>NC_088853.1:54813645-55181145 GCF_963853765.1 Magallana gigas
GTTTGGAGCTCCTATTAGTCAGATTTTTGTATAAATCGATCAAAAATGGGTACAATTTTGGAAATTGATAGAGGAAATTCGGACTAAATTAAACTTAAAATATGAGCTTATATCGATTCATTCAAATATAAAGTTAGTAAAGCTTTTCGTATTTTATCATTTCCCAACCTACAAATTGTTTTATTATTTTTAATAATTAAAAAATAAAGAAAACCTTGAAAATGGTGGACAATTTTGACAAATTTTGACAATTTTTTAAAAAAACATTTAAAGGTCACTTGCAGAAAAAGTAGGTCATTGACCTTGTTACTTGAAAGTGAAAAATAGCACCACAATAGTGGGGCTGCAATGAACAATAAGTAGTTTTTCGTTCCTATTAGTGAATTTTTTTTCGCCCCTGAGTAAACGTAATCCTTAAGACATTTTAATGGCTTAAAGGTGACTTAAAGGTGGCTTAAAGAAGTTTGGACATTAAAGACCTATAAGTTGTCTTTAAAGGTGGCTTAAAGATAGCTAAAAGGTAACTTTACGCTTTCTTTAAGTCACCTTTAATAAACACACATAGCTTAAAGGTGGCTTAAAGATCGTCTTAAAGTTACCTTTTAGCTATCTTTAAGGAGAACTTAAAGATGGTCATTCATCCTGGGGGGGGGGGGACCAAGGTGTGTTGGAGTTGCAGCACGGGTGGAAACTATAGAGTCTCAGCTAGCCCAGATTACACAACTGTTGGTGGGGATGTCAGGGTCCTTAGGGGGCTAGCCCTAGAGATAATGCAAAAGATTACCTGCCGGCCGAGGCAGGAGTGAGCTCGCAATAATCTGGGGGTCAAGGGACTGTAGACACTGGGCATCCTCTAGTGGATGCTAGCTTTCCCAGGGTTGCAAGCACTGTGAGCACTGCTCGGGTGACACCAAGAAGCATGAGGGAGAGCAGTCCTCATATCTAGAGAAAACATCGTCAGAGAGACAGAGAGAGAGAGAGAGAGAGAGGGAGGGAAGTAACAAGTGAAATAAAAACACCAGGAATCAATGCAAATGTCATAAATAAAGCAATAACCAAAAGACTGTGACTGTTTATATATATAAAAAAACGATTTTTGAGAAATTGTAATTATTATCGATATTATTTTTCATGGAAAGCTATAATTTAATGTTTGGAACATTAAACACCATCTGTTGTTTCTCCTTAATGCCCCTTCGTGCCAATGTATGTCATTTTATTTACTGTTCTCCGTCATAAAGAATTGTCACATATACCACGTTTTGTTGTAGAAAAGCATATGATTTCTATGAGTTATATGTAGATTTTATCTAAAAAAAAAAACAAAAAAAAAATGGGGAAATCAACTGAATACTGTCAATGTATATATATATATATATATATATATATATATATATATATATATATATATATATATGAATTATAATTAAAAACACATGTTTAATGTATAATCTATATATGAAAGTTATAAAAGTAATATCTTAAACACTATACACATTACTTTTTTATGAATATAAGTCCAGTTTTGAAAGTATCTAAAGAACATGAACAAGAGGTTATGTATAGAATCCGGATAAATCCGTGAAGTTTACCAGGACATCATTACCCCATCGATGTTTTGGGTCGATAATGCGATGAGGATGAAGTTTTAGAGCGACAGTGCGTTGGCGATGGTATTCTTCATCATTTCATCGCACCATCGTGCTACCGACTGTACTGCACATGCACAATTGGGAAAACAATGGCGACAGGTAGTGAATGAATAAACGGATTATACATCAGAAATCTACTTTACTCGGTTGATAAACTTGACTCTATATCAATAACCTAATAATAATAATAAGCTGTGCTCTTCTTGCCAGATATAAACATATTTAGAAGAGCTAAATTGTCCTTTAATACATAAATATAACAAAACAATAAAAAGAAAATCGAATGATCGAGGCATGGTTTTTAACAGGAAGGGTGATAATTCACATCTTCATATATTTGTGCAAGTATGTGCTCTATATCTGTGACTATGTATTATTCTTTAAATCTTAACAATATATTTAGAGGATAAAGTAACAAGTGAAATAAAAACACCAGGAATCAATGCAAATGTCATTAAGAAAGCCATAACTAAAAGACTGACTGTTTACATAAAAAATGTACTTTTTAGAAATTGCAATTATTATCGATATTATTTTTCATGGAAAGCTATAATTTAATGTTTGGAACATTAAACACCATCTGTTTTTTCTCCTTATTGTCCCTTTTTGCCCATTTCTGTCATTTTATTTATTGTTCTCCGTCATAAAGAATTGTCACGTATACCACGTTTTGTTGTAGAAATGATTTCTAGGAATTATATGTAGATTATATCTAAAAACAATGGGTAAATCAACTGAATACTGTCAATGTATATATATGAATTAAAAAAGTAATATCTTAAAAACTACACACATTACTTTTTCATGAATATACTATGAATATAAGTCAAGTTTTGGGAGTACATGTACATAAAGAACGTGAACAAGAGGTTATGTATAGAATCCGAATAAAGCCGTGAAGTTCACCAGCACGCCATTAAACCATCGATGTTTGGGTCGATAGTGCGATAATGCGATGGGGATGAAGTATTAGTGCGACGATGGTATCCTTCATCATTTCATCGAATGAATAAACGGATTATATATCGGAAATCCACTTTACTCGGTTAATAAACTTGACTAATAATAATTAGGTATCACAAAAAAGCTATGCTCTTCTTGACAGACATATACATATTGAGAAGAGCTAAATTGTAGTTTAATGTATAAAGATAACAACACAATAAAAAGAAAATTGAGGGATCAAGGCATGGTTTTACACAGGAAGGGTGATAATTCACATCTTCATATATTTTTGCCAAGTAAGTGCTTCATATCTGTTACTATATGTTATTCTTTGAATCTTATCCATATATTTAAGGGATAAACGATGTCAGTCTCTGTTTTGTGAAATAATATTTGAAAAGAGATTCTTTATTAATTCATCAAATAACATTATAGTGTGTCGATGAACCTTAAATATTCTATTGAATAAAAATACGATATACATTTTGTTTTTTAAAGACAAAAACTATAAAGCAAATTAACAATATTTTTGCAACAGAAGCATACGCTGATACTTTTCTATGATAATGTTTATCATAACGTACTTAAAAATTAAAATCCCAACGCAAAAAAAAAGAAAATAGATAAATAAATAAAAATCTTCTGTTTAGCAAAATGAAGCATTACTTGATCATAAGTATAGGAACTGAACTGAATTTTTAATTAAACCTATCAACGAATGCTGATTATTCCCTTTGAGCTGAAAGTCAATATAATTAGAATAAGAAGTGTTGTGAGATTTTCATTGGTGTATTTGTTTTTTGTGGTCCCACCTATTTCTTGGCATGTAACAATATAAATTGTTGTTTGATACACCCAGCAAAATATCAAGGGTTTACTTCTAATCTGGTAAGTAATGTTTTTCTTCCTCTTACAAGCAGTTATTATTACCAATCAAATTGATATTTCATTAGGTGTATTAATTATATGAAAATACGGGTTTGGTTGCAACAAGTTATGGTTTTCTGCCATTAAGTAACAAGAAATTCAGTTATATTTTCCTTACTGCGTTGAGTAGTGTGATTTTGCATCGGAAAGAGTTTTGACTTCAAAACTTTTATACTTAACATTATTTGATTATTTGATAAGTCTAAGTCAAAAAAAAATAAGTGAACTGTTTTTTGGGGCATTTCTTTAATGCATTTTTTTTATACATTTGTGCGCTTTATTAAAAAATAAAGTTAATCGACGTAATTTAAGTTTTGTTCGAGTTATGCTAATGAGTGTTGATCTTTATTTTTATATCCCCCACCCCATTTGTATTGCTGATATACTAAACTAAAGTATCTGTGACTGTTAACCTTTTAATTCAAATAACAGTTGTCAGGTTTCAAGGCTAATAATTATTTGATATATGTGTAGTAGGAAAAAAACTGAGCATATAAATACGATGAAAATATATGGTTGGATCGGGAATAATTTTAAGATATTTTAATTTTGAACAGAAAGTAGATCCTAACAGATGATCGCTAGATCATCTAAAACAATTTCATATACGGAGCTTATCTAAGCAAATTTCTAATTCTGTTTATTCATTTATGAATTAAACATTTGTTTTAGTGATTTAATAGAAAAATACTTTACGTGATTCTTACACAATTAAAAAGGGAGTTCGTACATTAAAAAGACAAAAATATTTTAAAACCCACTTTTTATTTTTATCCTTTATGTACCTCTTTTTTTACAGCCATTAGACATCTGCGTATCAAACGTGCATTATAAATTATAATGTCCCTAGTTCAATAACAAAGTAGATGTACACGTGTTAATTATGTGTACTTTCCATTTTTTCCAAGTTTGTGATTTTTGGAGATAATTCAAAGTCAAAGCATGAAGTTCTTCATTATCATTGGGACACTAGTTTGTGCTGCTCAGGTAAGGGAAACAACTTTGAAATATATATTCTTTCCAAATATATTTAAGCTGTGTTTATTGTAAATACTGGCTGTAAATCTGTTTCCAGACTAAACCTGATGTCTGTGAAATTGGTAATCCTTCTGGAAAATGTGCGTCTAAACAACCTTTTTGCCAAAAGGGCTATGAGTGTGTTGACGGAAACTGCTGCCAGGCTAAAGGTAATATTTGACATTAAGTACTTGACAAGTTTATTAATTTTCTAAATTGAAGTATAATACAGAAAGTTAATTTCATAATACAATATTCTGTAAACCAACTTTATTCGCGTGCGAGAATTTTTCGCGAAGTTAGCGAGAGTCTTGTCGTTGCGAATATTCCTCACCGCGAGCCAATGCATTGTCTATTTTTTTAAAACAATACAGTTCTGGATAAGGCTTGGTCGCGAACATTAGTCGTCGCGAACAAGTTTATCGGCAGTTGATCGCGAAATAAAATCGCCGCGATTAAAACTTGGTTTACAGTACTGCAATCAAAACATTTCTGAAAAACAAGTCACCGGGCACACATTCAACAGTAGCGTATTTACATCATGTGTAGTGATCAAGGAAACGTAAAAACTTACTGAAACGCGGAAAGCAAACTATGAATTAAAATGTGATAAATTATGGGACAAAATGCAATAAACCCCGATCTTTATAACCCATTATTCTATGTAGAGAGATTGTGTCGACAAAACCAACGTTCCCACGGACTATGTGATGACAATGGTCAATGTCCAGATCCTGGTCATCAATGTATCACAACGGACGACGACCAAAGTGTATGCTGTAACAAAAACCAACCTACACCTGTATGTACTCTACCTATATGTAACCCATACATCAACATAAACATGTATGTAATCTACCAACATGTAACCTATAAGTCAACATAAACCTATATGTAATCTACCTACATGTAACTACTACATCAACATAAACCTGTATGTAATCTACCTATATGTAACATATAAATCAAAATAAACGTGTATGTAATCTACATCCATGTAACCTATAAATCAACCAAAACCTGTATATAATCTACCTACATGTAACTTATAAATCAACATAAACCTGTATGAAATCTACCAACATATAACTTAAAATTAAACTAAAACTTGTATGTAATCTACCTACATGTAACCTATAAATCAACCTAGACCTGTATGTAATCTACCTACATGTAATATATAAATCAACCTAGACCTGTATGTAATATACCTACATGTAACTTATATATCAACCTAAACCGGTATGTAATCTACCTCATGTGACCTATAAATCAACCAAAACCTGTATGTAATCTACCTACATGTAACCTTATAAATCATCCTAAACCTGTATGTAATCTACCTACATGTCCCCTATAAATCAACCTAAACCTGTATGTAATCTACCTATATGCGACTTATAAATCAACCTAAACCTGGATGTAATCTACATACATGTAACCTATAAATCAACATAAACCTGTATGTCATACACCTACATGTAACTTATAAATCAACCAAAACCTGTATGTAATCTACCTACATGTAACCTTTATCAACCTAAACCTTTAGGTATTCTACCTATATGTAACCTATAAATCAACCTTAACCCCAATGTAACCTATAAATCAACCTTAACGTGAATGTTACCTATAAATCACCCTAAACCTTAATGATATATACATACATGTAACCAATAAATCAATGCTTATCGAATGTAAGGACTTTTCATTCATGTAACTTATAAATCAACATAAACCAGTATGTAATCTACCTACATGTAACTGATAAATCAACATAAACCTGTATTTAATCTACCTACATGTAACTTATAAATCAACCTAAACCTGTATGTAATCTACCCACATGTAACCTATAAATCAACCTAAACCTGTATGTAATCTACATCATGTAACCTATATATCAACATAAACCTGTAGGTAATCTACCCACATGTAACTTATTAATCAACCTAAACCTGTATGTAATCTACCTTCATGTAACTTATTAATCAACCTAAACCGGTATGTAATCTACCTCATGTGATCTATAAATCAACCAAAACATGTATGTAATCATGTATGTAATCTACCTACATGCGACTTATAAGTCAACCTTAACCTGAATATAATCTACATACATGTAACCTATATATCAACATAAACCTGTATGCAATTTATCTACATGTAACTTAAAAATCAGCTAAAACCTGTATGTAATCTACCTCCATGTAACCTATAGATCGACCTAAAGCTGTATGTAATCTACCTCCATACAGCGTATTAATTAACCTAAACCTGAATCTAATCAACCTAACTGTATCCTATACATCAATTTACATCTGTATTTACATGTAATCTACCTACATGTAACATATAAATCAACTTAAACCTGTATGTAATCTACCTACATGTAACTTATAAATCAACCTAAACCTGAATGTAATCAACCTACATGTAACCTTTTTATCAACCTAATTCTGTATGTATTCTACCTATATGTAACCTATATATAGAACCTAAACCTGAATGTAATCTACCTACATGTAATTTATAAATCAATCTAAACCTGTATGTAATCTACCCACATGTGACTTACTAATCAACCAAAACCTGTATGTAATTGACCTACATGTAACTTATAAATCAACCTAAACATGTATGTAATTTACCTACATGTAACTTATAAATCAACCTAAACCTGTATGTAATCTACCTACATGTGACTTACTAATCAAATAAAACCTGTATGTAATTTACCTACATGTAACTTATAAATCAACCTAAACCTGAATGTAATCTACCAACATTTAACCTATAAATAAACCTAAACCTGTATGTTCTCTACCATCATTGAACGTATAAATCAACCTAAACCTGAATGTAATCAACCTACATGTAACCTATACATCAATTTACATCTGTATGTACATGTTATCTACATCAATTTACATCTGTATGTACATGTTATCTACCTACATGTACCATTTAAATCAACCTAAACCTGTATGTAATCTACTTCCATGTAACCTATAAATCAACCTAAACCTGTATGTAATCTAGCTACATATAACTTATAAATCAACCAGAACCTGTATGTAATCTACCTACATGTAACATTTAAATCACCCTAAACCTGTATGTATTATACCTACATGTAACCTATAAATCAATCTAAACCTGAATGTAACCTATAAATCAACATAGTCTTGAATGATATCTACATACATGTAACCAATTAATCAATGTTAATCGAATGTAAGGACTTTTTAAACATGTAACGTAGAAATCAACCTAAAACTGAATGTATTCTACATACATGTAACGTATAAATTAACATAAATATGAAAGTATTCTACGTACGTGTAACGTATTAATGAACATAAAACTGAATGTATTCTACCTACATGTAACGTACAAAATAACATAAACCTGTATGTAATCTACCTTCATACGACGTATAAATCAACATAAACATCAAAGTGATCAACCTACATGTAACCTATACATCAATTTACACCTGAATGTAATCTACCTGCATGTAACCTATAAATCAACCAAAACCTGTATGTAATCTACCTTCATGTAACCTATAAATAAGCATAAGCCTGTATGTAATCTACCTACATGTAACCTATAAATAAGCATAAACCTGTGTGTGTAATCTACCTACATGTTACCTATAAATCAACCTAAACCAGAATGTATTCTACCTACATGTGACGTGTAAATCAACCTAAACCTGTATGTAATCTTCGTACATGTAACCTATAAATAAGCATAAACCTGTATGTAATCTACCTACATGTAACCTTTAAATCAACCTAAACCTGAATGTGTTCTACCTACATGATACCACCCTAATCACCTAAATCTGAATGTAATTTACCTACATGTAACCTATAAATCAACCAAAACCTGTATGTAATCTACCTTCATGTAACCTATAAATAAGCATAAACCTGTATGTAATCTACCTACATGTTACCTATAAATCAACCTAAACCAGAATGTATTCTACCTACATGTGACGTGTAAATCAACCTAACCCTGTATGTAATCTACCTACATGATACCACCCTAATCACCTAAATCTGAATGTAACTTACCTACATGTACCGAATAAATCAACTCAAACCTGAATGTTATCTACCTACATGTAAGCTATAAATCAACTTAAACCTGATTGTAGTATACTTTAATGTGACGTATAAATCAACCTTGACCTGCGTGTAATCTACCTACATGTGACCTATAAATCAACCAAAACCTGATTATATTATACGTACATGTAACAGAAAACTTCAACTTAAATGTGTATGCTTTTAAGTACATGCAATAAAAAAAAATCAACACTCACCTGTATGTGTTATACCGTCATGTAACGCAGACATCAACTTAAACCTGGATGTATTCTACCAACATATAACCAAAAAAATCGACTCAAACATGTACAATTCTATCTACATGTAACGCAAACATCAACTTTAACCTTCAACCAATACGTATCGTATAAGTTGAAGCTAAACATTTGTTTCTTCTATTAAAAAAATGACAATAACAAACCGTCAACCTTCTCATAATTCCATAAAACGAAATACAAATTCAAAGAAGAGCAACACGCACCTCAAAAAGATAGAGGAAGGATCAGGTGCCTAGGAGGAGTGAGCATTCACTTCTGACCGGTCACTCCCGCCGTGTGTTCTTTGACGTAATCGGGAAAAAACCTGGAAAAGTCCGTAAACAATTAGGTGATTAATCATGGTCTAACAAATAGTATGAAAAAAGCCAGTCAGCATGCGACCCAGTGTTAGATTGTATTTGCTGACAAGGTCGTTGTATCGACCATAGAACTTACAAAAAGATGGCTGTTGATAGTCCTGTTTTATCAACTTGTTTGCCAGTAGCTTGCCTCGCCTTAGAAACAGTTCATACGAAGAGCATGCTCTTGCGTATCGAATTAAACTACATGTAACGCACTCAATTTAATGTTGTGACTAGTCAAAAATAACTGGAGTAGATAATTTAGGTATTGTTTCTTATTTTACTTGAACTTTGAAATATTGTATCAATTTATATATTTGTACACTATTAACAAGAAGCAACGTGACTGTCTGACTGGAAAACCATGTGAATCAAGCGATGATTGTCAGAAATCATACGGATGCGTCGACGAAGGAATTTGCTGTAAAATTTCAAGTGACTCAGGTAAATTTATACTTCTTTCATAACATTTCTCATATCAAATATACAATCTCTCTGAAATATATTAGATAAAACACTTTGTGATAGCAATAGCTAACTCTGAGATGTTAGCCTAATTATACTTCATGTATATTATCAATAGTGCAACAAGTCTATTCGATAAAGATAACGGCCCTCACTAAGGTAACCAAGGAATCCCGTCGCAATTATTTAAAGACCAAAGCGTCATCTTGATTATTTTTCCCCAGGATTTCTTGCATTATCACCGGTGTGAGATCGGTTTGTCCAGTGTGAGAGAGCAGTGTGATATTTTTCTGTCTTACACTGTGTATTACTGCGCCGCTTTAGAACGTAAACAAACGTTGTCTGCTGTAGGGAGATGCAAAATGATTGATTTATATTATCCACTAAGTAATTGTTTTGACTAGCACTATTTCAAGCACGCGGAGGGATAAACTGAGAGTAATCTTTTGAAGGTCGTAACAAAAAGATGTCAGACATCGTGATTTCATGTAAAAAAAATGCGAAAAAATAAATCATTTATTATATACTCGTGTTGGATGGTGAAATTCCACCACGGGGCAAAGATTCACGGTCTAGGGCTCGGCAGAGCCTCGTCCCAGACCGTGAATCTTCTCCCCTCGGTGAAATTTCACTATCCCACACTCGTAATAATGAATGAATCTATTAATTTACACCTGTCTAATGTGTCACCTGTAGCTGTGCAGTATAATGCACTTAGAAAACTGGACAGGTAAAGTACATTATGAGATTCTATTAGGAGAAGTTTATTTCCCTCAGCTTAGCATCGGGAAATAGATTTGCTTTCGGGGAACTGACACTCTCAAGGTTTACTTAAACTGTGTTATGTCCCTTTTATTGTAAGTTAAAAGAAAATCCTGTAAGAAGTTTTACTATTTTAAACCCTCTGTCTTTAAATTAATTCACTTATTGTCAACACGAAATGTAAAAGATTTGTGCAATATAGGCAAATATATTCAGAATGCATTTGTTATCAAAAATTAATTGTTTAAACTTGTTTTCTTTCCCCAATGAACCGTTAATATGTATATGAACATGTGTATATTGATTGTCTTGTGTATATTGATTGTCTTGTGTATGTCCGTGAGCTGTACAACAGTGGACCAATATACAATACAATACTATTTTGTTCATATCAAAATCCGTACACTAAAATAATTCATGTTAATAGTTTTTTGCCAGCTACAAATACTTCCTAAAAAGCTCTTTTCAGTTGGACTTGGTTTCATTGTTTAGAAAAAGAAATTGTTTTTAATCTTTTTCTTTAAAGAAAACTTTATTCAATTACTTAATTTTATTAAGATTTAATCGCCAATACTAGTATCTAAAAGACTTATTATTCATGTATGTTTATACTTCTATTTCCTCAGCTTCATGTCCAACGAATTATAGTAATAATCCACTCCTTGGATGTTATATCATTTTGAGAGAGAGCAACTTAATTTCCCACAATTATGCAAAGGAGCGTTGTTCCGATGATGGAGGAGCACTTCTTTTGTTGAACTCGAAGGAGGAGACAGACGAAGTTATAAAATTGATGAGTACGTTCTATTCCTTTAATTTTTTTGATTTATTGGTAAGGAAATAAAAGCTAACAAGTGAAAAGCTGTCAGTGTGACAGCAAACCGGTATTTTTTTAATGTAAACAGCGCCAATAATGCATTTGTTAACCCTGAATTGATCAACACAACCTATCCAGAGATATGGAGTGCTCTACATGCAGTATCTTGACAAAAAATAACTAAGTTCAACAGGTAGCATTCTTTTCATAAATTGTAAAAAATCAAAATCTAAGTAATATGCACATGCCTGGTATGTGTACAATTGATCAGCAAAACATCAACTTCCTATCTTGTAAACAGTAGGAGGAGTTATCCGTACAATAGGGGTACCCTATATGCAACATTTTGCCAAAAAATAACTAAGTTCAAAAGCTAGTATTTTTTTCATCAATTATCGGAAATCAAAATCCTAGCAATATGCACACCTCTGATATATGTACAATTGATCTGCAAAACAACAACTTCCTATCTTGAGAACTGTAGGAGGAGTTATCCGTACAATGAGGGTACCCTATATGCAACATTTTGCCAAAAAATGACTAAGTTCAAAAGCTGGTATTTTTTCGATAAATTATCAGAAATCAAAATCCTAGCAATATATTTATATATATATGCACACCTCTGATATATGTACAATTGATCTGCAAAACAACAACTTCCTATCTTGAGAACTGTAGGAGGAGTTATCCGTACAATGAGGGTACCCTATATGCAACATTTTGCCAAAAAATGATTTTGAGTTCAAAAGCTGGTATTTTTTCGATAAATTATCGGAAATCAAAATCCTAGCAATATATACCTATATTCAATATTCTGCGAGAAAATGACTAAGTTCAACAGCTGGCATTTTTTTCAAAAATATCATAAACTGAAATTCAAGTAGTATGCATATTTATGTTATATGTGCAATTGATCTGCAAAACATTAAGTTCCTTTCTTAAAAACTGTACGAGGAGGTCTCTGCCATTTTCACCATTTTTTAAACTAGATTTTTCTTTTAGATAATCCTGCGAAAAATAAGATTAATCCGTAAAATACAACGTAGTTTTCCTTTCTTTCCTGTCTTTTTCGAAACACATTTTATGGTAGGTTTAATCTTTGAGAAATTTGTGTTGGACATAGACATTTTTTTTATCGGTATAGTTAATACAACTTCTAAACTTATAAAATAAAGACCCAATAATTTTGTACTTTTTACACCCTTAGTATTTATATCTTTTCGGTGGAATTTTACCATATTACACTTTATAATGAATGGATATATCAATCATTATCTTGATATTAAACTAGATGTTAATTTTTCCCTGACCATTTACCTCTGTATCCTAAGAATCAACAGATGACATTTGTTTATGTATTATAGTGGTGTTTTAATAATACACAGTGTCCGACAGTCTACTGTCTCACATTATTCATATCAAATGAAAGTGGGATTATATCATATATATGCACTGGATTCTATGAGATTTATATTGAAAATCATAATCGGAGTACCCCACAGCAGCTCGATTTTCCATTGTGAAAAGTGATATATTTGTCAATTGAGAATAAATAATATCCAATTACATTTATGACCTAATGTAATTTGCTCTGATGTGAACTGGGCAATGCCAGAGCCTCAATACTTTTTGGTTCTACTGCCACACAAATTGTCAACAAGCGGCTGCTATCTTTTAACCGATTCTATTTTTTATTAGATGCTCAGTACATTTGCTCTCTGTGCACATTTTTTTTACAATCATATAGTTCAGCTAGATTCGATGTTTTATTCGATTTAAACATATTAAACAATTTGAATGATTTCATGATCGGTGTTTTTTTATAGGGGCGGGAGGTCATGTGATTTAGGAAACATAGATTTAAGCTTTGACTCGGCAAAGGCTGCAGGGAAAAGAAATTATCTTGATAAAGTTAATACGTCTATTAATATCGTGAAGGTTATTAAATATTTGTCTTCTATATATATATTTTTCTTCTTTTAGTTGAGGGACGTTTTTCTCATATTGCTATTCAGGGCTCTAAGAGTTCTGTTAACTCTGAATGGATAACTGATGATGGAAGCCCTCTACCCTATTTTCCTACGTCGGTCAACAATGCACAAAATGCTCTTAATACAGCGCTTGTATTGCATGCATATCCTGGATTTAGATTGGACGCTGTAAATCCAGAAGTTAATAGGATGACTTGTTTTGCTTGTGAAATTGAGAGCTAACTAACAATGAACTCATGTCAAATAAAATACAAATTTGTTCAATGAAATACACAATTCTTCAATCGATTCTTAATTTTTAAATGTATTTACAAATGTATGAGAGTTTAATCGATTTTTACCAAAAATCGTGTCTACAGTTAAGCAAGCTGACATAACAATACATGCATTTATAAGAAGGCTTGGAGGTCAACATATTATTTATCATATCTACGTAATATTCTAGATAGTATAAATTAATAGCTCAAAACTACATTGTTTATAGGCATTGTATAAATACGCGTAAATGCATAATCAGAATAAACAAATTTGCCAGTACAAAGATACAACTGCCATGATATGATACATGTACTACAACAAAAGTACAATAAACAAGAGGCCAATGGGCCACATCACTCACCTGGACAGCAGTTCCTTGTAACATTCTATTTTGTACTATATGCTTTTTCTTTTTTAAACAATGAACCTCTCTCTGGGGCCCCAGTATTGGTCCAAGGTTTATGGTTGGCTTTAACAACATAAATAGTAACATAGGAATGAAAATGTGTAGCATTGCGGCGGGACTGCACGTACACAGCCTGAAAAACTGAAAGTAGAAGAGTTCCACATCAGAGGAATAACTCTCAGACTGTACACAACAACATCAAGAAAGATAACTGTTTGTTCCACTACATTAGAGTTTACACAATTTGAGGATCCTTGCATAGTAATCTCACAAACTGTAGCATCATAGTTCTCGAAATAAACTTTTTAAAAACATTTTCAATGTATCTTTCTATGTTAAACTTTGAACCTCTCTTGGGGCCCCAGTATTAGTCGAGTGCTAAAGCTTTATAAATTTGGAATCTACATTATAAAAGGATGCTTGCATAGTAATCTCACAAGATGAAGCATTATAGTTCTCTAGAAAAAATATTTCTAAACATTTTCCCTCTATATTTCTTAAACTTTTAACATCTCTTTGGGCTCCAGTCACGGATTTTATAATTTCGAATCTACACCATTTGAGGATGCTAACGTAGTTATCTGTATCTGACAAATTGAAGCATTGTAGTTCTTGAGAAGAAGATGTTAAAACATTATATACTTCTACAGTTCACTTTTAAACCATTTTTCGTCCCCAGTATTAGTCCAGGGGTCACTTTATTCAAATTATCAAACCTACATTACCCAAGGTTGCATGCATGATAGTAATCTCACAAATTCATGCATTGTAGTTCTCGAGAAGAAGATTTTTTAACACGTTACCTTTATATTTCTATAATAAACTTTGACGCCCTCTTGGGGCTAAAGTACTAGTCCGGGGGTCACGATTTTACCAATTAAGAATCTACATGAGCCAGGAATGCATGCATAGTAATTTCACAAACTATAACATTGTAGTTCTTGAGAGGAACATATTTAAACGTTTCCTTTATATTTTTTAAAAATGTTTAAATTTTTAACCCCTCTTGGAGCCCCAGTATTTGTCCGAGAGTCACGATTTTTACAAATTAGAATCTACATTATTATATGATGTACATGTATGCATAGTAATATCCCAAACTGTTGCATTATAGTTCTTGAGAAGAAGATTTTAAAACATGTTCCTATATATGTTAAACTTTAAACCCCTCCTTGGGCCCCACGTTTGTCCGGGGGTCAGGATTTTTACAATTTAGAATTTTCACTATATATACAACCTTTTGTGTAAATATTGGCATTTTTGGTGCAATAATTCTTAAGAAGAAATTTTTTAAACATTTTTCCTATGTACTTCTATGTTAAACCCCGCATGGGACTCCAGTTTTATTCCGAGGGTCCTGATTTCTACAATTTAGAATTTTCGCTATACATATCAAAGGCTGGAACTCCCACAAAGGCCTCGAGCTGACATTTTCTTTAATATAGGTATCATTAATTTAAATTTCTGTACCAATAGTCGTATATCAAATAATATCAGAATAAAAATGTTTTGTGTAACTAAATTCGTACATATTATAGTATTTATTGCCAAGCAGACAACATACACGTACAAATGCACATAAAACATGGGTTCATGAACAAGAGTTCAAAATAGCCCTCGCCATGCACCGGGACACATCCGTCCTCGACCAGGGAGCCCGCGAGATAGAGATCCGTGCATGCGCTGTCTGAGTTAGATCGAAAGTACAATAAGTCCTTAAGTACCACAATATGCAATATATTTTTATATGCAATTTTAACATCACCATGCGATTATATACTCAGTATATTTCTTTATAAAATACGTAGTGATGCATTTGTAATACAATGAATCATAACTCATCATGGTTACAAAAATTGAAGAAATTTCAAAGTTTAAAAAATAAATTATCTTTTTTCTGCTTTAATCAGTCTTTGAACAAATTTCACGGGTTCATTATTTGTATACGAGGGTAACACTTTAACAGTAATACCCTTATTATAATAAAAAAAACCTTTTTTTAAATTTAATTCCCGTGTGAAACAAGATTATCTATTGTATGGTTGTTTACAAATAAATCGACACCACGTGCGTTGATCTGCCGTATCTATAATGCTCAAACAAACTAGCTGTAATATTGCAACACAATCACAATCGTGGCCCCATCGGAACACCACAGTGTGGTTTTCGAGTTTTATAAACTTGACTTTCTTTTGCATTATTATGTTGAACAAAATCATTGAATAGTGTGTTTACTAAATACAAGCGAATTCTGATTGGGGCTTCCACACTGGTTAAGCAAAATATGTAAATACTAGATGATAACCCGTGCAAGCGCGGGAATTAACGCCTTACACATTTTTATGATATAATGCTCGCTGTGCGAAAAACAATCTTTAAGCAAGTCCTTAAAGGTGGCTTAAAGGAGATACAATCTTTAAGCCACCTTTAAGTCACCTTTAAGCTGAGCTTATAGGTCCTTAATGTCCAAACTTCTTTAAGTCACCTTTAAGCCATCTTTAAGCTACCTATTAGCATCTTTAAGTGGCAATTACGCTCCCTTTAAGTTGTCTTTAAAACATCTTTAAGTTCCCTTTTAGTCAAGTTTGATCAAACTGAACAATAAAAACATGTATTAAATGCAAAAGCTCCTTTATAGGGAGGGAAGGGGGTGATCCGAGTGATGATATATTTTCCAAGGAAGGGGGGGGGGGGGTGTTTCAGGCTGATTTAATTGGCGTGACATTAAACACATATCGCTATTATCAACAACGCTCCGATGGACACAGATTGCTGTTATAAAATTCTTTATAATTTTTTTTAATGGTTTCAAAATTAGTGTAGGGGTGAGCACAGTCTGTATCTAAATTTGTGCACGAAATTATATTTAGGTATGTTTGTTTCCTATTATAAATTAATCGGTAAAATCTCTCTCTCTCTCTCTCTCTCTCTCTCTCTCTTAGTTCATCCGGTTATTAAACAAAATAAAGATAATGAACCAAAACTGCATGATTTAATTTAATAAGGTATGATTTTTTTTTCAATTTTAATTATTTCTCGGTCTAATTCTAGATCTGCTAGATACATGCTAAAGATGAAGGACTCTCAACTGCTTTTGTTATATCGGGCAGGATATTACTGCTTTGTTTGTCTAGACATAGTTTTGTTCGTTTGTGTATATCTAATTAGAGTCTATTGTTTGTCCAACTTAAGAAAACCCCTGGAACTAACACAGAATATACAAGATATACACAACAGTTGTGTCGTGTGCCCAGGTGCACGTTTGTGTATATCTAATTAGAGTCTATTGTTTGTCCAACTTAAGAAAACCCCTGGAACTAACACAGAATATACAAGATATACACAACAGGTGTGTCGTGTGCCCATGTGCAAGTCAGGGTTTCTAAAGGCGTTGAAATCTTAGTATGTACGTGTATACGATAAGTCTAGTGAATAAAAGTTTATTAAAGTATTATTTCCCAACTCTGGGTTTTAAAAATGTTACGTCTACAAATTAAAGATACATGTATGTAAGAATAAAATCTAGAAGCTAATCAATTCCTGTACCGGTGATCATAAATAGGGGTTAATTGTTTTAATATATGTATAAGAGTAAATATGTCAAACACCCGGCCTGGTACATCAAACAATTGTATGTACAGGTATATGTAAACATCATTTGCAATTACCACATGCAATAAATACGTCACCCGTAATTGGTAATATTGTTTGTCATAGAATTGATAGTCTAAAAATCATGTATACAAGTAAATGTTTAAACATATTGGAACGGCGCCGTGATCATGAAAACCGGGAAAATTGCGTAGAACTAATACCCTAATAGTTTCAATGCATTAAATAAAAGAAATGATTTCATCTTATTCCTTGCATTTCATTTAGCTGTGAATTAGATGAACGTTTATCTACTCGGTTTAAATTTATTTTCTAAGTAAGCCTAACGGATTCCATTAAGGTATAATTTTTTTTTTCACTAAAGACCAAGTTCCGTATTTCATTCTAAATATATGCATGCATGTAATTTATAAATTAGATATGATTGATTGTTACAATTTGAATCGAAGTCAAAATCTTTTCAAGTAAAAAATACACATTGAATACCTTGATTCAATATCCACTGATATATAGGATAAAAAAAAAACTTCTTCAACATGAAAGTTGCCGTGGAGCAAGGGAAGCGAGGTGATGCTGGTAAACAAAGGGTCCCGGGTTCAATCCTCGTCTTGGGCGTTTTGATTTTTTTTTTCATTTTATTTTCTAGAACAAAAACCGTTGTTAATACCTTTTCTATCATTATCATATAGTTAATATATTTTGTTGGTAAATTAAGCACTAATAAACATTTCTGCTAATATATTGCATAAATTTACATAAAACACTTACCTAATTTCTACCCTCTCCGCTCTCAACTCTTCTAATTTTTCTCCAACCAGCGGGTGACTGTTCAAACCATTTTACTCGGTCCACTCTTCAACGGACTCCATAGATTTAGATCTCAAGGACATCTTAATAATGTCCTCCTCTGCGTAGAACAAAACACATGAAGACAGCATTGTGATGTAATCTATAAGCATGGAGTAATCGCACCTCCAAATTGTCTCCCTTTTTAATGGTTCTCCCCTCTTCATCGGTAATGACTTGTTGTTACTTAACTACGCCTTTAATATGCCATTAGAAGTTTCAACTCATTACATACTTAATTATAATTAATGCATGTCGATTTCTTATTTATATTATTTATCCCCATAATTGGTTAATGACTTTCACGCGTATCCTAACCCGACAAATTCACTTGTTCGGACATTAAAAACAAGTTGCAGTCAGGACCCTGATTATCTCTTATTAAGATAATCCACTTCTCATGCTTGCCCTTTAAATCAGCTGCATGGTCAAGATCTTTAAATGACTCAGAATCATCACGAAAAGCTACTCCTATCTCTCTCCATCTTTGTTTTTCTCTTGTAGCTCTGATATCGAGTTTTCGGCCTCAACTGTTTGATCTTGGACTTTCTCGAGTCTCTAATTGATTCCATCTCTCGCTCTTATCTCATGTGTGAGGTCGTGTTCAAGGTATTCATCATCCTCTTCATCTGCTATTTCTCTGCTCCCCTTTTTCGAGGAATCCATGGATTGAGAGCCTGGAGAAATAGGAAATGATTTGACTTGGCTTTAAACAGTCCTGGGCTGCAAAAATCCGCTCTCCCTAATCTACATGTGTTCTCATGTTCAAAGCAACCTCTGCTGGGTTAGCCTTCTTCCCAATCTCCACTAAGTCTTTAATACATCGTTCAGATAGTTGCGTTTGAACCAAACTTGTTTCTTTTCTTTCTTAAGAGTCCATCCTCTTATCCTAACACCTTTTCACCACTGTCAGACAGGGCTGTTGACACGATGATCTGCTCTTAACTTTCATGTATGTAACATTTTTCTGCCACCCTTAGTTTAACTTTGTCAAATCTTAAAACCTCAAACTACATATGTTCCTCAAAATCTTCAAAGGTGCAACAACTTAGTAAACAGCATTTCTCGGAACAAGGGAAGCAATGAACAGGTTCTTTTACAGTACTTGAAGTTTATAATTGTCCTTCCTGCTTTTCTGGTGTCATGAAGTTGGAGAGTATTCGTAGACCGGTTTTGTGGTAAGGAGACCATTACTGTTGCGTCAATAACATTTCACTGACCAGTGTTAAACGCACAGTGAGTAGTCATCAAGGAAGAATCCATTTCAAGATCAGTGCTGAAACGTCCATCTAAATAACAGTTGATGGGTGTAATCAACATCAACAACTGCTACCTGGCATCCAGCAACTCCTCAACTTGTATCTATTACCATCTTTATGCCATCTGATACATAAATCTCATTTTCTTCCTAAGATTAGCAATTTTGGCATCGCAATATGATGTTCCTGCTTGCGCCTTACTAAAGTTGTATCTTTTAACAACGATTCCTGCAAATGTTACAAGACAGTTACACACCTTTTAGCAGTTTACAAAATAAAAAAATCAAAGATTCAATGCAAATGCTGTGATTCTCATAATATGTAACACATTAACATTAATTTCCCATTTACCTGTTTTCTCAGATATGCTAGGAATTGATCCTCAGAAAAATCCATTGTGAAAACATCCAGCATGGTCAGATTTTATGTATCTCATTATTACGGGCGACACCACATTAAAATTATTTCGAGGTACAATGCACTATAAACGAAACTCTATTGGCGATGAAAGTGTAGACTCGATATTGTTCATGAATTATACTTACATTGATGGTTTTCCCCCACTACAAACTACTGGGTAAACAAGTGCATCACCCAGAATTAATGATGAAACCAAAATTATGAAAAGTTCACTCCATTTAGGCTGATAACCATGCTGAAATTAGCAGCCATTAACAGCAGCCATTAAGCCAGTAGATGCTAACGGCCAATAAGGAAATTCATCAAAATACTGAGAGTACTCAAACAGATAATATATTTTACTCTATTGGACTTTGACCCGAGCGTGCACGGCTTCACATTGCTTATGATAACGGACATTTACAAAATAGATACATCGAGCTTTCAGCATACAATAATGCTATTTATTTCACTAAACTCTGCTTAGTTAGAATAATCTCTCGTGACAGGCCTCCACAACAGTTAAAATGCCTCCGATATACCGGTTATGTAGCCAGAAATTGCAGAATTGCTCCGAAACGATTTTGGAGAACATTAATGAAGGTACATTGAAAATAGTAGTTAAATTTTTCATTTACATAACAAACTATTTTGAGGCTGTAAATACCTTTCAGCTAAAACTTTAATTCATATTAATAAAGAATTAAAAAAGTTTCACTAACGTTTACTTGATTCGAATTTACACACCATGTTGACATTTTGAACTCTCGGGATTTTTCGTATTAAATGCACTGAGTTAGAGTTTTCTCCCGTATTTCCTTTGATGAACAGAATATATGACAAATTTTCAACGAAAATATACACGTATTTGTATTATGGTTTCTGAGTTTATCCATGCAAATGTGATATTGTGGAAACATAAACTAAAGAGCCTCCCGTGATTTAGCGTGAATGTAATGCGCATGCGCAAGATTGTAAAATCTAAAGAATTCAGATGATTTCCGGATGTTTAAAAGGAATTTTCGTTGATTATTAATTAGCGAAGCTTGATTGAGAGAATATAAAAACAAATTGCTAATCCTCAAGTAGCAGTGATGTTTTAAATATATAAAAAAAAACAGTACTCCTCTGATTTCTCGGTATTAAAGCCCAAAATTCTAGTCTATTATTTTTATATAATAGTATAGATAATCGGCATACTTTAATTAATATCAAGATGATTAATGCATCAGTAATTTTTAGGAGCATTGATAACTTCGGAGGCAGTAAATATCGCCTGGATAATAAATATGAATGCGTCTTCTGATCAAATGGTATATAAACCATTTGGAACCACCTGGTGGTACCCGTACAGCTCAAATGTGACAACTGGAAATAATTGCCCCATCGGTCTCCTGCAATGCCCTGTATTTCGTTTGGTGTACATTTTAAAGAAAGCAGAGATAACGGCCCACCATTCACCACAATATCGTTGTGAAAAGATAAAAAAAAAACAAATTACAGAGAGCAAATGGACATAGATATGATAGAAGACCTCAGACGCTTGTTATTAATGTATAAAAAAAAATTCTACTTAAAGCGTGTGTTTCAAAGTTCGTGTTATCAAAATCAAGTGAAATAAAAACCCCTTTAATAAGTCTGAACTCCTTATCAACTCTCTTAGAAATAATCTCTTTTTCACCGGGTTTTCCATCGGAGAAATCCGCTTATTAAAATGGTGGGCGGGCGTATATTGCAAAAATATTGCATATAGAGTACCCTTATTGTACGGATAACTCCTCCTACAGTTTTCAAGATAAGTTGTTAATTTGCAGATCAGTTGTACATATATTAAAGGTGTGCATATTGCTAGAATTTTGATTTCTGATTATTTCTGAAAAAATACTAGCTTTTGAGGTTAGTCATTTTTTGGCAAAATGTTGCATATAGGGTACTCCATTTCACTGGATACGGGTTGACATGGATTATGGATACAGTTCACATAAAAAAAAAACCCGGTTTGCTGTCACATTGACAGCTTTTCACTTGTTAAAAAAATGACATAATTTATCAGTGAATAATCAGTCTTTGCAGATGATACATTATGGCTGTTTTATGTTGTAAAAAAGTTTGTAAACTAAACTGAAAAAGTGAAATAATTTAAAAATGTGCATATTGTTTTGGAAAAAAGATTTAGTATACGTTGAATTCCAACGTATTTGAATGTGTTTGAAGTACATTGTATATCAAGTTTATTAAAGACGCGGTCGGTTGTCAGTCTATCATAGAAGCATAAATACACTCAAGACGAAGTGCGTCTGTTCCTTGGAGAACGACAGAGAAAATGTTCCGAGCACATTCGGTTGAAATTTGGACCCCGTCGAGTTTAGAACCTTTGCGGTTTCTTTGTAAAAGGCATTACTGTTGCACACATTTGAAAGCGATTCATTCTAAGAAGTTACAAATCCGTTATGTAAATATTTCGTTGAAAAATCCGGTTATTAAAATGGTGAAAATGGCCGGCGGGCGGGCGGCTGCCAAAAGGGTACCCTCATTGTACGGATAACTCCTCCTACAGTTCTCAAGATAGGAAGTTGTTCTTTTGCAGATCAATTGTACATATATCAGAGGTGTGCATATTGCTAAGATTTTGATTTCCGATAATTTATCGAAAATATACCAGCTTTTGAACTTGGTCATTTTTTTGTCAAAATATTGCCTATAGGGTACCCTCATTGTACGGATAACTCCTCCTACAGTTCTCAAGTAAGGAAGTTGTTTTCTTTTGCAGATCAATTGTACATATATCAGAGGTGTGCATATTGCTAGGATTTTGATTTCTGATAATTTATGAAAAAAAAATCCAGCTTTTGAACTTAGTCATTTTTCGGCAAAATGTTGCATAAAGGGTACTCCATTTCACTGGATACGGTTGGTAGTGTTTCTCAATTCTGGGTTTACATAAAAGAAATCCCGGTTTGCTGTCACATTGACAGCTTTTCACTATCTATTATATTTGATCAGTGTTTATTATCTATTTAAGATTTACTATAGTCAGGTACTCTTCAGACAATTGCTTAAAGAGTAAAGTCTATTCATGATCACAAATTCAACATTACAACATATGTTTAGAATATCGATGTGTATATATTGCGTAGAAGAAAACAAAACTAACATAAAATGATTTGTTTTTCTTTTGTTTTCTTTATTAATTACGGAACGGCTTTGCAACAGTAGCAACACTTGACGTACAGATTTCTACACACCCACGTGTAGACCTGGCAATTTGTTCCCGATGTAATTTTAAAATCGCAGTAAAATAAAGTTTCACTAGCTGTGCATGAATTTTTTTAATCAAAAATCGTTTTTACATGATAAATCTATATAAAATAGGATTTCTACACAAGAACAGCGTCATTTCCCTCCATATGTCGACGAGAGAAAGAACGTAACCGTTATCAATCAATATGTGGCCTTGGAAGTGTGTTTTTGTGTGTTTGCTACGGATATGAAAGAACTGTATACCGCGATTTCTTTACACGTTCGGTGTTTATAACTTGAAAATCAGCCAAACATTGAAAATTCAAGTAATTTCAAAGTCAGATATCTTGGATACGTGTACGGGGTGACCCATTTCTATTCTTTTTTACAGCGGGGGTCCTTTTTCTACGGGGGTTTTTTCTCTTCATGTTTAACATGAAGAAAAATAACCCGTGGCTCTTTTTTCTTCAGAAAAATCCAATTATTGTACAGCAAGGGGAGGGGAGTCATTAATTGACGTCGAAAAATGACCCCTGGTCATTTTCCTACATCGGTCATTATTGTTCTTTACACCGGCCGTCCGTTCTATTACCAGAGCAACGAAAATCTTGAGATCTCGAGATCTAAAAAACAGTAAGTGATCAGGAAATGACACGTTTATGAATGATATACACTTGGCTGAAGATTTGTTAAACAGGATTTGTTTTGTCAACCGCTTCAACGCGTCATTATAGAATTTTAATCTAAAGACACCATCCAAAAGTTATATAAGAATCTCTTTTCTGTGCGAATGATAACCATGTCGTCCCCACCGTCCTATTTACTAGAAAACGAAAAAAGAAAAAAACCGCAGTTGTTTTTATTGACACAACATTGCTAACACATAACAGAAACAAACAGGAATTGATTCGAATGAATTTTGTAAATGTTGATACATATAAAGGTGCATGATAGATTCACAGTCAATACATACAGTGTATGTGGTTTAATGAGATAATAAGATAGAGTAATTACGCAACATACCTATATTCTTTCCAAAGATATCCTGAATACATATTTTGCTTAATTTCTTGATATTTATAAATACCTCAGGGTTCAAACGATGTTCATTCAAAAGTAACCATTTTTTTTCTTCAAAATTTCTCAGTCAAAACGCCCCTGTTAGCTTATTAGGTTCCAATACAATGCTTACAAATGTGATGTCTACGGGGATATTGTATTGCAGCGAGCCCTGATGATAATGTTGAAAAATTGCGCGATGTATTCCGAGAGTATTCCGAATGGAGAAAAGATGTACACATTCCCCATTTTAAATCTCCGTCAAGAATCTGTTTTTGTTCCTGTGGGTTTTTCCAAGTGAAAGATGATAATGTGTCAATGAAATTATCTTGGAAATTTCTACCAACTATTTTAACTGCACTTATTTCACAGGTATGTGTATTTATAAAAAATCGCCCAAATAAATATCTTGGGACAGACTTTAACAAATACATGTTCATAATCATTTCATGCATGTCTTCTATAATTATGCTATGCTATGGTTATCATTTTAATGATATGTTATACTTTTTTAATAACATGCTATGAAATTTGTATGCTGTGCTATGAATATTTAAAAAGGAAAGGCTAAATGATACGATATGTTATGGTATGCAGTGAAATTTGTATAAAAACCCGCAGTGTACAGAAGATTCAAAACATTTGAACTAAAATGATAAGAAGCTTAAATGTACTATTGATCTGTAATATTAAATTTTTTAAAAATCAAATCATATAAAAAAGAGTTAATTCATGTTGTATGCTATGTTATGATATGATAAATGGCAATCATGAGATTATATGTTACGGTATCGGGTTCGAAAGCATAGGTATAAGATTACAGTGCTATGTCACATTGTATACTGTGCTATATGTTGTAAAAGGTACATGTATGCTTGAACTGACTGAAGGCATAAGTAAGACTTGTCCAGCTGAATAAAAAAAAGATACATAATAAATTATCCGGGATGCACAAACAAATGCATGTATTTTTATACGGTAACTTTTCATCTATGACACCAAATCATTTGATGATTAGACGGGGACGCCAAACACGTCAACTTCACAAAGAGTGAGAAGATCTGTTGTCTTAGAGATCTTAACGAATCTCCCCTGTGTTGATGTCTGACAATCGATGACGACTAGCTGTGACGCAGTACCGGGACCAGCAAAGAAACCACAGGGAGTGTTGACATCTGATTTTGTCAGTCCAACAGTGACGGTAACATCCCGCAGCTTGTATGACACATCTAAAATAAGCCAGTTTATGGTCATTTATGATATGTACAGTACACAACAACATGCTACTACACTAGTTGCACGGATCGGTTCAGTTTGCTTTTTAAACAGAATGCTATATTTTGTCCACGGTTCTGTTTAAAATATACAGCTGCAAGCTTTGTGAATGCTGTGCTTGCTTTAATAATGAGGTGGTCGTGGCCTGAAGCCTTTTATTTTTGGCGATAAAGAATTTAAAAGCAACATACGTGTACATCATTACAGGGGAATATAATTATCTTTGTGATAAAAAAAATGCTTTTCACTTCTAAAGTCTAGACAGTTATCAACTGTTATAAAGTTATTCAACTCATTATTCTATTCAGGTATTAATTCTATGTGCCCATGCACATGTTTCTATATCAAAGTCTAACCGAACACGCCATCGGATATTTTATCTGAAACGACATCTTGTGTACAGTCAGATATTTCGTTTTCTCTTCCGGCTACATGCATTTTGCATGTATGAACACATTTCTTTTGATATTTGCAATTTGTTCGTAACTTTTAATCATTTGATGGACATTTCAAAAGAAGTTTAATTTACTCATCAAATGTATGATAAATCTTTAAAGCTAGATGATTATTTTTGCTTAAAATTATCATTTATAAAATCAAGGAGAATATACAGCAGCACAAGTGAAAACTTAACATGCCTTATGCCAATTGTTTTTGTTCAGTTCGGTTTCTATAATACAAATCAATATTATTACCAAAATGACGTCGAAATCGAAGGATGGTTCGTTAGTGTGGAAGTTCTTTGACTTTTTACGTACTGAAGACGTTACAGACCAAACAATAACAGCTAGTATGTACGATATGCATGTCACAAATCAAATATTCTACTGTTTCCACATCATCCAGGTCGACGCATTTGGAAAAAAAAAACACAGGATAAACATCGAAAGAATTAGGAAAGAAAATAGTAGCAGATCTGACGCAGATGTACAGTCCCAATCAGGAACATGGACAATCAATTCAAAATCTAAGACCCCTAGTACTTGTGCAGGAGTAACAGGACAATTACGACTACATGCATCATTTACTATGAACAGTAAGGTAACTCGTACATCTACAAGTAATACAAGTATAACGAGGGCATTAGGCGTTTTCATCGCAAATTTTTCGTCTTGGAAAGCCTTTGCTTTATGTAACTTGTTCACAAACTTGAAAAAGACCAACTTCCCGGTTATCCCGAAAGTTATGAGGACACCAAATCTACAGTATCTGAATGTTTAAAACAGGCAAGTTTCCTTGAATTTACCACCAACTCGTGGACTTCTACTGTTACAACCTTATTGTGTAGAGAACCCCCGCACCCAAGTTTTTTTTAATCCTTTAAGGAAATGTTGATGCAACAGCTCCAGATGTCTGATGATGATGATTCTCTTTGTTCAGCAGTCAAGTCTGCCTTTCTCCAAGATCTTAGACCAAGGTAGGGATTACAAATTGACAATGCACTTTTATCTAAATAATTTGTGAATTATGAAATGTATTAAACTATTTATATAGGTCTGTTAAAATTTGATAATTTTTCTAACTAATTAATTTTGTGTACATGTATGGAAAATTGGAAATAGAATGATAAAATTTTGAACACTTATGAGTTATGAATAAAAAAATGGAAGTAATGATAATTTGTCAAATTTGGTTTTAGATACACAGTTCCTGAGATTCAGCTACTGTATTCCTGAGAGAAAGTTCATGCTTAGATCCTAGATTACATACTAATCACCGCTATAAAATTAATTTTCTGTTCCTGACTGAACCCCCTTACAGTTTATATAACGTATGTGTTGGGTGTATTTCTCATACTGAATTGTACAGTATATCATAAAGTGGGTTAGAGCCAAAGGAATCTCGAATGTCTTGTAATAACAAGAAATCATATCGACGCATGCTTCCAATGGGCCGCAAAAAATATAATTGTTGTATGAATCATCATTAATTTTACATAAAAACACACCACAACGAAGTAAAAAAAATTGGTTGTACTAATTTTAATGGTAAATTTTAAAATATTTTCTAAGATGTAAGATCAATGCTCATCCCGTAGAATCTGCATAATTTTAAAGGTAAAAGAGAAGCCGGATAATTTTTTTGCCTCAATGGAATAATAAATCTGATCCACACTTCATCTTATGAAAATAACCATGGTCATGTATTCGCAAGAGGTTCTCAAAAGAATTAAAAAGAACCCAGGTTAGCTTAAACTTTCAGGTCAATTCAGAATTTCAGTTCTTTCATAATTTTGCGTAAATTATTGATTTAGATGTCATTCCATGATAATGTTTTACTATATTTCACATGGAAATATAATGAATACACACAAAGTCATTTTATTTGACGCAGCACATAGAAATTCAAATATATCAGTTATATAAAACTTCATGTAATTCAGGTCTTTAGTATGTCCCGTATACCGATCCCGATACATTGTTTTGAAAAGAATAAAAAACTCTGAAATTTTCCGAATAGATTATAGTCTTGATAAAAACACTCTTAACGAGTAAAGCAAAATATTTAATATTTTTTAAAAGGCATCAACATCTTTCTTCATGCAAATTTACTTTTAATTCATAAAAATAAGCATAATATGAATTCTATATAAAAAAAAAAGCTATATCGCAGAAACGCAGTTTCAGTATTTAAATGTATATCAAAAAACGGTCCGCCTTCTGGCGGCCCGTAAAGAAACTATGCCTTTAATATTATGATTTTCAATATACTTACGAGCGTATTCAAAATCTCATTTAATCCTATCCGAATATGCTGACTCTATAAACTGAGCTGATATATTGTCCCATTCATGTATGTCATCCAGTAACCATTTTTAATTTCACTTATTTGATCATAGGTATGGATATAAAAACCAAAATCTAAACTTCAGTGTTTTCTTGATCTACTATATTACGATTCAATTTCAATTTACAATTTTTTTCTACACTAACCTCCGTATCGATTTAATTTACAATGTTGTTTCTTTTTACACTTACCTCCGTATTGATCTCTTCCTCTGTTGAGTATTCTGACAGATGTGATGTTATACACAGCCTGCAGATCCACCCTCCACCAGGGATTGATGTCGCCATCACCTGTGACTGTACACTTGTCTACAGCAAGATCTGTTCCTCTGTTGCCATCCACTGCATACGCGGCGTTATAGTGAAGTTTTGTTGATGACTGTGCGGCAGGTTTACCTAATGCGATGTTCGGCAGAACTGTCAACGAAATTACAATAAATGATAATATTTGCGTGGTAAACATATGAGGATACCATTGACTACAATAAAGAAATAGCTATGACAGTTGATATTAAACTGAACTGTAAATGTAATATTTAAGCCATTTACTGCCGCAATAGGCCCATATATTGAATAGTACGATGACGACTGTTCGGTTTGTTTACCTAATGCGAAGGTCGGCAGAACTATCGACAATAATACAGAGAAAAATGTCGATGTCTAGTGATTACGTAACGAAAATACAATGCAATTTAAATATGGAATGAAAAAACAGTATTGACTTCAATGGTTGTAAATCAAAAATGAAGCGGATCTGCCAAATTTTGTTTCATTTCATTTGTTGGGAAATCATAAGCTATGGACTATAGAGTCTTTCTTATATGACTTCATATTAAATATGACATTAAATATTATTAAAATACACATACAAAAATACAGACAAAATTGATTTTGCATCCAAACTATGTCAACATCTATTATAAAATTAACTGGCATTAGAGTGAAATATTCATGAGTCTGTTTTTTAAACGAAGCCCGGGTTATAATGAAATGTGTTCAGTTTAAATACATGTGTATCCATTATAGAAATTATACATGATTTTTGATTAAGGAAACAATTGAACATAATTGGTATATAGTTAAATTTTAGATAAAATGCTTTAAATAATTTAGAAACCAAATCTTTTCGTAGGGGTCAAAGTGATGGTCAAATTAGTCTCGAGTAATTCCAAGTAATTAGATTCATTTGTGTTTAAACAATAAAATGCCTTCTGTGTTGTTAAATGCAGAAATGCAAAAATAAACGAGTGGTCGAAAAAATAACTGGTATCCTTCAATCCTAGCAAAACGGAATGTATGACTATTTCCCTTTAAATTAAAGAAACCTTTTCATCCCTCATTAATATTCGACGATGTCCATCTCAAAGATGTAGAATCGCATAAACACCTCGGAGTAACTATAAGTAGCAATCTATCGTGGAACTTGCATATCAATGAAATTCTATCTAAAGCATACGCGAAATTGGGTCTAATGCGTAAGGTAAAATATATACTAGATAGAAATAGTCTTCAAAAATTGTACTTCTCCTTTATTAGACCAGTCCTGGAATATGCTGATGTTATTTGGGATAATATACCAGAATATCTTAGTTTAAAAATCGAGAACATTCAGCTTGAAGCGGCGCAAATTGTGACAGGGGGTAATAGACTAGCCTCCAAAACTCTCCTATACAAAGACACAGTCTGGGTTCCTTTATCTAAGCGTCAGGAAGACCATCGGCTTATTCTTTTGTTTAAAATGTTTCACGTCAAAGTTACCAATTATCTATTAAACTTTTTGCAGACTCAGCTACTCTCCAATGAATCACATAATACACGAAGCACTAACTCAATACGAGAAATCTACGGAAGAACTAAGCTATTTTACGACTCTTTTCTTCCCAACACCATACGACTTTGGAACACAATACCAAGCAATGTACAGAACAATCCTTCCATAAAAAGCTTCAAATAATATCTAAATAAAAACAAGATAACTATTCCCGAATACTATCGTATAGGGTCTCGCATAGGTCAAGTTCTCCACTCTCAACTACGTTTAGAATGTAGTACTTTAAATCTTTATATGTTCAACAGAAACATTTGTCCATCCCCTTTTTGTTCGTGTGGGTCAGTAGAAAACACTGATCATTACCTTCTGCATTGTCCAAAATATGCTACAATACGAAATATAACAATAAACACACTTGCAAATTCTACAGACCCTAACTTACTACCCTACGGATCTAATTATCTAAGTATTGTAGAAAATGAACAAATTTTTCACACCGTACAAAGATTTATACTGGAGAGTAAAAGATTCAGCAATCATAATATCACGTAGAATGTTGTACAATAATAATACCTTTTTTCGGTTGCCTGTTTATCTTATTCCCACCGGCCACCACTTATATTTATATTTATGACAATATTTAATGGAGATCGGCAAAAATCCTATGGTATCTTTATGATGTGTTAGCATGTACTGAGCTAAAATTGTACTAAAAACGTACACATAACTGGTGTAAGAAATAAAAGCCACTTTTTCTTTTTTGTATGGATGTGTTTGAATATTAACACGTGATTATGTATACTAGATTTCTATTCTGATGTTCAACCAACGAATAAATTGTAATATTCTTTTCATGTTATTTTATTTTGTTGACTTTTTTTTCATTACCTTATAAAATGTGTTTCCAACTTTGACTCTTGACACATTTTCCTATTTTGTTCCTTGTACTTACATTTCATTTCAAACCTCTCATTTCTACAGTGTATGCAAGAAACACTGGCGTCGGAAGCAAATTGGAATTAGGGGGGCTAGACTAATCCTCAGAAATATTGAGAAAAAAATAATTCCAAAATCCAAAATCTTGGAAATCCTATTCCGTTGGGGGGGGGGGGGGGGGGGGAGTATACCTATACATCCAATTACTTTATACCCTATTTTTTTTTCAAAATCATGAAATTCATAATCGGGGGGGGGGGGGGGGGGTGGCGGGGCTGTATGCTTCTAAATCCAACTTCTCAATATGTCAAGGTTTAGGAACAATAATCTTTCCTGCGAGAAAAAGTGGGGGGGGGGGCTTAACCCTCTATCATGCTATGTTTCTAATGGTTAGGTATAATTTTACAAAAAAAAGTGGGGGGGGGGGGCTAAGCCCCGCCCCCCCCCCCCCGCCCCCTGGTTCCGACGCCTATGAGAGAGGGATTAATATAGCCCTATTGCTTGTTTTCCGATCTTACAATTGTAATTATCATCATGTAAATGTATTTGAATCTATAATGAATAAATATTGTTTTAACTAAATTCAGTCCCTGAAACATCTTACTTTCCATTGTTTTGGGGTGCTTTCAAAGTGCGCTCACCGTGCGTTCACTAGCGCTCCGCTCCGTTCGCGCTCACCGTTCACAAAGCGCGAACTGTGCGTTCACCGTTCGTTCAGCGTTCACTTATCGTTCAGTTTTTATTCATTTATTCTCAATCGGAACTCCAAAATGAAAGGATCAGTCTTTGCTAGTCATAGCAAAATGAGAAAAGAACCCGAGCGAAGGAAACTTACATTAGATATAAATCATCATTTTAATAATAATTTAGTCCGTAGAAATTAAAGTACACATTCTGAGCAGGCAATGTTCGTTTTTAGTTGTTGTTTTTGATGACATTCCTTGACAATGGTATTCTCGGGGTTTTAACTTCAACTGTCACCTTCCCAAACTGGCATTATTTTCATGATTTTTGTCGATTTGAAAATGGCGTATTTATGTTTGCAGTTACTGTGAAAATTTTAGTTTACACAATACACCAATAAACTACTACACAAATATATTTATTGATTCATTTAAAGACTTCCGTCGTTTAAAACGGAAGAATTCAATCAACGAACGATTCGATACATATTTAAATAGACAACATTTTAAATAAGAAACGGGCGTTGTATTTTGTGTACTTTTCACGATTCATATAATTCATCCGATGTCATATCACAAATGTATCCATTCTCGTCAATAAACTGGAAGATCAACTTAACAAATGTAAGCTAACTAAAGATGCGTGTAAATTTATAGATTAGCAATAAATCCCAAAGATGTTTCTGTAAATGCGATGCATTTTAAGTGATTTATAAGGTAATTATAATTTCCTCGAATCGTGTTTACATATTTCGCTGAACAACTCAGCCAATTACCGTTAAACTCATTTAATTATTATAAATTAGTGAAAAAATGATGTAAATATTTGTTTAAAAGATAAAGAAAAGTTCTTTAACTGCTTTATTTGTTATAATACATATAGGTTATGTAATCGTAATCGTATTACGTAATGGTTTACACTCCGCATACGATATACTGTGTAATATTTCCGATGTACAGGCATTTAAGTTACCTCGTTCAAAAAAGTATTAATTAAACATTTTTATTATTACATTACTCGATTATTCGTCGATAAAATTATTATTGTCTTAAATTTGGTTTTATTTTACTATTTTATTCCTAAACATGAATGGTATCATGGTATAAGGTATAGTAGGATAGATATTATTTGCAGGATAAGATGTAAGATACAGGATATAGGATATGATATGATTGTTTTGTCAACTTTCAAGATACATGTAGCAGCACTGTACTCATAGTTTATTAGCTATTTCTTTCCTGATTACCGACGAAATACAATATAAGGATAACCCACGAGGCACTCCAACAAAATCGTTCATCTTGGTTCATAAAGCGTTAATAACATATTGTTCATCGTGCGTTCACCGTTCACTTTGCGCTTGGCGTTCGCTTATCGTTCACCGTTATTAGGCTCACCAAATTCCGTTTAGCGTGCGCTCACCGTTTGCTCAGAGTGCGCTTACCGTACGCTCAGATTGCGCACACCGTTCGTTTACCGTTCAAGTGGGAAAGTAGAACGTTTCAGGGACTGCAACGGTCTTTGATTCTATCCATGTTCGAAAACCCTTATTTATTAGTCTTCTAGTGGTAATAATACGATCAGTTATTCAACGAAATGATTGGCAGTTGTTTCACGGAAATCGACTACAAAAAGATAAAGGGATCCGAGCCGCCGATGCATTTATGTACAATGTCTTTATTTTTTTTTATTTGATGGCATTATATCCATTGAGAAAATTGCAAAAAATTTCTAAAATGCTTTTTACCATTTCTATACTTTTTATTTTAATTTCAGTTATAAAGTGTGAAGAAAAAATAAAAAAAATTAAGATGAAAAGATACTGTGGCTAACGATCTATCAATGTATTGACAGCAGAGGTAAAAACGATTATTTATTAATTTTACTAAAATATTATGTTGGCATCGCATTCAGAACCATTTGGCAGGGGGGTAATGATTTTGACAATTAAGGGTAAATGCTTGATGGTATTTCTAATTATAAAGTATATTTAAAGCAAACATAATGTAAAAAATAAGCATTGTTTACATTAACCTTATCTTCATATTAGCCCTGCCCCGGAATTAGAATCCCTATCCCGAGGGTAATCAAATTTATAATTGTCATGATTGCTGTACAGTCTTTCTTATTATATTGTCAGTTTCTAGTTAGCGTCAGCAGAAGAAAAAGAACGACTTTTTTTTAACATTTAATACATGTGTGTATAAAATCATTCAATGTCACGATATATATATATATATATATATATATATATATATATATATATATATATATATATATATATATATATATATATATAACCATATGCCCCTGTCCTGGATTAGTAACCCTATACCCAGAGGTCATAAAATGTTATAATATAACAGTCAGTTTCTAGTTTCTACGCAGTCTCAGCACGTGAAAAAAGATTTTTATCATTATATGCAACGATACTAAACTAGCATTTTGCATCGACCTAGAGATAAAACCATTAAACACATGGAATTTACAAGTTTGGTAGCAATATGAATGGTAAGTAATTTTCAATATGAACTAATAAATGGGCAAATGTTAAAGGTGCATGGTCACGATTTTGGTCAAAAAATATTTTTTTTTCCTGATTTTAATGTTTACAATGCTTCAGTAAGGCATCTTCAATAAGCAACCAAAATTTAAGTGCAATTTGTTGACTTATAAGCGAGTTACAGAGCTAACAATTCTTTGCTTTGTAAACAAGACATTTGTTTACATTATGAATGTTGAAGTGATAATTCCAATTTTAGACCTTAAGTGAATGTCGTAAACGTTGGGATCTGTTTATATATGCCTAAAATGAAAAAGATGATAGACAAAACAACTTGAAAAAGATTTTAAGTGGTATTTTGAATGTAAACAAAAACAGGGCATGAACCTTGTTTACATTACAAAGAATTGTGAGCATTGTATCTTGCTTATAATTTAACAACTGGATATTAAATTTCATTTAATCACTAAAACTGTATGCCTTAAGCGTGGTAAATAATAAAACAGAAAAACAAAATTTAACAAAAATCGTGACCATGCCCCTTAACGCACGACGAGCGTCGCATTAACACGGACGACGACGGTAAATACCAATTCTAATAAGTAATCAGTGAGTGCTTTAAGTGACCTAAAATTGAAATTACCTGATGTACTTTACAACAGTTGCTTTTATTTGAATGTTTGAAAGTTGGGTATAATTTTCAATACGTCAGCGTCAAATACAGCTATTGAATTTGTAAAACTTTTCAAAATTAGATCTGACTTCTTCTTTACAAAGAATATCAACGTCACACTTCCCTGTATTGATCTAATAATGATACTATATCCTACAAACAGAAGCTCCATTGAACAATTTATTTCTTTTCTCAAATAGAAAAAAAAAGTTGAAATTATATGACAGTGTTTAGAGAGATAATGACAAACATAAGAGAGGATGGCAATTACACAAAATAACAATCAAAGAGTTGATAAACATCATCTTAAATTAAGAGAGTCAGAAAGAAAGACAGAAACAGAAAAGCAAGGCATATATATTGACAGAAAAACAATCAAACATAGACAAATATGACTATCACTAAACTGGCAAGGTATACCCAATGAAAAATACAATTTCCAGAAGGAAATATAATTTTTCCTGGGGAATAAATCTTCATATTTCCTGAACAGTCATGCAATAAAAGTTTTATTATACTAAACAACAAATGATAATACAACATACGTCGATTTTTGATAATTGTCTACTTGTCGAAATCAAAAACGTTGCGATTTTTGTTTTTGTTTTCCGATTGTCTATTTTTGTTTTCACAGATTCAAATCAAAAATAGTAAAATTGATTTTTGTAGCGTAAAGAGTATTTTAAAAAAAATTATTAAATATTTTTGATTTTTACCATATTTGTTAACATCGCATGCTCATATTGGCTTTTTCATACCTTTGGGATTAAAAAAACCGAGATTTCCGAAGAGGTGTGACATAATATTTTTTCCCCGGGAGACATGACGTTTTGTCGCCCGGTCACGTGATAGTCTAGAACCAATCAGATGTCGCGTTATATAAAATAATCATATTGAGGTATAATAAAGTTTATTTTTTAGTAAAGATATATCTTAACCATATAAAATACAGACACGTAGTTTTTATTGAGTTGAAATATATCTTCACCATAAAGAATACAGACACATAGTTTTATTATGATGCCGTTACATTGTGACGTCAACTTACTGATCTCACACGGTCCTTGAGCTCCAAAGAGTGCTCCATTGTGGCAGTTTTTGTTCTGCAAATAACAAAAAACATAATAATTTACAGAAAAACATAACAATATGAACGAATGAGTTCATGACATATAGAATATTATAAATTGATGATATGGTGACCATATTAAGGGATATACATTAAGCAGAAGCTATTAACAAGTGAAATGGAACTCAGAATTTATAATTATGGCTGGAGATTTTAACCTTGTTCAGGATATAGATTTAGATTATTTTAATTATACCAATATTAATAACAAAAGAGCAAGGGAGAAGGTTTTGAACATGAAAGTAGTACACAGTTTAATTGATCCATGGAGAGTGAAATATGAACAACGAAAAAGATACACATGGTTCAGAACAAACCCAACTAAAAAGGCGAGAATTGATTTCTTTTTAATTTCAAACGAATTAATGGCTTTATTGGATAAATCTGACATTCTACCTGGTTATAGATCCGACCATTCTATGGTTTATATAGAAATTTATTTTACTAAATTCGAAAAGGGTAAAGGCTTTTGGAAGTTCAATAATTCACTCCTCCATGATCAAACTTATGTTAATCTAGTGAAAAGTAATATACAAAAAGTTAAAGAACAATATGCTGTGTTTCCATACAATCCTGCAAGTATCCATACAGTTAAGAATGACGAATTACATTTAGTTATTGATGATCAAATGTTTTTTGAACAACTATTGCTGAGCATAAGAGGTGCCACAATACAGTACTGTTCCAGAAAGAAAAAATTAAAAAACGAAAGAATAAAACTACTGGAAGAAGAAATTAAACAACTAGAAATATTGAGGAATAGTAATGATTCAGAGGACATTCTTCAAAAATTAACCAATGCACAGAACAGTTTGGAAGAATTCAGAAAAGATTTTATTAAAGGTTTATTTATCAGAACAAAACTTAACTGGATTGAACAGGGTGAAAAACCAACAAAATATTTTCTTAGTTTAGAAAAAAGAAATTATGTCAATAAAACTGTTGGCAAACTTATGCGCAGCAATGGTACTGTTATTACCTCACAGGAAGATATTTTAGCAGAAATTGAGACGTTTTATAAAAATTTATATTCCTGCTATGATAAAGAATTACAAGATGTTGATATTGAAATTGCTATTGATAAGAACTATATTAGAGCACTTGATGAAAATATGTCTAAAAATTTAGAGGGTTATATAACTAACGAGGAAGCCTTATTGGCATTAAAAAATATGAAAAATAACAAAAGCCCAGGAAGTGATGGTTTTAGTACAGAATTTTTTAAATTTTTTTGGAAGGATCTTGGATGCTTTTTATTAAGATCAGTAAATGTGGGATTTGATGTTGGCGAACTTTCAGTCACTCAAAAACAGGGTATTATATCTATACTGCCAAAAGGGGATAAACCAAGGGAGTATTTAACTAATTGGCGTCCAATATCTCTCCTTAACGTTACATACAAAATAGTTTCAGCATGCATCGCAAATAGAATTAAAAATGTCCTTGATTTCTTAATACACGACAGTCAAAAGGGCTTCCTCAAAGGTAGATTTATAGGAGAAAATACAAGAATGATTTATGATGTAATTGATGTAGCTCAGGATAAACATATTCCAGGTATGATTCTACTCATAGATTTCGAAAAAGCTTTTGATTCTATATCATGGAAATTTATGTACAATACATTACATTTTTTTAACTTTGGTCCTGATCTTATCAAGTGGGTATCAGTACTATACAATGGGGCCAAATTATGTGTTATTCAAAATGGTATTTTTTCAAAATTTTTTGAAATAGGCAGGGGCTGTCGACAAGGTGACCCAGTATCCCCATATTTATTCAACTTATGTGTAGAGATATTAGGACTTTTGATAAGACAAAATAAAAACATTAGAGGTATTAAAATAGGAAAAGAAAAAGTATGTTTATTACAATATGCAGATGATACAGTTCTTTTTTTGGATGGATCTGAAAAAAGTTTAAAAAGCGCACTTGATCTTCTTTTTCAGTTTTCAAAATTCTCTGGACTAAAACCCAACATTTCCAAAACAAAAGCAGTCTGGATTGGCTCAAAAATTAATTCGAATACAATTTGCAGTGATACTGGTTTACAATGGACGACAGAACCTTTTACAATTCTCGGAGTAACATATACTGCTAACCTAAAAAACATGGAACAACTGAATTTTGATAATAAACTAAAACTAGTTCAGAAAGAAATTAACCACTGGTTAAAAAGAAATATTTCAACATTGGGAAAAATTACAGTTGTTAAAAGTTTACTTTTATCAAAATTCACACATTTGTTTACCTCTCTTCCAAAACCAAGTACTCAATGGATACGGCAATTTGAAAAAACACTGTATAATTTTATTTGGGGAAATAAAATAGACAAAATATCTCGAAAAACATTGCAATTAAATTATGAAAAAGGGGGATGCAGAATGACAAATGTTGAAATATTTATTAAGTCTCTTAAACTAACATGGATTAGGAGACTTTTAACAACTAACTCAAGCTGGATAAGTATTTTTTCTGAAATAACTGGGTGTCATACTTATAAACTATGTCAGTTTGGACCTGAATATTGTAGACAGAGGGCAAAAGCCACTCGAAATAATTTTTGGAAAGAAACCTTATTTTATTTATGTGATTTTTTAGAAAGTATAGAGACTGATAATATCAATATCATGCTTGAGCCACTATGGTACAATAATAAAGTAAAGATTCAAAATAAATATGTATTTTGTAAGGCTCTTTATGAGAAAGGATTTCATATTGTTCATGATTTATTTGATACTCAAGGTGAATTCATTAGTTATGAGAGAATCACTAATGAATATCCAGTTAAGATTCCATTTACTACTTACGAAGGTTTGAAACGTGCAATTATTTGTGCTTGGCCAAATGTTAAGCAGTTTTCACATCAAGTAATAATCAAACCATACCAACCTGAATCTATCAAAATACTTTGCTTGTGTAAAAAAGGAGCACGGAATATCTATGATCACTTGATGGTAAAATCTAATCATAAACCTATTTGTGAAAACAAATGGGCCTTCAATTTAAATTTACCTCTAGATTTTAACTGGAAACAGGCTTATTCAAACCCTAGATCTGCCACAAAAGATTCAGGACTGATATGGTTTAACTATAGAATTATCCACAGAATACTAGGTACTAACAAAATACTACACATGTGTAAAATTAAAAATTCCCCACTATGTTCAATATGTTTTTTAGAACCAGAAACAATTACACATCTCTTCTTTTACTGTCCATCTATTTTTCAGATATGGTTATTAATGTCTGATTGGATTTTTAGAAAGTCTGGTGAAAGAATTGTATTTGATGCCAAAACTGTTATTTTTGGTGTTCCAGAAAAGAAATACTTAGCTATAAACCTAATTATCATGTTAGTTAAGAGACATATCTTTAGTCAATCCAGAAAATCTGCTAATATTGCATTTGAGAATATTGTGAAATATTTACAAAATTACTATTCTTTAGAGAAACTAATGTTGGAAAATAGATTTTACCAAAAGAAATGGTCAAGATGGGTATGCCTCTTTGACGTGGCATAATGTGTAGTAAGACCCTATCATTATTGTATTATTATTTTTATATTTACTTTCCCAATCTGTGTGGGAGTGGTGTGGTGTGAATGATGGTATAGATGTATTTGTATTGAAAATGAATAAAAAAAAAAAAAAAAAAAAAAAGAAATGGAACTCAGTGGCTTAATTGAGTTTTACTACTATACTAATGTAACTTAGACAAGAAACAATGTAACACAAATCAAATATATTTATTCGTAAATGACATTATTTAAAAAGGCGTAAAATGGGTAAAAAGATAAATAAAAATCAGTCGAGTAAAATTACAACAAGAATACAATTTAGTAAACTGTCAAAGACAGAAAAACAACTATTGGTATCTTTATAATAAATCATCTTAGCTGCAATTATTCCATTATTGAGAGAAGTATACACATCCATTAGATGTCCTTGACGCTCAAGTGCAGGAGTGATTTATATTAATTTAATCATAAATAATGACATAGACCTTTGTATTTATTAAACAAGCTAAAACAATGTAGCTGTGAAATTTTTGAAAATATATTAGGAACAGTCCATGTAAAGGTAATTTGTTTGTGTGCGTGAACATTACGTATTGGATTTGAACGACATATTTATGAATCGAATTAGTCGAACACTCTCCGACAGAGCTCAGAAAACGCCTCCAATGTAATGACATTGACAAATGTTAGAATATTTATCATTATACAAAATGGAATATCTTCCCATAGTTAAAGAATTCGCTAGGCAATCTTGAAAGTAACACTTATAGTATATTTATCTCCTCGCGCAACTGGTTGTGAAGGGGATATAGCATCGCTGCTGTGTGTGAGTGTGTGTGTGTGAGTCCTTTTCAGTATTTTAAGCAAAATTAAAATATAACTCTCGCATGCATATTTATCAAATTTTGTAGACTTTATGAGCAGGGTGTAAGGACAAACCCTGTCCATTTGCAAGTAATTATGTTAAGTATTTATTAAAATATCGTTAAAATTAACACTTAAAATAATTTTGTATGTACAACTTGACATTAGATATTTCCGCTTCGCGAAAGAAAACACTTCAAATCAACAACTTTATATTTTGTTGGATTTAGGCCTTGTAAAGGTAAGAAACACACGCTTTATAAAAATGTGGAGTTAGAAAGATGTCCAAAGAGAAAAAAACTGAAGTCAGAGTAGAATATTAAGTTTATTTGATTTGATTCAAAACAAGCAGCCGTTTGAGTCGAATTTTGGACTATATTTCCCGAATTACTAGAGAAAAGAACAGGTTTATAATTCAGAGGACAATTTGACAAATTTTGTCAAAATTATTAACCGTGGATAACTTTCATGTTTATCACTGTAGGTGTGTTACTCTTTTAAAACAACTGGAGTTAAAATTTGGACATACTTACTCGAATTTTTCCATAAGACATACTTCAAATCGCTAGATCTTAGCTATGTTTCATATTCATAATGGAACTTAAATTAGCCTATACCTATTGTCTGAATGCCTAATGTATGTCACTGAATAATCCGAATAAAATTACTACTTAACGAGGCCAGGTCTAATTTTTTCTGCCCTAAATTTTTGAATGAATTTTTTTACATGAATTTCTACTGATATAATTATTTTTTTTAGATAAAAAAAATAAAACATTTACCACATCGTTTGTTAATGGGGTCATCTCAAAGTTTGTTAATTTTTAACATAGGACCCTATGGGATTTTGCTTGAAATGTATCAATTTTGCACATTTTTTACATTTTTTTTAACTTCTGCCCTAGGGATTTCTTTATCTGTTCTACATATTAAAGTTATGGCTAAAAGGCATCAAATAGTGAAATAAAAAAAAAAAAAAACTTTTACGTCCTGGTTTGTTCCAGGGGTCTTATCAAAGTTGATTTTTGTATGCCCAATTTCCCAGATTTGTCAGATATTGGCTATTTTTTATTTGATAAAGGCGGAAATGGTGATCTTTAAAGTAATATTAGAACATTCAGATATATTTAAGTAATAAATGAATATATAACATCACATAATAAGGGTCATTAATATAAAATACATGGTTACTGTCTTGAAATATATGAATTAAGCTATATTTAGGTGGGTTAAGAAAACGTGACAGAGGGCTAGGCTTGCAGAATCCTCTTCACGTTTTCGACCCAAGCCAAGATATAGCTTATACTTCGAGACATTTATGTTTATTCCACAATATAACATTAATTTTACGCATCAAACGAGCTATTTTCAACAAATTTCGCTGAATAGCTGCAGTTGAAACTATCACGCCATGGCGTTAACCAAGCAAAAATATGACGTCACAATACAATAGAAACGCTGCGCGATAGCGTGCGTACTCGTTCTGTACTCGGCCTCGTTAAGTTTAAAACATTTATTATGTGTTTTCACTAGTAATGGGAGAATTGGTACAATTACGTTAATGACCCTCTCCCCTTCCATGAATACATTACAGTCTAAATATATATGGTCTCTTTAATTACATCAATAATTTATCCTATATAATGTATCCCCCTCCCCACAATAATCCATTCCGCGAGGGGATGCTCCGCTTTCCAGTGTTCGTTTTTAGTTTAAATCACTGAGTTTAGTTGTAGTTCAGACACCAACATACGATACATTGCCATGGAATTTATATTGATATAAGAACATTTTTGAATATTTTGAGTAGAATACGCCAAGTAGTTTTTATTTGTTACAATGCTTTAGGAATGCTTTTCTAACGATCAAATGAAATTTGGGTGCCAGTCGATAAGTTTTAAGCAAGATACAGGGCTCACAATTCTTCATCATATAAACAAGGCTCGTGCCCTGTTTTTTGTTAACATAAGTTCAATATACCAGTAAAAATATTTTTCAAGCTGATGTGTATATCTTCTCATTCATTTCAAGCAGAAATAAACAGTTCCTAACGATTAACATTCATTTGAGGACTTACACTGGAATATTTACTTCAACTTCAAAATGTAAACAAAAGCTTTGTTTACATAGGAAAGAATTTTAAGCTCTGTAAGTCGCTTATAACTCAACAAATGACACTCAAATTTTGGTTGCCTATCAAATATACATTACCGGAGCAATGTAAACATTCAAATGGAAAAAAATGATTTCTGACCAAAATCGTGACCATGTCCTTTTAAACTGAATATACAGTACCGATCAGACCCAACCTAACACCAAAGTAAACCGCAACTAAACCCCTGGTTTACTTTCTGGGTTAACTTTGGGTTTACTTTTTGAAAATTGGGGTCCACTTGGGGTTTACTTTGTGTTTTCTTGAAAAATGCTTTTGAGGTCTACTGTACGCAATGAAGTGTGAAGCAGACCTGTATTTTATGTTAACATTCTACTGCCTGTGATTCTGGTCCCTTGTATATTCCGAATACACATGTAGCGTCTGATACTTCTGATCGGGGATTACTCGCTGTGTCCACACTGGGTTTAATTGGGGTTTACTCGGGGTTTACTCTGGGTCCACTCTAGTAAACCCAGAAAGTAAACCCAGTGTTTAGTTGGGGTTTACTTTTTGTTAGGTGGGGTCTAATCGGTACTGTAGTTTTTCCCTTATTTTAACACTAGAACGAACAAATTTCTATACAGAGCATATTTGTTTTACTATGGATTACATTTCAATGTCGGTTGTGACGTTAAACACAAAAATATGATTTGAATGTTTTATATCAAGAAGAAAAGAAAGACACTTATTTATCCCCATTTGGATGACATTTAAAAATATCTAATTTATAATTTATCACTCGTTATAATCTTTAAAATGTAACATACTGTATTTGATAACATTTTCTAAGGAAACTTACATGAGATATCGTTTCCAGTTTTTTCTGTTACCCCCTTCCCCCTTTCGAACAAGGTTTGACAAGGATATCAAACTTAACCAGTTTGTTTTTCCCTTTAAGATCAATTCTATGAAAGAATCAAAGATTTATAAAAGGGTCTGGCTATGCATAGTCACCAATTTTCCTTATATTTCATTGATGGACACACTTAAGTGTAAAACGCAAAAAACGCCACTAAAAGTTAGTTGCTAGGTTACCGTTGCCATAAGAAATCGAGGCTTAAAATGGAAAAACAGCACAACATACCTACTTTGAAGCCATATGAAAAGGTTTTGCCCACTAATGTAAACTATCAAGGACATAAAACAGCCTTTGTCCTATTTTCAATGATTTAAATATATCAGAAATTTGATGGAAAAATCAATACTTTTAAAATGTAATTATGGAAACCGTTACACATTTTTGAAATCAGTTTTGTGTTGTTTTTTAATAAGTCGAAATGGGAAACTGTTAAATTTTTACATCCATATCAATGTCCAAACTATTTATATTTAAGGTCTTCCTTTTCCAACGGAAGACCTTATAGTTTTCGTACTGTTTCTTATTTTTTTTCCAAATTTTGTGCACGCGATTTCTCCAAAACTACTCAACCGATCTATTTTTTTCACAGATGATGGGAATTATCTGAATTTTATGTTTTTGAATTTTTTGTCGTCGTCACTTTCGGTCCGGATTTACGGTAGATTTTGTAATTTTTTACCACCAATTGTGTGCAGAGCTGATCTCAAAAACTATTAGAGATATGACTTTGAAATTTTCAGGATAGGAGACCATGGTTTGAAGTTGTGCACTATATAGTTGTTTTTGCAACAGTGGCGCTATTCATTGGAGGTCGCTTAGGCACGAAAATGGGGTACACATTTTGAATCAAAATTTTCATACTTTTTGATCAGTATCTTTTTATCGGTTGATATTTTGTTAAAACATATAGAACAAAAGTAGTAGGGAATCAAAAGTTATATTCAACAAAATCAAGAAACGGAGGGCTAGCTTCTTTATTAAGGGATCTAGAGACTCGTAAAGTCTATTACGAATAGCTTGAAAACGATAAATATTTTGTTATGCATTGTAGAATCAAAGTTGTTGATCGCTACAATATCTGTTTGAAAAAGTCATCGTCAGTCCCATGTTTGACGTAGTTAGGGATTTTTAATTATTATCTTTAATTTTTTTTTATTTTTTTTTTTGGGGGGGGGGGGTTAATTTTTAAATTGTAACGATATTTCATGGTATCTTTCAAAAAAAAAATTCGGACCTACTCGTAACGAGGTCGCATCTAGGTATTATTTTTTTCCACAAATTTTGTGCACGCGATATCTCGAAAACTTTTTGGCTGATTTCGACCATTTTTTTTCACAGATGATTGCCAGTGGTCATAATTCTATAAGTTTTTTGACATTTTGAAATCGTCACTTCCGGTTCCGATTTACGGCCGATTTTGTAAATATTTAGGACCAATTTTGTGCAGACATGAACTCAGAGACTATCAGAGATGTGAATATTAAATTTTCAGAATAGGTAGACAATAGTTTGAAGTTGTGCACAATGCAGTTTGTTTACGCCAGTGGCGCAAAGTATAGGAGAACGCCTAGGCTCGAAAATTGGATACGAATTTTGAATCAAAATTTTCATATGTTCTGATCTGTATCTTTTTATGAGTTGATATTTTCTTAAGACATATATAATAAAAGTGGTAGATAAAAAAACAAAAATTGTTAGTATTCGTGAGTCCTTTCGAAGTAACTCAAGAAAAAGGGGCTGGCGCCTTAAATTAGGGGCCAAGACACTCGTAAACTCTATTACACATATCTTAAAAACCATAAAGGTTATGTAATGCATTATAGAAGCAAATTTGTTGATCATAATAATCTCTATAAGGTAAAATCATTGCCACGCCCATTTAATACGTAATTAGGAATTTTTTGGGGCCAACGTACTTAAACTTTGACGCAATATATCTAGAAAAGGAGACATATTTTGTTAAGCATTGTTGAAGAGAAAATGTTTGCACGCGGGGGTGTTAAGGAAGCATATGGAATCTGAGTTACATGTAAATCCGTGAAATCACAAATCTTAATTCTTATGTACAGATTCAAATATCTAAGCAACGAAACGTAGATAAAAAAACAAATAAAAATACTGAAGACAATTTTTTCTAGAAATTAGTTTGCATTACGTAGATTTACACATTGATGACGTCATGACTAAAAGTTGAATGTCGTGTGAATCTGATCGGAAAGCATTGTAAACATATTCAAAATATAACAAATCTGATGACTCTAATAAAGTATTGTGGTGTGATTTATTGAGAATTGAACATAAGAATACTGGGGGAGATGTTAGCTTTATCAATCATTCGCTAAAAGGTATGTAAATTTGCTTTTATTTCTCGGCCAGGCTTTCCTCTGTCGTTGTTTACGATATAAAAATCCGACTAGAACAACACTACCCCTTATATATTGAACTTGAAATTTTATACGTATCGTGAGTTTGATCAATGCTTAAATTGAAAAGTGCTGCTAGAATCCCATGTTGTGTGTTGTTTTGATGCAATTTGCCGTTTTTCGTGCAAACTATATAAAAGTTGGGAAGGTTTTACGAGAACCGGATAAATAACTTTTTAATAAAGAAAAACATAGGATTCTAGCAGCGGTTTTGATTAAACTGAGATGTTTTGCTTTCACTTGGTATGTTTATTTTATTTTTGAAACCGCGGGGTAGTGTTGTTCTATCTCATTTTATGTTAAGGAAAATACGTAAGCTATTTATAATTGTCACGTGATAATGCACCAATGTGGCAGTTATATATTACCCGATTTTATTGCACTGACATCAATTTTAAAGGATAATACTAAGTTTTTGATCTTATTCAAAATAATTATTTAATTTCACGATTTTGAATATAACAGTCAAAATAAGACGCTAAATTGTCTATATGCTTCCTTAACACCCCCGCGCATTGATGATTCTAATCGATTCCATTAATCAAAACACCAAAAGTCTGCCCCCATTTGGATCTAGAGTGCTGGCCCCTAAACTATTTAATCATTTGTATCTAAAACATGAACAATTCATGATAAGTGTAAGAACAAAAAATGTTAGTATTTGTGCGACTTTTCGAATGAACTCGAGAAAAAGGGGCTAGCCCCTTAAATAAGGGGCCAAGACCCTCGTTAACTCTATTACACATATCTTAAAAACGATCAAGATTTTGTAAAGACATATTTTGTTAAGCATTGTAGAAGAGAAAATGTTTGCATTGATGTTTCTAATCGATTCCATTAATCAAAACAAATCAAAGTCTGTCATTATTAAGAAATTCGAGGACTGACCGCTAAAATATTCAATCATTTGTATCTAAAAAATGAACAAAAATTCTATTTAAGTGTAAGAACAAAAAATGTTAGTATTCGTGAGACCTTTTAACTCAAGAAAAAGGGTTGGCCCCTTAAATTAGGGACCAAGACACTTGTAATCTTTATTACACATACCTTAAAAACGATCAAGATTTTTAATGCATTACAAAAACAAAGTTGTTGGTCGTAACAATATTAGTTTGTAAAACTCATTTTCAAACCAATTGATGTCGTAATTAGAGATTTTTGGGGACTAAAACCTTTAAACCTTAAATGTGCTATATGTGAAAAAGCAAAACTCTTTGTTAAACATTTCAAGGGATATTGACAATCGTATGCATTATCTGAAAGAGAGTGGTTGAGGGGGAATTCTGCATTGATACCTTAATTGTATCGTTTACAAATTGAACGGAAGACCTACTCGTTACTCGTAACGAGATCGTATCTAGTTTATTATAATAATTGACATTCGTTGCTTTGGCAACAAGGCCAAAAGATAGGAAAACTAAGAAATTGAGGATGATTTTGATATACTTTAATTGCTGATTTTAGGATTTTTTTGCAATTGTTTTAGTTGGAACTTGTAAAAATATATCTACATTTTCATTATATACCACAGAAAGCTTTATTATGCAACAGGTAAGTGTAGTTGCTATGGAAAATTAGGTTACTTAAAAAATCACACAGAAATTACTAATTTTGGAAAGTCCATAGCAACGGCAGTATTATTAGAATATTTCAGATTTTTTTTCAATTGTCATTAAAGTTAAGGACATACTTTATTTTTTACTCACCTTTTGATTTTATATATATATTCGTTATAAGTGAATAAAATCCATTCAAAGATGCCTAAAATTATTATAATTTTCCTTATTTTTAGGCTTGTTACCATAGCAACGGTTCTCAATTTTCATATTCAAATTCTTTACGCTACAATCATAATAGTGTTTACCAGAAAATCAAAGATTTGCACTTTTTACTCAAATTTAATGAAGAAAACAGATTTTTAAATTTCTATTTAGACCATGGAAACGCTAAAAAAATATGCGTTTCTCCATGAATTTTTTTCTATCTTATGAAAAAGACAACTATTTTTAATAATATGTTTTACCCTGGAAACGCCAAGTTCTGCACACTACTCACAATATGTTCTCAAATAAGAATTAAAATGCCATTTTTACATCTTTACCCTTGGTTTCCATGGCAACGGGACCACATAGCAACAAACAAATGATATTAGGCTTTTTACTCACCAAAGTCTATCAAATTGTCAAGTATGAAGAAATTCTGTAACTATGCGTGGCCATCGAATTTTAATTCTTACATAGAATAGATCTTAAAACTTGTGAGTAAGGTATTAAAAATCTTGTATACAATACAACTATATTTGGATATTAAAGAGAAAATGTTTAGATTTTTAGTGTAAAGTCTTTTTATCATTTTTAGTCAGGGTCACGTGACCCCGTCTATTGGTTTACTGTCAGCCGAGGTCTCAAAGCGGAAGGCACGCGTAGAACACATGAATTGAGTCTACGAGTAAGATAAAATAGTGCAGAAAGTGTTTATGCATTTCAGTAAATATGTATTATAAAAACACGCATTAACTCTTTTTAAGTCCTCTGTATAAACAAAATTCTATTTAGAAAATAAACAAATAGTTTTATTGATTAAAATATTCTTGCTCGGGCTAGAATGTGGAATGGGTTACGTAACTGAATGCACAGCGCCGTTGACAATTCAGTTGGTGTACGACCTCATTAATCAATAGAAGAGGTTTATGGTGGAATCGAAATAAAGTTCCCAAACGCAATGTGCCAATTTTTGAAAAGTTGTGAATTTTTTTTACAATCTTTCACTTTAATACTACCAAACTTCATGCACAAGCCGAAGTTAAAATCGGGACGGGTTATACACAGGTGTTTTACAAATCAAATAGGTGTTTCATTGGCTTCCAGTCTACTTGCGGTATGACTGCTGTTCGTCTCTAAAGGAAGAAAATAAAAACAAGTCTGAATTTGCCTTCTCGTTTGTTGGCTCTTTAGTTGATTAAACTGAATTTAAATTTAAAACAATGCATTGTAAACAAAATCTATAATAAATCATACATTTTGGAAGACTTATACATCATATCATATATACAATATTATCGATTGAAGAACCAAGTTAAATGTTAATGTTCATGTTTTCCGGCTTAGTTGGAATCAGGCTTTGGGTGAATTACATTGTAAAATAATGCATTACATTACCATTACTTCATGAATTAGAGCATTAAATTACCATTACCATTACTTAATTTTCTTGAAGTAATGCATTACATTACCATACATGAGTTAAGTTATGCATTACCATTACTTTGTGAAAAGTCAATAAGTTTTAAAAAAGTAATTTAAAAACTAAATAAAGAGTTTTTGTAAATATTTCATAAATAAAACATGCTTAAAATATTTACAGGTTCATGATCATGTTCCCTATCAGGTTCAAATTTAATGACTTACACACAAGATTGCTGCTGCACTTGTAGTTCTCAAAGTAAGGTTGGTCCCGTAACATTTACACGCTAATGGCGGAGTTGACAATCTCTGTTATTTATGTCTCTGATAATCGGAGTATGATTTTTAATCAAAAGAACGGCTGTATCGTAATTCGTGGGTGATGCACGAGTTAACACAAAAAAGTAGTGAGTGGCGAACGGATTTATTTTTACCTATTAATTTTGCATGTATCGCAAATGAAGAAAATCGTGCCAGATAAGTCGATCTTAAAAATCAAAATGGCGACCGTGACAAATCTTTTTTTTCATTGTCAAAGTTCTTGGAATCTTATTGGAAAACAATATTTCTAACGTCAGGTGCCTGTGTTTGTTGTTCACTTTGTTTGTTAATTCAGCAGTTTTAGAGTTTTCGGTGTTTTCATAAAAATTTTATTACGGATACCGTCCAACTTGTGGATTGAATAAATCAAATGATTAAAATTATCTACTTTGATATAGTTGTTTGATTTTCCTGGTTAGTATTAATATTAAAAATATTTCTTTGGGGTCTTATTTTACATAATATACCGTTGTGTCAATTTTCTACAATTAGTAAGGCCGGGATTGAGTACAATTTAGACAAAGTATCAGACAATTGCAAAAAAGCCGAATTAACATAGATTGTAACCACTAATTCAAACTCATAAATTTTGGAAGCATACTCGAGGAAATCCAGGACAATTACAGATTCAAACTTTCAAAACCCCGTCTTTCAGTACTCTCAGTACTTTGATTTCTTATTAAAAAATAGGGCCGGTGTAATGAAGAATAATGACCCCCGTAGAATAATGACCGGGGGTCATTTTTCTACGTAGAATATTGACCCCCGGTCATTATTCTACGCAGAAAAATGACCCCCCAGTCATTATTCTACGTAGAAAAATTACCCCTTTGCCTGAAGAATAAGTGTCATTTTCATAAAAATGAGCACACTCACATGAAGAAAAGTGACCCCTGTAGAATTATGACCCCCTTGAAGATTAAAGTTTTTCATTATATTTTTTCATTATTTATGAAAGTCTTTACACTATTGTAATTTTTACTGCTGCAGTTTACAGAAAGTAACAGAAATTATAATTCATATTCAAATAAACTTAAAGTGAAAGAAGGGGTATATCTTAAAAATAAAAATCCTTCCGTTATAAAAAGATATTGACGTATTGCATCGGGGTATGGTTGTCATCTAAACAATTACATTTACATATATCTATGGAGTTACGATAGGGCCACTTCGACCTAAGTTGCAAGGGCGATAGTGCGAAGGCGAAGGAGCAAAAGTGCGAAGATGCGACGACGAAGCGCAAAGATGTGATGTCCAAGGTAAAGTGCGAAGGTGCGAAGGCGAAGGAGCGATAGTACTATCGCTCTTTCCCAACTTTGCACTCTGGCCTTCGCATCTTCGCACTTTCGCCTTCGCCTTTTTTGATTGCATTCAGAAAGTATCAGACGATTACAGGCACCATACTCGCCAAGGTTTTCCGATTAATCCAGGCTATTATTGGTACGCATGCACTAGGCCATCGCGCTTACTATGAATGTTTATAAATATTTTAATGTGTACATGTAACATATATGTTTACCAGTGCTGGCTATGCCTAATCGTTATCTACTCCACAAAATTTAATGTCCGCTATAATGTGTACATATGCACTTTAAGACTCCTGTCACTTACCAGCCGTCTGTTTACCGTGGACCAAACACAGTAACATTCTAATTTCATTATGCGACACTCCTTGCTCATGCATGGATCTAGAGGGGGAGAGGGGTCCGCCCCCGGAAAATTCAATATTAATAATTTTACGCAGTAAAACGAGAGAGGGAGTCCGGACCCTATCCCCCTGGATAATTTAATTTTATTAATTTTATAAAAAAAAAATCCAAAATATGCCTCGGAACCCTTTAAACGATGGAGAGCTTTGCAATTATAAAACATAGGTATTCACAGATTACAAAGCTCACCGAGACAAGGCCTCATTTTTATGAGGCATCACCTTTATTTATGAGACCACCTTTATCATATTATATGAAAACCATCCTTTATGATCTTGGATATTCATGGATTCTGTTTTGACACAATATCGTATATCATCTGTTAAAAATTGTATGATAATCATATGTACATATTTTAATCAATACAATAATATAAATCCTATCATACTTACAATATATATCATATAATAGCGAGCGCAGCTCGCCGGCGCGCAGCGCCGGCGCGAAGCGAGCTCTACCGGCAAGGCGTGTGTGAATAGAAAATTCGGACGAGTTGCACATTCATTCAATGGATTTTTTTGGCGTCAGTAAATCGGACCAGTAATGCATCGTTTTAATCGTCCCAGTAGTTCCCTGTAATCATGGCAATTTTTATCACTTCACCCTCTCACGAGAATCAGCAAGACAAATTTAGACAGTAAAAACAATAACGATGTAAGCGACATACAGTCAATGTTACCTCTAAAGTTCACCTCAGTACACTTTCAATCAAAAATAATCGTGTGACGTCCTTTGAAAAGCTTATAAGATGTGTAATTTTAAGAACATCATGCTTTTTAAGTAAATAAAACAGTATACTTCGCACACTTTTATTTCTCAAGGGAATTTTAAAGAGTAAGACGACACTTAACCAACGTCAGCTTTGACGTCACAATAAGCACTGATAAGGGGAAATTACTCTAATTGAAGTTATTGTAAATCTGCTGAAATGACTAAAATCCTCTCAAAATCTTGCAAAGGCTAAGATAAAGAACAGCTGACGAATAAGGACATTTCTTCAGATACAGGAAACATAATTACGGTAATTTCCTGAAACGTAACGTTATAGTAGCAGCGCCTTTTTTTAAAGGGGGTGGGTGGGTGGATGGCAGCCTCATCCAAAAAATCTTTGCAAGCAAAAAGAAAGAAAAATAAATCATGAAAATTCTAATCCTTCAGCTCTTTAGCAGTTCAATGGTGTCTTTATTTTCACTTCAATTTATTACATGCGGAGGGGGGGGGGGGGGGGCAAACACCATGTTCTTTTAACATGATAAGCAAATATTTTTAAGCGTAAACTAAAAATAAAATTTAACATTAATTATTTTTTTTTAAGTGGAGGGCCAAATCCATGGTAAGTCGATTTTCTATGTATAAATTGACAAAAATGAAAAAAAATTTAGCATGGGGGGAGCTCTATGATGAGTCAAGTTTTACATGTAAGTTTAAGAAAAAATGTCTACTGCAAAAAAAAGGGGGAAATCAATCAATCATAATCACAATCACTTTAAAAGAGGAGATACAGTGCAATGAATATTTATATATTAAAATCTTTATTATTTAACAACATTGTATCTGAGATTAAACTATTGTTCAACATATAAATAAATAAATTATAAAAAATCTTATAAACTATGAATAATGAAAATTTACTGAAAAATAGGTATGTTTTATTTTTTGGCATTCAAATTTCACGTAATTAATTTTATTTTATTAATTTATTATAATTCATTGTTTGATCACATGCTGTGCTCGCCCCAACGGTCGCACCGTAAAACATATTACCATAAAATACCGTAAAATACCATAAAAAAGCCGGTCAATATTTTTCGGACGAGCTAAGATTACAATTATTGACTATTCGTCTATATGGAGTTATATAGTGAGAATATACTACTGAATATAACACTATTTTTTTATATTGACTGGCTAGGAATAATATCTAGAGAACATTCCCTCTATTTAAAATAATCGCCTCTGATTTGTTGATTCGTAAACGATGACGTAAATAGCTCTTCGCGACTCCAAAATAAGGTGACGTCATAATAGACAGTCAGTCAAGGCAAGAAAACAACGGACACACAATGCGACGGTTTGCTATCATAACGGATATAAGGATTTTCGAATTACTGTGAAGTAAAATCAGGTAGAACATCTGTATGTTAATTCTTACGGTCGGCGGAATATCACCAGTGACCGTTTGATGCTGAGGATATTTTGGAAATGAACTTTGCACAAAATTGAATTCGTTGAGCTGAGAAAATTACGGCGATTTGTTTTCAATTACTTTCTTAAATTTTGGTTTCTTTCTTCATATAACAAAACAAATGTTGACTGTGTTTTCGGGCAACATTGATTATATTAGTCCCATTGGGACGAAAATATTGCCTTCCGCTTCGCGTCCGGCAATATTTCGTCCCTCGAGGGCTAATATAATCAATGTTGCCCTCAACTCCAGTCAATATTTGTATAATATTGTATCATAAAAATCAATACTTTACATAACAATACCACGATACAATATCATATCATAAAATATTAAAAAAGAATGATACAATATTTTATCGTATCATATAACATTTTACAATATAAGATATGGTATTATATAAATAGTGCCTGTTTGGAAGGGTAACAGTTGAAATTGACACCCCGAGAAAACCATTGTCAACCGACGCAAAACATCAGCATATGTTTTTGAGGGGTGTCAATTTCAACTGTTATCTTCCCAAACAGGCACTATTTATTTTGTTATACTGAATGTCTTAATTTTAAAGAAAACATCACTGCTTCTAGATAGGAATAACGTGAATTCAAAGGCGAACCGTACGCACATGATTTTCGCGCATGTAACAATTCGTAATGTTACCCGTTGCTAACGCTGAGGGTAGTAAAACAGATTATTAACTGCGACTAAACCATTCATATTTCAGTATTTAACATGAAAGTATAACAATACATTGTATCCTATTAAACAATATTGTTTCAAATCATACAATACTATATCATAGGAATCATGTTACATCATTTAACAACAACCACATCTATCTATCAAGCACGTTTGAGTGAGGTAGGAGATTTCTGTAGCATCCTTGATAATGGAGATCTTGATAATGGAGATCAGGCTCTGCATCTAAAGCAACCTCTGTGTTTCATTTATAATATAGTTAAATCAACTATGCAAGCTATCATCAATAAAACATGTGACCTGTTCCAAAAAACTAAACCTCATCAAGAATCATAAACCTATGGCTCTGATTCAGCATTCAAGCCTGTCAGGTGCATCAGTATCATAAGACGCACCATCCATACCAGTTTAATGAAGTTAGGACCAGCGGTAACTAAGATATAATCATTAGAGGGCACCTGCAACAAAAACTTTAACCAGCTCCAAAAACCTTAACCTCCTCCATGATCCGAAACCTATAGCTCAGATTCAGCACTCAAGCCTGTCTGGTGCATCAGTATCATAAGACACACCATCCATGCAAGTTTGGTGAAGTACAGACCAGCAGTCACTTAGATATTGCTATTAAAGGGCACCTGCAACAAAAAAATTGAACCTGCTCCAAAAACCTTAACCTCCCCCAGCATCTAAAAGTTAGGAACTAGATTCAGTAGGTCCAGATGCATCATTCGTTCATGTAATTTTGGTGAAGAGAGGACAAGTAATAGCTTAAATACAGGAGCTGCAACTAAACTTTAACCAGCTCCGGACGCCGATGCCGGGGGTATAGCATATGCTCCCATTGACTTCGTCTCGGTGAGCTAAAAAAAGCAAAGATTCGAAGGCGAGAATGCGAAGTTGCAAAGGCGAAGAAGCGATAGTAGTATCACTTCTTCGCTTTCGCAAATGAGCACTTTTGTCTTCGCATCTTCGCGCTTCGCCATCGCATCTTCTATATTTTTCATATTGTTCATGAATTATATTTGCATTGAGGATTTCCACAATACAAACTGCTGGGTGTATAATTTTATCACTAAGAATTAATGATGAAACCAAAATTATGAAAAGTTTACTCCACTGTTAGGCATTATAACCAAGCTGAAGTTAGTAGGCACTGACAGCAGCCATTACGCCAATAGAAATTAACGGTCAATAAGGAAAATCGTCAAAGTACTGAGAGTACTCGTACAGAAAATATATTTTACTTTATCCTCAGCATACTTTAGTTTAGTTAATATCAAGATGATTAGTGCTTCAATAGTTTGTATGAGCATTGGTAACTTTGGATACAATAAAGATCGTGTGATCAAAATCAAGGGGGATATAAACCCGTCACATGGGCCCTAACCTCTTATCAACGCTTTTAGAAACAATCTTTTCTTATTATAATCGATCAGTGTTTATTATCTATTAAGATTTACTATAGTCAGGTACTCTTCACAAATTTGCTCCAAAAGAATATAGTCTGTTCATGATCATAAAAACAACATTACAACAAATGTTTAGAATATTGATGTTCATATATTACGTAGAAGAAAACAAAACTAACGCGGAATGATTTTCTTTTAAAAATCGCTTTCCCCAAGAAATGTAAATAAGAAGTATTCATATTCGTACGTTACCTGCCCCTTAGTCTTTTTCCATAAAGATATATACACGTATCCTTCTTCGATTGACAATTCATTTACCAATGCATATTGCGTAATATATCATTACAACAATTATTTTTTAATGATTATTGTTCGTTAATTATCACACAATATCCTCATTGTATATGAATTTTTCTTTATTTGCGTCATATCCCGCCGTATGTAGACGAGAGAAGAACTGTAACTGTTAACAATCAATTTGTGGCAATGTCAAAGTGTTTAGCGTGTGCTTGCTACGGATATGAAACACTATATACAACGATTTATTTACGTTCGGTGTTTATAACTTCAAAATCAGTTGGAGTGAAGAATTAAGTAATTTCAAAGTCATTTTTTGGATACGGGGTAACCCATTTCTATTCATGTTTACGAGGGGGGGGGGTCATTATTTTATGAGGGTCATTTTTCTTCATGTTTAACATGAAGAAAAATAACCCCTGGGTCTTTTTTCTTCAGAAAAATCCAATTATTCTTCAGCTGGGGGGGGGGGTCATTATTCTACGTAGAAAAATTATTCTTTATTACACCGGAATATACTTAATATTAACTTATGATGAGAAAATAAGACTGTAAATCCTACTGAATTTTCATTGAATTTCTTTTTTTTAAAGTTTGAAATTCATTTGTCAATGAATATATTTAAATTACCAAAAATGATTTATTTAGAAACTTTACACTGCAAGAAAATTATTTGGTCAAATTTTGAAGCAGGATTCTGCTCGTTTTATTTTTAAAAAAAACTCTGTTACAAGGTTTAAAGTCCGTAAAAAAAAACTGTACTTACAGTTGTATTTTCAAAAAGTTCACATTGTGTAGTGGCGTTTGTAAGGTTTGCGTGTCCACTGCGGAATCGACAAGTGTACAAACCTTTAAGAAAGCAAAGGTCAAAGGCGTTACAAAGGAAGTTCATTCCACACTGCAATGCACACTCTACAAGAGACGGAATTTCGAGTTTGTGAACCGCGAAAACACCTAGATCCGTGGTTTCGGAAACATGCCCTTGTTTAATGAAGTACGAAGAAGAAAGTAAATATTGTCCAGAAGAATATATTAATGTAAAACAATGAATACATGAAATCACTGCCAAGAATTTCATTTTAGGTCCTCGTCATCAACAGTTACCTAATGGTTACTCATATACTGATAAGGTATTTGACATGAACTTAGAATTTATACAACAGTTCAGACATTCATTCTTTAGGATCAACCAATCAGTAAACATTTGCCCTATTCATATCAATATGTTTTAAAAATTTATTATACAAAATCGATGGTCCATTGATTCGCTTTTATCGCTCATGTAAATTCGGTTTCATATTGGACTTATATCAAAGCAAGAAAACCATATCACTTATTATTATAAATCTTTACATACAGGTAATCAGTAAAACTTTTTTCATTTTCCTTTAATGATGATTTTTTCCCTATACATCCTTAGTATGATTTTTCTACTCAAATTTTAAGTATGATATTAAAATATATCTCGATAAACTTGAATATAATATTTTGGCACTGTTAAAACATGTACAGACGGGCTTTTTTCAGTTTGACATCCTTGAGCTGTTTCCTATCTACTCACGAGTGAGCTTGTAGAGACTAGTGATAATAAAAGAGGCATTATTATTTGTATTGGGTTTTTTTTCTGCTTCTGACGAACTAATCACAACCCTGATTATTTTAAAACGACATTGTTATTATTTTTCATCTTGACCTTTTTGTAAAGATGAAAGGATGTTTAGTTATAAGAGGAAGTAAAATATAGATGAACAGTTGAAGTTCGGTTCTATTGTCTATAGAGTATTATTAGTTAAATCGTTGTAATTTAAAAACGCTTCCACCTAAATCGATGTATACAAGTTTCATTCTACCACGTAAATATAGTATAAGGACAAAAAAGTAAAAAAAAAATTTTTGGGAAAGCCTATGACTGGGGCTGGTGACAAACAATGTGTGAATATAGGGATGATATGACGTCAAACATAGTAGGTATTAAGACTACATAAATAGTGTGGAATCAATAGATTTTATGGTGGCTCAATTTTCCTAGACAAAATTGGTGCTAGCTTACATGTATCTATCATTGACAAATTATAGTATAAAACTTCTTTAAAAACTTGATATCGATTTTTCTGATTATTTATTTTCTGTTAAGATATCAAAGATGAAGTTTTGATATTATTTGCTTTTTACAAAGTTATTAGGCAATATCCAATTTATTTTGTTTTGTTTACAGCTACACCAAACTACAACATATAGTTTATATGTTCTACTATGTTTGTAACATCCTACTACAGTTTTACACTATATGGATTACAAGGTCGTACGTTTTTAAATGATTGGCTTAGCATAGTAAAGCGACAATACTAGTATGACCTGACTGAATAATTTTTTGAAAATAAGTAAATCTACAGAAAACGTCAGGAAATGAGGTTATTAAGTCAAAAACTGGCGCAATGCTAAGTGCGCCGTTAATAACAAGGCATAAGTGTTATTTTTTTTTTTTAGCTTTAATTAGACCAGATTGTTTTTTATTTCTTTGATGTAACTTTGATCGTTCTAAATTTTCGTTGATTGACATTTCAGTAATGAAAGTTCAGTAATTGAAATATTATAATTATCGAAAAGTATTGTTATCGGAACCATCTCGAGATTATCAATCGTACATTTTATTTTCTTGTCAAAACTATTTATCATCAATTGTCAGTAAAAATATTCTATTTTGAGTGTTTATGCATAATAGAAATGTGAGACGTTTACTATGTTCCAAAAGTAACGTATATAATTTGTATTCATTCAGCAGTCAACATTGCTCGTCAGTTTCTTCCTAGCTTTATTCAGTATATCACGAAGAACTGTAAGCTTTTGGGGAAAAAAGTAAAAGAAAAACCCCCATAAACAAAACTGCCCCCTATTGTTACAATACAAGTGACTCTGTATTCCCTACTGCTATCAGATCAGATATGAGAGGACGCATCGTATGTTAACCCGATAAGGTTTGGATTGAGTAATTTATCGGAAATTGATTTTGTTTGTGTAATAACCGAATTGGTAAAAAATTTATAGCTTTTTAATCTTTTTTTCTAATATAAAACGAACATCGATAAAACACATTTAATTTTTAATATTTCGTGGAAATTTACGATAAGATAAATTGATCACGATAATTTTGAAAAAAAGTAGAGCTTAAGTCGTTGTGAAGCAACGAGTATGTTTTCAGCTGCAGATGAGAGTCGACAAAACAAGTTGTAATGATTAATTAACATATGTGTTTTTTACTTTCACAATAAATAAACCAAGCTTATATTAAATAGCAATATGCCTTACGTCAACTACAACAGCGCACAATATTTAATTGACGTTTAATCTCTAACAATTGCAGAAGATGTAAATAAAATGGGGACATAATTATCTAAGTAATTTCTAAAAAGATAATAAAAGGTAAATATAATGGTTAATTTGTTGCACTCCAGTCCTCCTTAATTTGTCGTTTTGATAAATTATAATAAGGCTTCGTACGATCTGTCTATGCTTTGCTTCCAAGTGCGCTGTTATGATACGTTTATACAGTACAAAATCATAAATGAGGACTTTAAAGAGTATTTGTTTAAAAATTTCAACTGCTTTTTCGCATTCACATGTACTGGTTTCATGAAATTCAAATGCCAGGTTTTACTCAACTTTGACAAGGTCAAGTGTGATACATGTACGTAATGAAATATATATATATATTAACAAAGACCCTTTGAAGTCCTTGGTTATTTATTATTTTTTTTATAAAGGTATCGTAACAGCGCACTTGGAAGCAAAGCATAGACAGATCGTACAAAGCCTTATTATAATTTATCAAAACGACAAATTATGGAGGACTGGTGTGCAACAAATTAACCATTATATTAACCTTTTGTTCTCTTTTTAGAAATTACTTAGATAATTATGTCCATATCTTATTTACATCTTCTGAAATTGTTAGAGATTAAACGTCAATTTAATATCGTGCGCTGTTGTAGTTGACGTAAGGCATATTGCTATTTAATATAAGCTTGGTTTATTTATTGTAAAAGTAAAAAACACACATGTTAAGGGGGCATGGTCACGATTTTGGTCAACAATTATTTTTTCGATTTTAATGTTTATAATGCTTCAGAAAGGCATTTTTAAAAGGCAACCAAAATTTGAGTATCATTTGTTTAGTTACAAGCGAGTTACAGAGCTAACAATTCCTCGCTATGTAAACAAAGCTTTTGTTTACATTTTGAATGTTGAAGTAAAAACTCCAGTTTTATACCTTAAATGAATGTGTTAATCATTAGGAACTGTTCATTTAGGCTTTAAATGAATAAGAATATTGACAAATCATATTGAAAAAAATATTTTACTGGTATATTTAACCTATGTAAATAAAAACAGGACACGAGCCTTGTTTACATGACGAAGAAATGTGAGCCCTGTATCTTGCTTAAAACTCATCCACGAGCACCCAAATTTCATTCGATCATTAGAAATGCATTCATAAAGCATTGTAAATAATAAAAACAGAAATATAAAATTTGACCCAAATCGTGACCATGCCCCTTTAATTATTCATTATAACTTGTTTTGTCGACTCTCATCTGCAGCTGAAAACATACTCGTTGCTTCACAACGACTTTAGCTCTACTTTTGTCAAAATTATCTTGATGAATTTATCTTATCGTAAATTTCCACGAAATATTAAATATTAAATGTGTTTTATCGATGTTTCGTTTGATATTAGAATAAAGATTAAAAGCTATAAATTTTTTACCAATTTGGTAGTTAAACAAACCAAATCAATTTCTGACAAATTACTCAATCCAAACCTTATCAGGTTAAAATACGATGCGTCCTCTCATATCTGATCTGATAGCAGTAAGAAAAATAGAGTAACTTGTATTGTAACATTAGGGGGCAGGTTTGCTTAAGGGGGTTTTCCTTTTACTTTTTTTCCCAAAAAGCTTACAGTTGTTTGTGATATACTGAATAAAGCTATGAAGGAACTGATGAGCAATGTTGACTGCTGAATGAATACAAATTAGCACTACTGGCTCTAAGAACCCCTGTCCGTATGAAAATCCCCTGTCTTCCCCTGTCACCCCCTGTGTTTTCACTGTCATCCCCTGTACATCCCCTGTGTGCCACTGTACAGAGCCCCTGTATACCCTGTCATCCCCTGTGCGCCCCTGTACACAACCCCTGTGTGCCACTGTAGGCCCCTGTCACCCCCTGTACGCCCCTGTCATCCCCTGTAAGTCACTGTATACCCCTGTGCATGCCCCTGACATCCACTGTACGGTCTTTAACTGCTCGCTAAGTAAATAAATAGCTTTTCATTAATTCGGATTTTTCAAAATTTATATTTAGCATTCATGTTTTAGACGGTGCTTGTTTTTCTTTGCATTTCATAGAGGGCAATATTATTACAAACGTAAATAATTTTGACTAAACATTGACACAAATCAAGATATACTTGTATACCGATAAACCGCTTATTTTATTACATGGATTTATACAAATGACCGTGTTCTGTAATTTGTGAAAAAAGAAAGAAAAATAAGTGGAGGAGTGCGTGAAATCTGCAATGTTCTGTGCCATATAACCTGACTGAGATAAAGCGCACAATAACACAACATGATCAGCACGTGCAGATAACCACACACCGATCGAAATGATGAAATGATCACCTATATTTTGAATGCTTTGACCAGTGTAATGATGCATAGAATTAAACAGCCGTTATGAAGTTAATGTAAATCGCTGATAATTACTGTCTGTATTGTTTTTTTTATAAATCATTAGAGAGAGAGAGAGAGAGAGAGAGAGTTGATTTTTTTCGGAAAGGGGGATTAAACCGGTCCATTGACATTTTAACTTCTATCAGCTAGTGTGCATTTTCCAGTTGAGTTATGCATTACTCTATAGAATTGTCCTCCTGTATATACACTGTAGAGCAATGATACCGTTAATGAATGATTTAATGCATGACTGTATGCAAATGCCGGTAACGGGGCACAATTTAATGATACACACATGCATTATCTTAAACAATTGTCCGGGTTTCGGATAAGAAAAATATCAGGCATTTATTTAAATTTTATTTCATTTGAAAAATGAAAAACATAAAATAGCAACATACAGTTTTAATTCATATCACAGTGCTAAATAATGTTCTGAATTTAAAGCTCTTCAATCTTTTCATGTTTGAAATTCTCAGAACTGAAAAATTGAAATTTTCAATTTCTTGTTTCATTACTTGACAGACTGGGAAAAGAGGTCATAAGGGGTGTTTCAACAACATATTGCATTATTGTGTAGCATTACCGAGCATCCAGACCTGAGGACGTGTGTGTATATATACAAGTACACGTGTGTCTGTCACCTCATTGTTCTCAATCTCGCTACCGTGCACTGCAAATTGTCAAGAAGGGCTGTATACAGTATATAGCTATTATATACTCACTGACCGACCATTCAGAGATGAGGAACTGTGTGTATATATACGTGTACACGTGTGTCTATCATCTCTTGCTACCGTGAACTGCAAATTGTCAAGAAGCGCTGTGTACAGTAGCTATTATATAATCACTGACCGAGTGATATAATGTCAACATCCTCTCCTTTGAAAACTGTAGCTTCAGCTAGTTGTTAATCATATGTCTTTAAGTTTTTTGATCAATTGATCTGGTCTAGTATAAAACATTGATGTATTAATAATCAATATGACAACTCTAAGTTAATCTAAATAATTATAGAAAATTGGTTATGAAAATTAATTAGGATTGCATGTTTACTCATTAGGAAATTAATTCCCGGTTAAACTATTAGTAACTTTTCATTAAAAATCAATGCAATATCTCTCTCTCTCTCTCTCTCTCTCTCTCTCCCTCTGTATTAAACTCCTCAGGCTACATGTATAGAAAACACTAATTCTACATTAACATGACATGTTGTGTTTATTCTGACCAGGGCTGCGAAATGATAAAGAATAGGTAATAAAAATTAGGATTGCGTGTTTACTTATTAGGAAATCAATTCCAGGGTAAACTATATGATTAATTAATTTAATTCAAAATCAATGCAAACTCTCTCTCTCTCTCTCTCTCCTTATCAGTTTTTTTTTAAATTTCTCAATATCTATAAAACCCCCTACATGTATAGAAAACATATTTACATTTTTTAACCTTGGCTACAGATTTCTATTCATGAGCAATTAATTAAATTATCTTTGATATCTTCCACTTTGCAGTAAAAAGAGGTTTGCCAATTAGATTTTCGAAATTAATGAAATTGATTATGAGATTAAAACATCAGTTTGAATTCAATTCAAGAGTCCAATAAGCCGGTCAGAAACGTATTGAACAAACTTAATAAAATAATTTCTAACCAAGGTATAACCAAGAAAGGTGTACTCCATCGTTACATAGCTGATTATAAATTCTATATTCTGACTGATTGATTGGTTTTAGTTCGCTCCTATATGTTTAGATATATACAAAATTAAAAACCATGTGCCGCGCTTGATCTTAGTCTCTAGTGTGTTGTTTATTATCAAGAATCATCTGATTTATAGACTTAAGATATTCATAAATAAAGTGTACATATATCTGTAGACAATTTAAAAAAAAATGAATAATTCACTCTTTGTTGTATTTTTAGCCGGGCTCTGCTGAAAGCAGAGTCATGGCTGTAGGCAGGCAAATCGCCAATGTTACTATAAATAGCACAAATAAACAAAAGACCAAACAGCGTCAAGGTAAAGCTTCCGCTATACCAAATAGTTACACAAAGAGCCAGGTTTTGTCAAAAGTGTTGGCATTTTTTTTCTTTTTTTTAATTCCGAATGAATTGTCTATCTTTCTTAGTTTTCTTATTAATAACGTGTTTTTAAAACATTACTATGCATTTTGGACACATACAATGCGCATGAATTTCCATGAACTACTTTGCTGCGCGATGAAGAAACGGGCATTGAATATATAATGCTTGTTGCAAAATTCAAGGCAGCAACTGTTGAACTTTTTAACTTCTACTAGACAGACATATTTTTTGTTTATAGCCGCTTACAAAATTTGGTCGCTCTCTGATGCTTTGCCGACATTAAAAGCATATGAGAGAGAGAGAGAGAGAGAGAGAGAGAGAGAGAGAGAGAAAGAGAGATATTGAGATTTGCAGTCTTTACTACACAATACGTTTAAAGACACACGAAAAGAGCTCGGCTTTCAGTACTTCAGTACTTTGATTATGTCTGTTTTTCAAACATTAGGGAGTATCGATGTTCCTGATCACCGAAGGACTACATGCCCTGAGGGCTTGCACACCTAATATAAAAAATAATCCCCGCCTTCACCTGAGGTTTACCACCCGGTGAATCTCAAAACTTTAGTTGTTAGCCGGATTATAAAAGTATCAATAAATTATCAACTAAAACATGTGATTTCTAAAATTACGATAACAGTGTGTCTTGTGATTCGGCGCTGTTGAGTGCAAATATAGCTCAAAATATAACACATGTGATTTCAATTGCTGAATTAAGAAAATGATATTGAAAAAAAAACCCAGTCAAAAGCCGTACAGGGGATGTCAGGGGCATGCACAGGGGTATACAGTGGCTTACAGGGGATGACAGGGGCGTACAGGGGGTGACAGGGGCTTACAGTGGCACACAGGGGGATGTGTACCATGTGTAGATGACAGTGAAAACACAGGGGACGACAGGGGAAGACAGGGGATTTTCATACGGACAGGGGTTTTTAGAGCCAGTAGTGTAGATACGTTACTTTTGGAACATAGTAAACGTCTCACATTTCTATTATGCATAAACACTCAAAATAGATTTTTTTTTTACTGACAATTGATGATGAATAGTTTTGACAAGAAAATGAAATGTACGATTGAAAATCTCGAAATGGTTCCGATAACATTACTTTTCGATAATTATGATATTTCAATTACTGGCGACCGTTTCACTAACGTATCGTAGATCGTAAACGTAGACGTAAACGTGAACGTTGCACGTAAGTGCGTTTCACTAAGAGTTGCGAGTTGTGAGTTACGATGGAAGTTGCTCTTAAGTCTACGAGCAGTCAGGGGCACTCTTAAATTGATTTACGTGCATGTAAACAAATAAAAATGGCCGCCGTGTTTTTATTAGCAGACGACGAGCAGAGAAAACTAATAAGAAGAGAACGTGTTTTTCGAGACAGAACAAACCCCTTAGACTTTTTGAATGACACGGAGGTGATCGAGCGGTATCGTCTACCAAGGGAATTTCTTTTCCGCCTCATAGATATTGTCAGGGAGGACGTTGAGCCGGACACCAACAGGAGCCATGCACTCTCAGCTTTCACACAGGTGAATAAATTTACCGAAGACCGAGTCCGACTTGAACTATGTTTATTTAGAGTTATCTGCCGTTATATATTTCATTTAATGAATGGTACATGTACATACGGAGGGAAAATACAACATGCAGTCACAGAAATGTGTTAGTGTCAACTACTATAACACAAAGACCTTACTATATAACTTTTCTACTATAAAATCTATATACTTTTAACTTTTTTTCAACCTTTTTTATTAAATTACACATTGACAATGTTCGCTGTATGATTAGGTGTGCAGTAAAGAGAGAGAGAGAGAGAGAGAGAGAGAGAGAGAGAGAGAGGAGAGAGAGAGAGAGAGAGAGAGTTTATGTAGGCCTAGATACGATTTCGCAAACGATATAGCATCTTTTTAAATATAAGAACATTTTAATATTATGTAAAATTTTGTAAATATATATCAAGTAAAATGCAAATTACACCGGTAACACTAATAAGTAACTTGCTTTTTTAAAAAAAATTAGTATAAAACGACAGCAATAACTTGGCATTTTCTGGTGTTTAAAGATGCATATAGTAAATTCATGAGAATACAATAGAAAGTTACATACGTATTCATATAAGTATATTTGAACCATAACCCCATGAAAAATTATTGTATACTATATGTTATAAAGTATCGTAGTGCACAATAAAAATGAATTCATTCATTTTGGTTGAACGCCGTCTTTCAAGTTTGTACTGAAAATAATGTAAATACCGGGCTTATTATTATATATAAAAGACATTGTGAATATTTGCTGTAAGTGAATCTATGTTTGAATAGTAATTACAACGAAACCAAGGTCTTGATTCTCTTCCAACACCCCACCCCTATCTACATCTACATGTAAATGTATGGCAAGTTCTCTCTCTCTCTCTCTCTCTCTCTCTCTCTCTCTCTCTCTCTCAGACACACGTATGAAATAGAGGTTCAATTATTTATGGTACGTACACTTTTTTTCAGGTTCTAGTGACAGTAAGATACTTGTCGAAGGCAGCTTTTTTCCCTGAGTGCGGTGACCTACACGGGATTTCTAGAGCTAGTGTTTCTAGAGCAATTGATAACGTGACCAAAAGCATTTGCAATAGGCTCCATAACATCAATTTTCCAACTGGTGTGTACAAGTTAAAATTTCTAGAACATGTACCGCTATTCATGTATAGATATCATTGATTTCGGATGTATTAAATATAATTATTACATCTATTGAATTTTAGTACATCTTTGTATATATATATCTACATGAATGGGACGCTCTTTAAAATCAGCATGTTTACTGTTTTAGGCAATGATGCAATTCGTACAAAACATGAATTTTATCAGATTGCAGGATTTCCAAACGTCCTCGGCGCCGTTGATGGCGCCTTAAATTCCTATCATAGCACCCAAAGACAATGAACCAGAGTACGTCTGTCGGAAGGGCTTCCACGCTATGAACGTACAAGTGGTTGCTGACGCTTCTTTAAGGTGATCATTCTTCTCTTTTCTTTCTTTCATTCAACAGAACTACAATATTATATTACATTAAATGAATACCGAGAAAATCTGTAATTGAAATTCGCATTATTTTTAATTTCAAGGTTTACCAATCTAGTTTGCAAATGGCCTGGGTCAACCCACGATGCGTTCATGTTTTCAAACTCCGCACTGAAAACCCATATGGAAACAAGGTATTGAATTTAATCTGAACAAAATTAATAAAATAAATAAATTTTATCAATTTTCACGTATATGTTATAAATTTCGAATTTACCGGTTGGCGGTAAATACAAAATCAATTGTCTTGTTGTAAATTCTGTTTTTACTGCCACAAATAAGTATGGATATGCCTACAATTATGATTATATCATTTTTTACATTTAAGAGAAAGCATGTATATTGATTTGCACATAAGTTTGCAAATTTGTATGAAATCAGACTATTAGCTAGTGTCAATTTTATCAAATAGTGTATTTTATCTACATTATGACTGTCTTTTGAGTAGGTAAATTAAAAACATTCTTAACAATAAATATCTAATGTCAAACATAACAACGAATGAATACAGGTATATAATCAATGCATGTGAATATGATGAGATGTTGTACATATGCTTCTTTAACAAAACATATTCCAACTTTGAAGCACATTAAAAAAGTTCTATGCACAAGTATTTAAAATACATGTATGACTAAATTGTCGGTATTACTCGCTCATTATGTACAATTTCAATACAGGAGTATATACAATTCAATATGTTTGTACAAAATTAATTGCATATTTGATTTTAATTAATGCCTATTGGTAATACAAAGTTTAATTGTTCCATAGTGTTTGTGTTCTAATTTATGAAAAAAACGTCATATGCCAAGTGTGGTTGAAATTGACCCAGTACTGTGCTTCTAGAAAAGCAGCAAAAAATTTGAAAAATGTGCAGACAGACAGACAAACAAAGACCAAACCAAATGTGATCAGCAACATTCATATTGGCTCAAGCCAAGGGGAGGTAAACTTGCAAAAATTCCATATATTATAGGTTTGAGAATACATAAAACAATTTGAATGAAAATGTAGATTGGCAATTTTGGCACAATGGTTCTGAAGAGGAAGTAAAGATTTTAAGAAGAATTTTACCAGCAAAGTTTCCTCGGTCCTATAACGCACAAGGCCGTGCAGACAAATTGAATACAGCATGGTATTCAATTTGTCAGCATAGCCTGGTATGTTATATAGAATTGATGATATCCAAAAATATGCATTTAATGCTAAAATAAAACCACATTGTAAATGTTGTATTTACACCCACCCAATTATGAATATATACTTCAAATTTAAAATATGACAGACATTTATGGTTTATATATTTAAAATCAAGATGCAAAAAGTCCTCTTATGACTGGTGACACTGATGGTGTACTGTACTCTGCCCTTGACTCCATCCTCCAATGGACATACTGCTCCATGAGCTCCAGCTTGCGCTTCTCAACTTGCAAATTGCATCTCATGACTTCCAACTTTTCCTCCTCAATCTGTACTATTCTCTGTTGGAGTGAAACTGAAATGCATAGTAAAAAAAGATTTAGACATTAATTGTAATATATGTGCCATGCATAGAAGAGGGTACAATAAAACATGTTTATAACAAAGTGCCAGGGATGGGCGATTTTACTTCTCTATAAGTGTAATTTGTTATATCCGTCAAGATTACAGCGATTGTAATGAAGTCACTTGGAGACTGACAATCACCTTCCTATAAGCATCAATTAATTGTAAGTGTGTTTGCTACATGTATAACCATGTTTTACTGTAGCAAGTATCAATCATTTATTTCAATTCCTTACTGTTTTCTGATGAGGTGTTGTTTACTGGCACTGTTCTTCTCCTCTTAGCACTGTCACCTTCATACATTAACATGTATACAGAATCTTTAGCATTTCAAAAACTTAAAGAATTCATATTCAAGCTCCTTTTTACTCAATAAAAGAATGGGAGGAATTAAACAAGATTACCACAGCTAGGCCTTATTGGCCACCTGAGTTTCCATAGCCCATAAACAGAGCTGTCGGGGAGTCTTTTAAGACTTAAAACTTTTCTAAATTTGGCCTGAAGTTCAGAAATACAATCAAACTTTAAAATATGATTGTTGAACTAACAAGCGATTTGATGCTTACCGGATGAAGACATTCCAAGAGCCTGTGGCTGGCGATCTTCTTTTATTAATAATTATAAAATAAGTTGAACTTTAATATATCATGTATACATGGTAGATTACAGGTGAGTTTATGTGTATGGTTGTGCTATGTAATTACACACCACTTTCTGTTTTACTAAAGTTTAAAAAATGTATATAATTATACATGGTGATGTGTTTTTTTCAAACAAAATAAATGACGTGACTTATTTGTAAAAACTAGGCGAAACATCAGGTGTCATTATGTTAAATTGATTTTTTTTAATGTTTTTTTAATTTCGTTTACAAATTTTACATGTGCATATTGATGTGCAAAATTGTTTTTTTAATTATTACTTTAAAAATATGATATTTTACTACAGTATGTACCATTTATTAATTCTAGTCTTATTTTTAGTGCTAACATGTATTAAATAGAACACTTTATCATACAAAAGTCATTACCTTGTTCTAGTCATATCAATAGTGCTTTGTGTATACATATTTTACACTGTACAATTTATTTTAGGTCAGGTTTTTATATTAATAATATTATCCTTTTTGCTGTAATACATTTTAATTATTTTTTTTATGAAATCAACATTTAGGTGTTTATAGGTATATTCACAATTCTGTGTAACAAGGTAGGTAAACTAAATTTTTGTAATATTTTTTGTAAAGAGTGATTTTTTTTTTAATTTAAAAATAACATGTAGGTCTATGGATAATTATCTATTTTAGATTTTTTTTTTGAATTAAAAATGTATAATGACTAATTTTTTATTAACCAAAAATATATAACATGTTAGGATCTTATTTTTACAATCTGTAGTTTACAAAAACAATTTTACCAAACTTTATAAAACTATTTTCCAAATATAAGGTGTAATTTTATATTATGTAATTAATTTCTTAAGATACCATTTTACTGTTACTGTAGTATAATATCATATGTATATTTTTTATTTTATTCATACGATGCAGTGTCATCCTTTAATAAATTTAAAAAAAAAAAAAAACCAATCTTTTTTTCTGTTGTTCTATGGAGAAGGGAGAGATAATTTGAAAAGCCAGGCTGTAGAGTTATCGTTCTTTTTGCAGTGTTAAGAAAAAAGACATAAATATTTGAAAAGCAAAAAAAAGAATCAGAATATTTTCATCTTTTTTTTATATAGATGTCAGATTTCCTATGCAAGTACTGCGGTTTAATATCTAAGAATCACCTTGAAGGTCAAATGCATGAAGATGGACATAACCGTCTAATGCTATCGAATAATGATGATGATGACACGGTAATGATATATAATTGTTATCAGTAACTAATCTTAATTACATAATCATACATTTTTACTCAGTTAAGAATATTAATTATAAAAACCAACGATTTCATCTGACTATGAATTACGGAAGTATCGCATCCTTAAACGTTTTCAATTTTAAAATTACAATCGATTTATTGTTTCCGGATTAATCAAGAAAGACGAAGTAAGTAGTAAAATCATAAAAAAGACCATTACACTATTTAGATTAAATTACATGTTCATTTTCTGATTACACATCAATATTTTTAAACTAGATAAACACCTTCTTCTTATGCGGATACTGTGGATTATTGTTTGACGATGACAACGAAGGTCAAAGACACGAGAGTGAACACGAACTTCATCATGACGGTGTAAAGGGGGCAACATCCCACTCAAAAACAGTTATTATTTTTTTACTTGCTTTTTTTATTGATAACGTGCAACATTAAAGAAGAATGGAATATTATTACATTGCATATTTCAAAGCAAATACACACACCCTCGTTTATAATTGAGTCACACTAAAAAAAAAAGAATTGCAGGAGTAAGTTTATCAAGCAATGGACACAAATTAACCATGCATTGGAGAAGTTTCAGTGCATGGTTTTTGTTCTCTTATAGTTAACAAGGTTCACATTCCATGCGTTATACCTCAACATGTGTACAAAGTACAATATTTTTTTTAAAAATAATTGATACAACCACTTTTTTGTTGATCAAGCTGTACATGTTTGAAGATAGAACATTTTTTTTAAATCCAAAATTCCTGTAGGTGTTGGCACGATAAAAGATTCTCTCACTGACAAAATATTCATTACAAAGACGTCTAAATTCCAGACTGTAACCTTAAAACAAATCAAAAACAGTAATTTAATGAATTTTATTTTTCCGAACTTCTAAATTTTTGCATAAAAATAAGAATTTTTTTTTAATCCTCTACTGTTTAAGATTGTACAATGCATGGTAAACTCACCCTATATTCTTTGTAATACAAATTAATACATTGCACATAAAGACAAGAACAATTTTACAAAAAAAACATTTTATTATAAAAAATTTAAACCGTGTTTTGTAGGATCAAGAACATCATTGCCATCATTGTGATAAAGTAATGAGCAATGAACACATCCTGATGTTTCACGAATTAGCTCATGATTTGGATCAAATGGATTACAGCGGAAGGTCCATGGTCCCCGTTGATTCCCAATTTAACATGTGAACCTATGGAAGAGGACCATGTTGCAGATCAAGAAATGGCTCCTGAATCCATGGAAACCGATGAAGCATCAACCTCTACTAGAACCAACTCATCTCAGATTGGTTTTGGCAGTGTGAAAAAAATACCATATACCATTCAAAAAGTAGGAGAACGAACTATAATGAAAAATAATGCTATCGATATAAACTACAATATTCGATTAAATGCAGAAAACCCTGAACAAGGAATGAGGCTGACTGATCTGCTTCGTGAATTAGAAGATATGTTTGACATCATTCTCAATGAAACAGCTCGAGGACTTGACCCTTTTTTGGATCTTGGACGAGTCATCATTCATCACATGGGATTGTATAATCCTGTGTATGTACCACTAAGGCCCTTGAAAGATCTTACTGGAAAAAGTGTGATGGAGAACTTACAAAATGTCTTAAACAGCCATGAAAATCTTTCTCTAGATAAAAGTTTTTATTTAAATGTGGGGTTAATGAAAGTTCCAAAGGGCGGTACAAAAGGCAAACATATTAACAAAGCTGGCAGCAGCAATGATTCTCTCAGAATCAAAAGATCATGTATCAAAATTCAAAACACAGATGAATTATGCCTTGCTCGAAGCATTTGCATGGGACTTCTCAAATTACATCAAATTCCAACACCCGAATGGCTAAATTTAGTACACCAAAGTGACAAAAGAACAATAGAAGAAAAAGTAATGGAATTGCAGAAATGTCCAATTTGGTTGTTGTGCTGTAATCAAACAAGAGTTATGCCCCTTTTTTATCTTTGTTGTACGAGTTTTCTAATGTTTTTGTATTTTGTTGGAACTCTTCAATGTATTCGTTGATCCAACGTTTTACCTAGTCGAAATACACGAGGTGCTCCACCTTCGTTTTCTTGATTTTGCTATCCTAGCCTGCTCAAAATGTAAGACTGATTATATAAACTCATAGTTATGAATATCCCTGTTTCTTAGATTGCTTTTTATGTGTAAATCAACTCTTTTTAATCGAACACGCTTTAATATTTTAATCGATACTTTGGCGGCCATTTTTAAATGTGCTATTTCTGTATATTTAGTATCAACAATTTGTTTGAAAAGTTTCTGGTATATTAATAGTTCTTGAATTTATTAAGCTTTCTGAATATGTAATTTCTCTCTATTAACTCTTAAAGATAGCTTGCTAGAATAGAAATGCATGTGACTGTGTGTGTATTGTATGACATGGTATTGTAATGGTGTCTTTATTTGTGTTCTATTTTTTGTTACAGCCTTTTACCATATGTTGGCGCACGCTTTATCAATAAAACTTAGAAGATTGTAACATTGCCTTCCATGGTTAACTTAGCTGTTCTTCTAACAGCACAGTTGTACAAAGAATTAATGAAGCACACCAAAAAAAAATAATGAACGTCAAAAAAAACAAGATATCTGTGAGCCAATGCTCACTAGTGATACCCCCGCTCTGATGTGAATATGCAAAATTAGCAAAGTCGACATTTAACAGAAAGCTGGCATCCGATTGGTACAGAAATATATCCCACAATATGGCATGCGAAAACAAATAGTGTGTTAAAATTTCAAGCATCTGCGATAAATAGCTTTTGAGAAATCTTTGACAAAAATTTGTTTGAAAATTTTTGCTAAAATAAACAAAGTACTAATTTAACAGGAAGTTGACGCTCGATTGGTACAAAAATATATCCCACGATATGGCATGCCTTAACAAAGACTGTGTAAAAATTTCAAGCATCTGCGATAAATAGCTGCTGAGAAATCTTTGACGAAAATTTGTTTGAAAATTTTGGCTAAAAATAAACAAAGTCATTCTTTAACAGGAAGTTGACGTCCGATTGATACAAAAATATATCCCACAATATGGCATGCCAAAAAAAAAAAGTGTGTTAAAATTTCAAGCATCTGCGATAAATAGTTGCTGAGAAATCTTTGACAGAAATTTGTTTGAAAATTTTGGTTAAAAAATAAGCAAAGTACTCATTAAACAGGAAGTTGATGTCCGATTGGTACAAAAATACATCCCACGATATGGCATGCCTTAACAAACACTGTGTAAAAATTTCAAGCATCTGCGATAAACAGTTGCTGAGAATTCTTTGACAAAAATTTGTTTGAAAATTTTTGCTAAAAATAAACAAAGTCGTCATTTAACAGAAAGTTGATGTCTGATTGGTACAGAAATATATCCCACAATATGGCATGCGAAAACAAATAGTGTGTTAAAATTTCAAGCATCTGCGATAAATAGCTTTTGAGAAATCTTTGACAAAAATTTGTTTGAAAATTTTTGCTAAAATAAACAAAGTACTAATTTAACAGGAAGTTGACGCTCGATTGGTACAAAAATATATCCCACGATATGGCATGCCTTAACAAAGACTGTGTAAAAATTTCAAGCATCTGCGATAAATAGCTGCTGAGAAATCTTTGACGAAAATTTGTTTGAAAATTTTGGCTAAAAATAAACAAAGTCATTCTTTAACAGGAAGTTGACGTCCGATTGATACAAAAATATATCCCACAATATGGCATGATTTAATAAACACTGTGTAAAAATTTCAAGCATCTGCGATAAATAGTTGCTGAGATAAATGCGACAGAAATTTTTGTTACGGACGGACAGACAGACAGACAGACGGACGGACAGACAGACACAAAAGGGTAAAACAGTATACCCCTCTCCTTCGGAGCGGGGGTATAATTAGCCATTTTGTTATGCCAGAAAGCCAATGTAAGCAGTGAGAGACGTCTGTCCATTCAAGACATTCATGCTTTTGAGAACGTATTGAATGTTGATATTCTAGTTGTCAGTGCTACTACAAGTAATAAATTCATACGAACTGCTTGAGATATTTAATGTAATGGGTGTGAAATCTACTTCTGTGTTTTTATGATGGCTACTGTGAGTGTTATCTCACCAGCCCGTGCATTGATTTCAATCGAATGAATATTTTGACCAGTTTCATAAAAAGATGCAGTTTGAAAATCTATTTTGAACTGACAATCTGTGGATTTCATTGTTTCGCTGCGGTGAAGCCCAAGTCCAAGCAGCTTTAAGGATTGTTTTTTTACAGAAGTTCTTACAAGCATGGTTACTCTTATGTTAAAGGAATATTTAGTTGATGATTGTGGTTCACATGTATTACCTAGTTTTTCATTTTTAAAGTTTTGAAGCAGAAGCAGCATCATTAATGAAAAATTAGGATAAATATATATATGATAATTGTTTTAATGATTTTTCATTGGTTTTACCATGGGAGAATATGACGCGTGAAAACTTTTGCATTAAAGTTGTATTTATTTTGTTTATAATTTTAGGGAGGAAGACGTCGCAGCCATGGTCGTTGAAGAAGTGGATACGATTGTACCTGTAGTTGGTGAGGACAAAGCTGATGATGAGTTACTTGCTGAGGACAAGGCAGATAAGGAAGTTGATAATGAACAGAGGTGGTTACAGAGGACATCGATAATTTACTTCTCAAGTAAACATTGTTTCTACGGGTCTGCTATTGACTACTCACACTTGTTTGAATTAGATGCTTTTGAGAACATGTCAAATCTGTTATCTTTTAAATGGATTTAGGGGTCTCTTCTGTTTTGATTTGAGCATGTATGTCATTTTAAGATTCTTTTCCAGATTTTGCTCAAACACAAATTTCTCTTTAAAATGAAAATGTTTAAATTTGGTTCTTTAAATTTGGTTCTAAATACACAGTAGTATTTTGTTTTGATGTTTGTAATTTGTCCATTTCTGTCTTGGGAAAAAACTTTTCAAAATTGAAACTGTTTGATGTTCATTTATTTTAATGGGTGTTTTTTTTTTTTTGCAGTTTAGGGTGAGCTTTATTTTAATGTGTTTATTTAGGGTTAATTTTTGGATGTTGGTTTCTTTTGAATGTTGTTTTAAAATATGAAGTTGAAATTTTTAAAATTCAGCAAGTTCTGAAATGATTATATATAAGCTCTTCCATGGTGTTCACTCCGGAACTTACTTTTTTACTGCAATTGCATGTTGGATCGAATTTTGTACATCAATAAACTAAAGTTTTTATTTTGGTATGTAAGGCTTCATGAGATGATATTTTTTTGTTTCTTAGTATTTAAGGATTTACTTTTTCTGCAATCTCATGTTGGATTGAATTTTGTAAATCAATAAACTGAAGTTTTAGTTTGTTAATGCAAGGCTTAATGAGATATATTTTTCATTTGTGTTTGTTAGAATTTAAAGTTTTTTAAGAACAATGATCTGTTTGTGCAATGTTCAAGATTTAGCTCATATTCATCTTATTTGACTAGTTTGTGTTAAGTAGAGGTTCTACATTACTTTGTGTTTTTCATGATGAAATCGTTGAGAGAGGTAAATGTCGTATTGTTTGCTTTTTTGGTCTCAATGAAAATTTAGTTTTTCTGTCGTAATTTGCAAATTCTTTTCCTTACTTTAAAGATACATGAACATTTTTATTTTGTTTTGTGGAGAAGTTTTGTGATGGTTATTTGATAGGGGTTTATTTAAAGGAAATAATTTGAAATGTGGGAAGATTGGTTTGAATGTTAATGGGTGTATTTTGGATACGTTGAAAGCCTGCTTGAGTTGAATTATGTTCCATAAACTAACCCCATTTACCAGCATTGATTCCACACTTACAATCCATATCAGTACCCGGCATACTTTGACAACAGACATCACTACATCACATCATACACGCACCGCAGACAGCAGTACACTGTCTACTCGACCCACCATTTTCCGGCCCCAAAGTGCACATTACACGCAGACTATCATCATTTCTACTTTAATTACTAACAATTTAATACATTACATTCCGTCAACAACAATACTGACAGTCACATAGAACATACTCCGTCGACAGAGGACGTAACGGATACAACCCGGCCAGGTACAACGACCCACCGGAGAAGAGACAGCGACACAATCCGTAAAAAAGTAAACCATTTGACAAACTTTACTTCTTGTGGTTGATGACATTATTTCCTTTTGTATCAGCATGCGTGTGGTTTTATAAAATCAAGCGAAATCAAAAGAAAGCTAGAGAAAACCTAATGCGTATGTCTGATGCAACAGCTTGGGCGCTTATTCGGCGACTAATTCTCATGAAGAAACGAATTTGTTTTTCTGTATTAATTCCATGAAATAAATTGGTTTCAAAATTTTCGCAACGATTTCTTAGATTACACTTTTAACAACAAGGAAAGGGTTCAAATCAATCGTTATATTGTTAGATTGCATGTTTTCTTTTCGTACGGTGCATGATTTATAAACTGTTTCTATATTTTTTTTTATATCATTACTACATATGCATGAGGTGAAGTTGCATGATGCGGTAGTTCATATCCATGTTAGTAAATGTGTGAGGTATTCTTGTAAAAAAAAAAAAGGGGGGGGGGGTGATTATTCAGAAAAATGGCAATATTAGAAAATACAGAATATAAAGCAAATTTTTAAAAAGAAATAGTCATATCAAACAATAATAGCATTTAAATAATAAATTAACTCTTAAATTAAAAAAATAAAAAGAAGGCATTTACAATATCTATTTATTTAATAAAAAGAAAACCCAACATTTTCCCTCTCTAAACATTGTTTTGATATTATTTTAGTAACTGAAGCTTATAACATGAGTGTGGCGGCGCTCGCCATTGTAGTGGTGATGGTCTTGGGGTGCGCACTGCGCGCACTCCTCAAGTATTTCCACGTACAGTGCCGGGCCCCAGTGCGGAGGCTTCCGCGGTCCAAGCAAAAGTTGTGTAGACTGAAGGAGGGGTCCCGGATTTCTCCACAACCCACCATCAGCGGAGGTCTTAAGGTAAATGATATTTTAATCAAAATTCATTAGATAGTTATATATCTTACTTGATCATACATTATGTAAATATCAGTAGAAAAAGTACATGTATAATATAATATTTATGGTTATAAAACACAGAATATATGATAAAATATTGTTTTAGATCGAAGAGGAGGAAATGACTACTCATGAAACAAGTGTCCAAACAAGTGCCCCAGAGGAAAAGGACAACTCCCCCAGCACAAACACGCGCTCCAGGACATCATAAAGTAAGTACATGTACTTTAAACCATTAATATTACAACCATTGATGGTGAATATTTTGGGAACACGCCTTGCTCTTAACAGCACACTAAATGAATAAGGCGTATTAAACTTCCAGCTGAAAATCAACAATTTACAGTTCTTATTCAGTCTTACACCACAGCAAGTAAAACAAAGAGTGACAGTAACTGTGTTTAATCATAGTATTCCGTTCTCAATTTCACTATCTGAGCACACATTTGAAGACAATGATTATTTACAGAACTATGTGATGCAATTTTTGCAGTGGTATTTTGTTTTTTTGACAATTAGATTCCATCAAAGGAGGGAGATTCTTGTAGAATGAACATATCTCTTAAAATTTGCATACCAATATTCTTCAGTTAAGAGATAATACAGCTAGAGGAGAAAAAAAAATTACTCGAGTATTGTGATGCAGATGGGACATTGTTTACACTAATCCTTTATATAATGTGTGTTTTACCCTCTCCTTGTAATCCCGTGCAGTTTTACGCGGGCTATCGGAAGTTTGACATAAAATAAACTTACTGCTAGTTTGCGTGTCTTATTCTTAAAGGCATAATATCTATGAAAATACGTATTATTTTATATTGCTTTGAATGTCGTGATATGCTAAGATTATGATATTATTAAAAGGATTTCTCTCTCGTAAATATCAATTTTTACTGTTATATGTAGACTAAACAAGCGAAATGACATTTTCTTGAATTCTTGTGCAGGATGACAAAAATTCGATTTGATCCCGCCTCTATTCATATGACCCCAAGTTTGAACTCTTTCGGAAAGCTTTTCGCGCATGCTCAACGCGGTAAATTAAAACAAACATGTCGGAAAACAGCAAATCTAACCGAGGAAGAAAGAGATGTTTAACCGATTCTGCGAGAAAAAGAAATAGAGCCACAGTAGCATCTAAATGGAACAAAAGCAGAGTATATATTGGTAATCAGTTTGAACGCTGGAATGAATTGAAGGCCATATTGAATGTGGATACGCATGCCGAAGTAGCCAATGTTTTGCTGAACAAGTGAGTCTCACACACGTGTTTTAGTTAACGTTTGTTTGTCTTTTATTCAAACAATTATTTTTGTAGAAGTGATACATAGATAGAAACCAATCATAAGTTATTTTTTCGAGAATATAGCCGATAAAAAAGAAGCAAAAATACAAGAAAAGTATTGTTAGACATTTACGATATGCACTCAGATATAAGAGGCCTCCGAAGGGGAAATCAAAATCAAAATATATATACCCATGTTTGCAACTCAAATATTAGTTTGATTTTAATATAGGAAGTAAAAAATAAAACATATATGGATTAGAAATAAATAAATACTAGTTCATAGTTGTCAAAAGGATTAAAGTCTCTAATGAAAAAAGCCTCTGTACATACATTGTGTGCAGGTGTGTATTGCATAGTTTGTGCGATTGTGTGTTTACAACTACTTGCACATTCAGTAGAGTTTTGATTTGGAAATTTTAACGCCCCCTGCGCAGCTCTACATTGCTTAAATATCATTTTTGTTAATGATTTCTGTTTATTAGCTTTGTAACATTCTTTTGTAGTTATCATGCAAATAATATAGTTGATGCAGTCAGTGATTATCAACCAAACTCCCAAAAATCTGAAACAGAAGAATTAGAAAGAACAGTTAATGTAGTTTCAAAGGATACAGCTGTAACTTCAACACCTGGACCATCACATATACATTCTCGTTTCCACACCACATGTGATGTGTCAGACATATCATCGGCTGGAGAATATCATAGGTAGTTTGCGATTAATTTTACATGTTGTGAGAATATTGCCTTCCTTATTTTTTATAAGCATTACTGATTTACTGTATCAAGTATAGTTTCCTATGACAGCCATCAGTGGGACCCTCTCTTAATGAGCTAACTTTATTGTATTTACAGAGAGTCAGACATGTCGGGTATTGAAGAGTTTTGTAGTAGTGCGAAAAAAGCGTATGAAATTGAGAAGTCAACTTCCTTTATTAATCCTTTCGAGTAAGTTGTGTTTTGTGATCATATTATTGCATAAAGCTTACAAAAGATTAGCAGAATAAAAATTGAATGTTATTATGATTTGTGTCTTACAGTGGTTACCATAGTTTTATTTATGAAAATTAATGAGTTTTGTTTGTTCATAACAGTCTTACAATTGACGAGGATGAAATGTGCTTGCTGGACGATGATTCGTCTGATTCTGATGAGGAATTTCAGCCAAATTTCAACTTAACACTCAGGTAACAGCTATATCTAGCTAAAAACTGTTAGAATTGTTTTAAGTATTTAATCTAAAGAATTGCTGCATCCATAAATCAATTTATAAACTCTATCAAAGCTGATGTAGAATTCTGTTATGGAGGATGTATATCATATCTTCCTTTGAAACACCTTCTGTTCATTGAAATTTGTGTCACTAGTCTTTCAACAGTCTATGCTCTAATTGCAATTGTGGATTGTATAGCTGTTTCATTGTAAATATATATGTATTTAATTTTACAGACCAAGTAATGCAGACCAGCTTCCTATAGAGTACTCGGATGATGAGTCTGACACATGTGATGATGACCCTGCTGATGCTGCAGAAACAGACTACAAGAGAGTAAACAGTATTGAGGACGTAGAAACTTTAATTACTGACCGCCCTCTTCTTGTATACCAACAGCCCTTGTTGGATTTGGCCAACACACAGATTAGTACTATCTGCAAAATTTGTAATGAAGCTGTCAGCATTTGTGTGGATAATATTGGTTCAGCAACATATCTTAAATGGGTAAGAACCATTCAGAACATGTTTTAATGAGGGAGAATAAAGGTCTCAAAGTCAGTTCAAAAGACATGGTGACATACAAACTCATGATTTACCAACTAAAGACTTTTTATATGATTTCCACATTTTTTTTTATCATATGAAAAGATGAACTTTTGAAAAAATCACAGTGTTTTAAAGTGAATTGTTGGATATTTTTATTGATTTTTTTTTTATTGAAAGATTTTGTAAAAACCATGCAGTTTAAAAGTTTTTCTTTCAATATTTATGAATTTATAAAGCCTGTTTTGTTGAAATCTCAATCCAGATTACTGATACATATTTTTTTATTGTAGGTCTGCAAATTAGGTCATGTTGCGAATAGGTGGTGTTCGCAGTCAATTCTCAACAGAAGAATGCATGCTGGAGACCTTGTTTTTGCATCAGCCATCCTATTGTCGGGCAACAATTTCCAGAAAATTTCAACACTGGCAAAGTTCTTAAAACTTCCAATTCTTAGCTCCTCATCATTTCACAGAATTCAAAAAACCTACCTTGTTCCATCAATTGACAGATTTTGGATTCAGAAACAAGAAAGTACTCTTAGAGAATTTCAAAATACAGATATAATAGTTTTAGGTAAATACTAAATAATATAGCCAATTTAAATTGAATACAAAAAAATTAATTTAAAAAGAAGAGTGAAGTATGGAATTCATGAAATGGTATACATGTTTCATTTAACTTGAGATATTTTATTCTGCATAGCCATACACTCATTTTTAGGTGATGGGCGTATGGATAGCCCAGGACACTGTGCACAATACTGTTCATACACCTTCATGGAGTATACATCCAAGAAAATTCTATGCATCACAACAATGGACAAACGAAGTACTGACCGGAAAAGCACCAACCTGGAGAAAGCTTGCTTCCTGCGAGGGATGCAGTTTTTTAAAGACAAAGGCATCAAAGTTGTAGAGGTGGTGACTGATGCACATGTCCAAATCGCTTCAGTAATGAGTATGTACATAGTGATATGATCATAAAATTCATTAGCTATTAAGCTAAAAATGTAATAAACTTGTTTAAGTGTTTTTACAAATCATATTTTGTGTAATTTTATATCTCATGGAAATTTATTTTCTGTATAAGTGTGTCTAATTCCTTTCTATGCTCTTGATTCTTGTTTTATCAATCTCATATGTTATACATATACTTTATGTTGATTATTAGGAAAGGATTTCCCGGATATAAAGCATTCTTTTGATGTCTGGCACGGGACAAAGAATTTGGGAAAGAAACTCACAAAGGTATAGACATTACTACTAAGTTAAATATAGACATTAATACTATTAAGTTAAATGTATATATGCGTGTAATGAAAACCATGACTTTACCTGTTGTTTGAGACTAGTCTGTGATTACCTACATTTATTGAACATGACATGTAGATCAGTCAAGAAAAAGGAAACAAAGAATTGAGTGGATGGGTCAAGGATGTAGTAAATCATTATTGGCACAGTGCAGAAGTTTCTACCACTTGTGAAGAGTTTCTTGTAAGTTTTAATTCACCTAAAGTTCAGAATATTTCGTATATTACCTCAGTACCAGTAACTATTATTAGTTTTGCTTTTGAGTCCCTGCAAAGAAAATCTAAATATTGTAATGTATAGGGTAATTTTGTCATATTCAAAAATTATCTTTTGTTGATTATTTTTACAATGACTTATATAATTATTCTTTTAATTGTATTTAAGGATGTTTGGTATGGTATGCTCCATCATATTGTAAATGAACATGAGTGGTTTGTACCATTTGCAAACTCTACGGTAAGCACTTGCCAACACGGCCCTTTAGAAGATGGTAGTCAGACAAAGGAGTACCTTAAGAAAGGATCAGCAGCCCATAATGCACTTAGACAAATCGTAATGGATAAACGGCTTGTGAAAAACATTCCATACTACCTTAACTGCCGGTATGTAAACTTATTGAAGGATAAAATTTTCCCCATTAGCTTGGAATAAATAATTTCGACTATCTATATTAATTTTAATGATCTTTTGGTGCATAATTTGACGTTTTTTATTATATATATGAAAGAAAAATGCATAGTATTTATTGGGTCTCTACAATGTACTGCACATTTCATGTTTTAACATATTTATAAAATAAAGAATGTACTATTGTAACCCTTGACATCTTTCAAACAAGACCAACTTTTAATGCTATCCATACAACCTTCAGCATTATCAAATATCCAACTCTGCATAGCAATTTAAAAAAAAAACAATCTCTTTCACAATCATATTGACTTTTCATTCATTGTAGGAGCACGTCAGAACTGGAAAATTTTCAAAATCTAATTCTGGTGTATTCCTCCAAGAGACACTCTTACAGCCCTCCAGTATATAGGGCCAGAAACAGGTTGGCTGCCCTTGACCATAATTCTCATGCAGAGCGAGAGGTGATGAAGAACAAAGATGGTTCTCTGAGGTTTGTAATGTTCGTCAAATATAATGCATAATATATCCAAAAATACTGGACAGAAAAACAATCACACTATCCCTTAAAATATTTACAGCCAACCAGTTTTGAATAAATCAGATAGTTTTTGCCCAATACAGCAACTGGCCTGGATGGAAAAAATGATGAAAATATATAAGCCATTTGAATAGCATCTCATTTTTTTTTTTATTTCTTGGCATTTACTTTGTAAAACCAGACCATATTCAAAATGAATGTTTTGTATTGCAGTTTTATCCAAGCATAATTTATTCATTTATGGTTATATGTAGGTGGCAAAGAAGTTACAACAAAAAAACATCTAGATGGTCTGTCCACCCTGTAAAAGTGGAGAAAAATTACAGTTATGTTCAAGACCTAATTCGGCATATCATCACCAGCAGGATAGAGGATGACATTGGAATGAACAGACCCATGGAATTGGAGGCAGACGATCCATGGCGGATATCTGCCCATTTGGCACCAGTTCCACCACCATCAACGAGAGACATTGTGGCTTCTCAAATTTCTAGATTCGAAAATCTAAATAAAACAATTGAGTACTGGACAGCGGAGGGGCAGTAAAGCTTTCATTTGTGACAATATTATGCCATTGATAGGGCTGGGTAATGCCTAGAGATTTCCATATTGCCATGTTCTGTGATATTTATCTCTGTGATATTTATCATATATTTTATTACAGGGAGCTAGACATAGTGGTTTGCTTCACTTGCATATGGATGATGCTGTAATCAGAGAATGGTTACAGGTTTTTCTCTTTGATAATTGTATGTCATTAGTCATCAATTTAAATAAATAAATCATGTTTTTTTTATTGATATCTGAGATTTTATATTACACTACTTTGATCTGATTAAAAACAGAACAAACACTTTTCCTGCAAATGTAATTTAATTTCAATTGAACCTCCCCCCAACGAAACCTTTATATTGTCCAAATGGATTGGGATACTTGTCCCGGATGCGCCAAACACAACAGCTGGGTATCACACGTCTAATCCCTGCCCCAAGTCTGCCATGTTGCCAGACTATGAACTGCCTGTAGGCCGCAAATCTGTTTGCTCTATTAAGGTCTTCATCAGGGGGCATGACGAGCAACTCCTCCCTCAGCCTTCTTGCCACTGCAAGAACTGCCTCGTCCAGGACAATCAAGTAGAAGTCCTGCAGAAATAGGAATATGAATTCATATGACATATCCCTTGAGCTATTTTGTTATCTAAATTATATAACTACTCGTTAGTTTAAAAGTGATTAAATGAAGGTATAATACTGAAACTTAATCAAAGTGAATCTGATTTGTTAACTTGGTTACATACAGGCAGTCTTGAGTAGCAGTTTGGTCTAGTTCTGCCACAACATCGTCTCTCTGCTTCCGTTGGCATTTCCCGGCAATATGTGCAGGTACACCAGGCCGGGGTAGGACCATCTGGTGGAGGATGATGTCCGCCATGCTGTCCGTCGTCCCTGTCCAAAACGTCGAACACGAATTCAGGGTGTTGTGATGCGATATCAACAACAAGTCCCCTCAGGTCACAATCCGATAGACGAGAAATTCTATCCTGAAATGATTAAAAACAATTTTTGCATGTCAGCACATTTTTTCCAGAATGGAACATATTCGGTCACAAATTGTTGAAAAACAATATTCTTATATCCATGAATTTTCTTTTAATACATATGTCAGGATAACTTATTTAAAATATTAATATTTATACCTGCAACTGACGATTTCTCTCCTCTAAAGTAGCTGCTGCTACCTGAGCCCTGTTGGGTCCATCAGCAGCTCCCCTGCGTGGTTGACCTCTTCCTCTTGAAGCTCTCCTTGGTCCTCTGCCCCTCCCTCTTACACCCCTGAGGGTGTCACGACCCCGGCCCCTACCTCTACCTCTACCTCTACCTCTTCTAATTGTCTGGTCAGGATCAGCTGGCTCGCTGCTGTCAGAACTACCGGTATCATGTGGATACATTGAGCTTCTAGAGTCCTGAAATAACCACCAATACATGTTTGTCTTTGTTATATATAAAAAAAAGTAAGACGGGTGTTAACTTGTATCTGATAGATCGATTTTTTTGATTGATTTTTTTTTCATTTTACATTTTTGGTTGGTTATTACAGTGTTTAGTTGTATGTTTAATTGATCCCCCCCCCCCTAATTTTGAAGCAGAGAACCATCATTTCTGCTTTGCTGTCATGTTTCGTGTACATTTTATTTTTTGTTACGAAAGATTTGTCGTACGACTTAATTTTTTATGTTGGAAAACCGCGCCATACTCGATGTATGCACAACTCTGATTCTCTGTATCGAGGCTTGTAATCCACAGTGTAAGTCTTTTGACATTTGTAAACTAGGTTATTTCAACATATTTTTAGGTGAATTATCTGTATGTTTCATGTCAGTAATGCTAAGCGATGCATATTCTTGAAATCTTGTATTTTATGTTTACCATGTGCTCGGTGTATGGGGCGCCATTTTGTCCATCATATTTCTGGTCATTTAATTTCGAGTTGCAGTTGATTAATTTACTTTAACTTGCTGTTTATCATATGAATAGACTGAATTCAACTGTTTAAATCATATGTGTAAGGTTTCATAATCTAATTGCAAACTCTGTCCTAATATTTTTTGTATGGAAACCTGTACCAGTCATTGATTGTTACATTTTTTTTTTTGTTACAGCTTTTTACCGTCGTCTGAGACGGTTATCTGTCTCCCAAATAAACTGATTTCACCGACACTTGTGAGTCCGACTTTTATTGGGGCAGAACAGTAAAAAGACTAGGATGTCTACCTCAGCAGAGCAGATCACTCCCGACTCAACAGAGGGCACCCAGGTCACTCCTGACCCTACAGAGGATGCCCGGGAATCACAGACGACTGATGGCAAGAGGCAGTACGTCACACAAGATGAAGAGGAGTATCAGGAAGAGTACTATCAGGATGAGGACTCCTTTGCCGACATCTTAGCGAAGAAGAGGGCTGATGTAAGCCGAGCAAAGGCTAGGATGGCATACACCGCCAGAGAATTGGAGCTCAGGAAACAACGAGTGGAACTCGATGCTGCAATGGAAATGCTACATCTCGAGAGAGAGGCTGCAGAAGCTGAAGCTGATTGTCAAGCCTTTGAATCGACCATGATACAGATGTCACCTATGAAGAGACGAACGAGTTCCTTAGGCGAAGTCAGCAACTTTAAACCAGGACAGGATCAATCCACTCCACGTCAACCTTCTGCATCGCCAGGACTACTGACCGGTACTTCCGATCCGACTCAACTTGACCCGGATGCACAACCCTATGTACCTGCAGCACAGCCTTTGGTTCCTGACACACAGCCGTCCATGCCTGTCGCACAACCGTACGTGCCTACTGCACAGCCTTATGTGCGTGCCGCACAGCCGTACGTGCCTACTGCACAGCCTTATGTGCCTGCCCCACAGCCCAACGTGCCTGCCGCACAGCCTTATGTGCCTGCCGCACAACCTCACGTGCCTGCCGCACAACCTTACGTGCCTGCCGCACAACCTCACGTGCCTGCCGCACAGCCTCATGTGCCTGCCGCACAGCCTTACGTGCCTGCTGCACAACCTCACATGCCTGCCGCACAACCTCACGTGCCTGCCGCACAACCTCACGTGCCTGCCGCACAGCCATCCATGCCTGCCGCGCAGCCATCCGTTCCTGCCGCACAGCCTCATGTGCCTGCCGCACACCCTCACGTGCCTACCGCACACCCTCACGTGCCTGTCGCACAACCGTATGTGGCTGCCTCACACCCCTTATCACCACTTGTGACTGATCAGGGACCACAAGTAACTGATGTTACCCGATTCCTCCTGAGGAAGGACTTGCTATTCTCCAGACTTACTCACTTTGACGATAGACCAGAATCATACAGTGCCTGGAAACACAGCTTTATGTGTGTAGTGAATGAGCTTCAAGTCTTGGACTCCGAGCAGATGGACCTTCTTATCAAGTACTTAGGTCCGGAATCTAAGAAGCACGCAACAAGCATGAGGACATCCAACATCTTCGACATCTCAAGAGGACTAAGAAGACTTTGGGAAAGGTTGGATGAGCGCTATGGTGCACCAGAACATGTGGAAGCATCCGTAAGAGCCAAACTGTTGAGTTTCCCAAAGCTTGGCAACAGAGATCATCAAAAACTTTACGATCTGTCAGACATTCTTATGGAGATGAAGTTTTTGAAGGAGGATCCGAAGTACAGTGCAATGTTGGCCTATCTAGACTCATCCTCAGGGATTAGACCCATCATTTCAAAACTTCCGTATGGCCTGCAGGAGAAATGGACCAACAGAGCCATGAAGTACAAGCTTGAACATCAGACTGTGTTTCCACCCTTTGGTGTGTTTGTTGACTTCATGAAGGAGATGAGCAGAGTGAAAAACGACCCAAGTTTTGCGTATCACACTGACGCTAACCACAACGAAAAGCAGCCTATGAACGTTCCAAGGGGAAGAGTGAACACGAAGAAAACCACAGTGTATCAACCAACAGGATCCGGAAATCTGAACGAGCCGAAGCTTGATGTGTGTATAATTCACACCGGTCCGGGTGTTAAACACAGTGTCAATAACTGTCGAGTGTTTAAGGCCAAGCCTATTGAAGAACGTATGAAGTTGCTCCGTGAACACAGACTCTGTTTTCGGTGTTGTTCCGCAAGTCATAGGAAACAAGACTGTAAAGAGGCCATCATGTGCAAGGAATGCGGAAGTGAGTTCCACACTACGTCTCTCCATGTTGATTCGTCACCAGCTCCTACCACTGGAAGGGCCTCATCAGTTCATGGCGGGGAGGAGGCTCCTAGGCGTCAGCAAGTAACAAAAGAACAGCACGTCACAACCATAAACAGCAACTGCACAGAAGTAGGGAAGGAATTTAAGGGAAAATCTTGTGCAAGAATTGTTCCCGCGACTGTCACCTATGATGGAAGAGCTGTCTCTCTGTATGCTATGCTTGACGACCAGAGTAACAAGACCTTGGCTAAGAAGGAATTGTTTGACTTGCTGAACATCAATACAGAGACAATACCTTACCTGATGACGTCATGTTCTGGACAAGTGACAACCTTCGGGAGAACTGCCTCAGGACTCTATATTGAATCAGCCAGGGGTGAGACCAGACTACCCTTGCCGTGCACGTTAGAGTGTGATGAAATACCGAACAACTACCAAGAGATCCCTACACCTGACGTTGCTCTTCAGCACAAGCACATGCGGGATATAGCCGGCGACATCCTACCCATTGACGCTTCAAGAAAAATTCTGTTGCTGATAGGAAGAGACCTTCCTCAAGTCCACCATGTTCTTGAGCAGCGCATAGGACGTGACCACGAACCATTTGCACAGAGGTCACCCCTTGGTTGGACGATCATCGGCGACACATGCTTGTCTGGACAACACAGACCAAGAGCTGCGAATGTGTACAAGACCTTCATCACGGACAGCGGACGTGGAACTATTCTTGAACCATGTGCCCAGTACTTATCCGTGAGAGAGAAGCTTCCAACCAGAGATGTGACAAACAGATTACGGGTATCTGACACTTCATCTGATGAACACTTATTCAGACGCACACCAGATGATAACAAAGTGGGATCATCAGTGGAAGATAGGATGTTTATGGACATCATGAACAAAGAACTATTGATAGGTGAGGATGGAAAGTGGGTAGCTCCCCTACCCTTCCGCCAACCAAGATTACGACTACCAAACAACTATGAGGTTGCATTGAGACGTGCACGAGCCTTGGACGCAAGTCTCAAGAGGGATCCAGTAAAGAAGGAACACTTTGCGACCTTTATGACAAAGCTGTTCGACAACGATCATGCTGAGAAAGCACCCACTTCCAAGTCAACGCAGGAGCAGTGGTTTCTTCCTCTCTTCGGGGTCTACCACCCTCAGAAACCTCACCAGATCCGGGGCGTATTTGATTCCTCTGCGAAGTTCAAGGGAACCTCTTTGAACGACCAACTGCTGTCTGGCCCGAACCTCACCAACAGCTTGCTTGGAGTGTTGCTTCGTTTCAGGAAGGAGATGATTGCTGTCGTAGCAGACGTGCAGCACATGTTTCACTGCTTCACCGTCAGAGAAGAGCACAGAGACTTTCTCAGCTTCCTTTGGTACAAGGACAACGAGATCGGAACGGAACTAACAGAATTCCGAATGAAGGTCCACGTTTTTGGTAATAGTCCTTCTCCGGCCATAGCGACACTGGGCCTCAGGAAGATCTCAGAACTATCTGAGGAAAGCCATGGACCTGATGTCAAGGAGTTCATCAAGAGGAACTTCTACGTTGATGATGGTCTGACATCATGCTCAACAAGCCAAGAAGCAGTAGACCTGATGTGCAGAACCCAGGACGCATTGAAGCAATACGGGAACCTAAGGCTCCACAAGTTCGCATCAAACAGCGCGGATGTCATGAAGGCGTTTGAGCCACGAGACTTAGCACAGGACATCTACGACCTGAACCTTGATGAGGACCAGCTCGTGCAACGGAGTCTTGGTATGCGATGGAACTTGTCGAGTGATATGTTCGAGTTCCGCATCTCTACTGATGACAAGCCCACAACACGCAGAGGTGTACTGTCGACAGTGAACAGCCTCTTCGATCCATTAGGCTTTCTCTCACCTGTTATCATCAGCGGGAAACTCATTCTTAGAGACGTAGTGACCTGTACCTCAGACTGGGATGAGCCGCTGCCGGACCATATTCTGGCAACCTGGGAAGAGTGGAGTTCATCTCTGAAGGAGTTGGAGAAGATCCACATACCCAGAACAACCGTGGTACATCTTAGCAAGGCAGTAAGAAAGGAACTGTGGACATATGCGGACGCGTCAGAGAAAGCCATAGCTGCCGTTTCTTACATGAAGGTGTACTACGAAGATGGCTCTGCGATGACTGGATTTCTACTAGGGAAGTCTAAAGTGGCACCAGTATCAGGCCATACCATACCCCGTTTAGAGCTTTGTGCAGCTGTTCTAGCCATTGAGATATCGCAGATAGTCATGGATCACATGGACATAATGTTCGACTCGGTGAAGTATTTTTCCGACAGTCGTGTGGTATTGGGGTATATCCACAATGATAAGAGACGATTTTTTATTTACGTCTCCAACAGGGTCGAGAAAATCAGAAGCCTTAGTGAGCCGTCGCAGTGGAACTTTGTGCCGACACACCTCAACCCTGCTGACGAGGGCACTAGAGGCGTAGTTCCTAAGGACATTGGAGAGTGTGCTTGGCTTAGAGGAACTACTCACCTGCAGCGCATTGACGACGAAACCAAGGCAGAAGGGTTTCCCCTACAGGAACCTCTGTCAGACAGAGAAGTCAGACCTGTATGTTTGAAGACTGAGTGTGAACCTATGCTTGGAACTCAGAGATATGAGAGATTTTCCAGCTGGGACAGATTGGTCGAGGGTATCGCCCTGCTCCAGCGATTCATCATAAGCAGAAAGGGAGGTAAATCACAGATTTTACCGAAGTCCATAGACTACTCTCAAAGAGCAGAAAACTACATTATCAAGACAGTGCAAAGAGAAGTCTATTGTGAGGAGATTTACTGTCTGAGGTCCAAACAACCATTGCCGAAGAATAGCAGCATTCTTGCATTGAGTCCGTTCCTCGACGACGATGGTATTGTTAGAGTTGGTGGACGCTTAAGACATCTCAACGATGCGACTGTCTGCAAGAACCCTATACTGATACCGGGGAAGCATCACATTGCGACCTTACTTGTACGCAAGTACCATCAACTGGTGCAACACCAAGGGCGCCACTTTACGGAGGGAAAGGTCAGGTCCTGTGGGTTCTGGGTCACCGGCTGCAAGCGCCTTGTTTCGTCCCTCATTCACAAGTGTGTTACTTGTCGGCGACAACGTGGGAGCTTCGCAACCCAGAAGATGTCTGACTTGCCTACAGACCGCATACTGCCAGGAGAGCCACCGTTCACTTCGGTGGGAGTAGATATCTTTGGGCCCTGGGACGTCGTGACTCGTCGCACTCGGGGAGTTCCAGCCAACGGCAAACGATGGGCAGCACTGTTCACATGTCTGGTGACACGCGCAGTCCATGTCGAGGTAGTAGAGGAGATGTCCGCATCATCCTTCATCAACGCCCTGAAGCGCTTTACAGCCATACGAGGACAGGCAAAGGAGTACCGTTCCGACAGAGGAACCAACTTTGTTGGCGCTACCGACCCTCTACAGATCGACGCAATCAACGTGGAAGATCGTCAGGTCAAGGATTTCCTGCACTCTCGGGGGACAACCTGGATTTTCAACCCGCCCCATGCATCCCATATGGGTGGAGCTTGGGAGCGCATGATAGGGTTGACACGGCGCATATTGGACAACATGTTGAAGGATCATTCAGCACAGGGTCTTACGCACGAGGTACTTACCACCTTTCTGGCCGAGGCAAGTGCGATCATAAATTCTCGCCCACTTACCGCCGTTTCGTCAGATCCAGACTCGCCTTTTGTCCTTACCCCAAGCATTTTGCTTACTCAGAAGACGGATGTACCGACCGAAGCTGTATGCGACACAACTGCTAAGGACCTCTTCAAGGTACAGTGGAAGAGAGTACAGCACCTCGCCAAGATGTTCTGGGACAAATGGAAGAAGGAATACCTGCATACCTTGCAAGCGCGTAAGAAGTGGCATCATGGTCAACGTAACATTAGTGTTGGTGACATAGTGTTGTTAAAGGATGTCGAAACCCATCGCAACAACTGGCCGCTTGGACGCATTACTGCAACGTTTCCTGGCAAGGACAACTTGGTTCGCAAGGTTGAAGTACGTGTCAGCAAGGACGGCAAGACCACCTCTTACGTCAGACCAGTGACGGAACTCATTTTATTATTGGAGAACTGAATGTTTTCTGTACTAAATTGTATTCAAATCTTGTGTGATATAATTTTATATATCAGACGGGGAGTGTCATGTTTCGTGTACATTTTATTTTTTGTTACGAAAGATTTGTCGTACGACTTAATTTTTTATGTTGGAAAACCGCGCCATACTCGATGTATGCACAACTCTGATTCTCTGTATCGAGGCTTGTAATCCACAGTGTAAGTCTTTTGACATTTGTAAACTAGGTTATTTCAACATATTTTTAGGTGAATTATCTGTATGTTTCATGTCAGTAATGCTAAGCGATGCATATTCTTGAAATCTTGTATTTTATGTTTACCATGTGCTCGGTGTATGGGGCGCCATTTTGTCCATCATATTTCTGGTCATTTAATTTCGAGTTGCAGTTGATTAATTTACTTTAACTTGCTGTTTATCATATGAATAGACTGAATTCAACTGTTTAAATCATATGTGTAAGGTTTCATAATCTAATTGCAAACTCTGTCCTAATATTTTTTGTATGGAAACCTGTACCAGTCATTGATTGTTACATTTTTTTTTTGTTACAGCTTTTTACCGTCGTCTGAGACGGTTATCTGTCTCCCAAATAAACTGATTTCACCGACACTTGTGAGTCCGACTTTTATTGGGGCAGAACATTTGCAGATAAACTGGAATGTGCATATTTACAGGGGGTAAAATCTAAAGATATTTTACGTAAATTCTAACATGACACAGTCACCTGAAATTTTATTATAAACTTGCAAAGGTGGCTCAATATAACCAAAACAATTCAATCCCCTCTAGAAATAAAGTGTTAAAGGGAAGGATTTTCCCATCACACTTATATAAAAGAGGTAGAATATTTCAATCTTTGGCTGTATATTGAACGACTTGTTGATAAAAAAAAACAGGTGTCCGTGATAATAAAAATAGAACGTCTATATGTTAACTGATGAAACAGAGACACTACACATCGAATATCATATTTATCAATTTTTCATACCCATTTTTTTCCGTATATAATAATCTAGTTTGTATTATAAGTATGAAACGCTCACAATTTATTATGATGTTTTATGTTGCAATTTTACTGGAATAAAAAAAATACCCCTTTGGGTACCCCATTCATGTTTCAATGTACAAAACATCGAACGGAAACAATTGTCATTGATCTATTACAATTTATTAATAGAAATGGATTAAATAATACTTTCTGGAAGGGATAGGCTTGCAATACACCTTCCACTATGTATGAATAATTTTATTATCACATAAGATTTCTGTCATGTGCTTACCTCGTCATCCATTACGCTGCATCCGGGTATGTAAAACTCAGCTTCGGTAGACGTCGGAAAAACTTCCGATGCATAATTAACACGGTGAGTTCGGACGAGTTTAATCAATTAATTAATGATTAGGAGACTTTTTATAGACACAGTGATGCATTATTTAAGTATTTGATGTTATATCTTTGTTTTATGGTAACTTTCAGCAATATGAAAAGTACATCAAAATCTTAGACAATATGCCTTTAATCACCATTTACTGTGGTGCTTCGAACCTGAAGCACTACAGTATCAAAGGTAGAACAAGTAAAAAGCACTCAATCCAGGAAAAGAAAGCTTTAAGATCCTGAGATAAGACAGCAGGGACAGTTTAGAAATACTAATGCTTAAAGTAAGAAACGACAGGTTCCTACCATAAAACACCGAGCTATTCCAAAGAAAACAAATACCTAGAGAAAATGTTGAAGATGATGGAAGTTTTATCATGAAGTTAGCTAGACGTACACACGGAGGGGTTTCTTTAGATGAGCACGACAGGCTGGTCATGGAGCATTTCTTACAAGGTACGTCCCGAGTTCAGAAGATATATTATGATGGCCAACCCCCAGAGGTTTTACCAGACTTTTAGGATAGGAAAAAGAGAAGAATCTAATGAGCAATTAATCACCAGTAGTCATTAAAAACCTTCCAAAGTCAACGTAGTGGCAAGTGAGATGAAAATATTAATGGATTCCTTTGAGGAGATGACAGGGAAGCTTGACAAGATTGCAGAGAAACAGGATGGTCTAAACATTACGATTATGAAACGTACATCATATACTCGAAATGTTAGTCAAACCAGAAGTTGTAAGGTTTTGCGGACGAACAAATCAACTCGATAGAGATTGTCAAATTGCACCAAGCACTAAAAAAAATTCACAACAGCTCCTCAACGTACCGGTTTAAACTAAATCAGACCCCCTAAAAAGTATGGAAGGGAATTACCGCCAAAATTATATGTATCTTGCTTTTATTCTTATTCATTACATTTTCACATGTATGTTACTTAATTGTATTCATATCCTTGCTTACATGTATTATATTTCACCTTGATTCTGTTTTATTCATTCTGTTATGATTCATTCTATGTTGCGTTATTCCGTTTCTGTTCGTATAACTTCTTACTTCTGTCTTGTATTTTAATTCCGGTTATTTACTACATCTCCATTACAAACGTAAATTCGATTACGCATACCATGAAGCGCTTTCAGTGAACACCAATACAAGTCCCATGAATATAATGAGGCATTATTACGCCAGGCGTCAGTGCGTTCGCTACAATTGCTCCCCAAAGAGGAACCTTCAATTTCACAAATACGAAACTAACTATCAATATTTGAATATGGCGACGGGGTAGGTGAACAGAAGATTTTTAAAATTTGATTTTAATTTATGCATGCAGGCTCTAAAATATACACATTATAGATAACTTTCTTCATGACATATTATGTTCTATGTACAGCCATAATGCAGGCAATAATTCCTGCGATGAAGTTACCCCGAGGTACATGTACAGTGCAGTAGTTGGTCATACTATAGTATACAATAAGAACAAACACATAATCCATCTCTGCATTCGATTTGTCCTTTTTGCACATGAAATTCAACAACAGATCTATATGCGAGCACATTTTCCCTGATATGGCCATTAATAACAAGTTATGAAGAATTGCTTGATAAATGTCAGGTGAAAGTCAATGATATAAATGACATATCGTTTGTGAGGCCCAAAAAATAAACTATATTTAATAAAAGAAATAACTAAAAACTACATCATTAATGGGATTATAACTTATACATGCCCTACATGTACACGTATTTACGATGCAAGCTTTTTAATCTTCAATCTGACAAAATTAATTAAGTTAAACTTAAAGTTAAATGTTTGAATCTATTTAGAGTAGCAGTTATGTATTCTACATGTACGTCAATTTACCACAATTAAAATTTATAAATGTTTCAAAAAGTGAATAACAGATGAGAGCATAATACACATGTATACTTATTCACATAATTATGTAAAAATTAATTTTAGGACATATACTTGCATCCTAAACAAGGTGGCATGAAGTTTCTTTGCAGCTGTCTGCAAGTCTTTCTCTTTATCTCCACTGCTAAGAGGTGGCCTACAATAAAATTCCAATTCAGTAAGATTTTTTGTAGTACCTAAAGATTATATATTCAGGATATTGTTGGTTTTGTAACTATAGATAGTTTACAAATATGCTTGATGAGCACCTGTATTTGTTGCAGAGAGCACTAATGATTCGCACATATTCCCCAACATATGGACTTTGAGAATTCGGGAGCTGTCTAGCCATGTAGCGCCATGTCTTAATTCTGGCATTTACGGATTCCACTATCCATCTTATCTGTAAACATAATGGTTAGGAAAAACTTTATCATTCCATACATTTACCAATTGTACATTACAATGTACATAAGATATATATGCATATATATGTATAATTCTCAATGACCAAACACAATATGTGTATATGAATGTACCTTTGTAGTCAACCGAGAACTATTGGCATCTTCAGTTTTGTGTTGCTTATGTCCTTTTTGTATACCGAGATCAGCTAATACACCTGCTGAGTCTCTGAAGCCCCTGTCCACTATCAAAATGTCATCCTCTTGGAGCCAGGTTTTGATTTCTTCAGTGTCTGTACCAATGATATGGTTGAGGGTTTTGGCATCAGAATTTTTGCCGTCAGCTAAATATAGTCCTATGGCAGAAACAATGTACCCCGTGGTGGTGACAATCATCATTGGTTTCAACAGATGTCTGTTTAATAAATATTTCAAGTCATGAGTGAAATCTACTCCTAAATATTTGTGATAGTGACTTAATTAGGATTATATTGTATTACATGATTCAAAAGAACAATTTTTTTTTTCATCGTATATGACCGTGAGATAGTCACTGTCTGACAATAATGAAGGATCATCAAAATCTATTCTTTTGGATCCTCTTTGTAGGGCCTCTTCTTTAAGTTGTTCTACAAGTTCCATGATAGTAGTCCTGTTGACAAAACTTGTATCTTTGGGTGGTACCATATTTTCTATTGACTCTGTGTTGATGATGTCATTTACAATGTGGGCTGGGGAACAACGAACACCTGTTTAAAAGAAGGGTTAAAAATTAAGTTTACAATATGAGTCAAAATACTCATTTAATCTGCATTTGTTACATTGATTTATTATAAACTTAATCATTAAAAACTACAGTAGGTACATGTATACAAATGTACCATGACAAGCATAAATGTACTAGTATATATGTACAGATATTTAAAAGCCGATTCTCTTTTTTTATAAGCTTAAAGGAAAAAATGAATTGGTACCTGAAGATATCAAAATGTTCTGCTCTAGGAAAAAGGTGAACCTGGTCTGTGCAGGAACCACGACAAGTTTTAGACCAGGTCTTCTACACAATACACAGTAGGCATGTGTATTTGGTGTGCTTTGTGAAGGCAAAGTAACAGAGGGTGGACTCTTCATGCTCACAACAGTACTTTTTCCTGCAGGACTCTGTATGGGAGTTGCCAAAAGGTGGACACATTACTTCTTTGTACGAAATGATGTTAGTTTTTAATTTGATGTGATGTTTAATGTGTATTGAACATAAATCAATAGAAAATCAATAAAAATAATCAAATATGTAAAGAAATGTTAAAAATATATGAGGCCAAACATTTCTGTAGAGGCCAAATAAGAGGCCAGGCCATTTTTTTTAGGCCAGGCCAAAATTTGTGGCCCAGCCAAATTTTAGGCCAGGCCAATGGGGGCCAGGCCAGGCCATGTTTTAGAGTATGCCAAACGGCTACAGAGAGAGAGAGAGACAGACATACAGAAGTGGAAGATATGATATTCAGTAATTAAGTGAATTTATTGTATGACCGAAGAAATACTTTGAGCGTTCATTTTTCATTCTACAATTAAATATCCAAATCAAACAGATTACACTATTATCTACGATAAGCCTCCTTCCCTCCTCCCGTTTTTTTTTTGGGGGGGGGGGGGGTGACCAGATTGATGGGTATAATTATAGCTTAAAAATATTATTTTTCTATTCACTTTATTGAAAAAGAACCATGCTTCCATTATGCTTGTGATGCCCGGACAAATTTAAGTAATGATCGAAATAAATGATTTTCACTCGTCACTTATTCAAGTTCCTTTAAGACCGCGGAACATTAACTTTGTAAATATGCACTGAACAATAAGAGGAAATTATTTTGTACTTTCATTGATTTTAAGCAAGATTTTGATACTGTTTGGCGAGATGGACCATGGACAAAATTTCTTTAAAGCAGGATAGATGGAAAATATTATTATTAATATGTACAAAGGTATTAAATCAAAGGTACAAATTGGTCATTTTTTTTATGTGTAACATTGGTGAAAGTCAAGAACACATTTTTTAATGATCTGGAAGAATTTTTATTTTAATAAGAAACCAGATAGAGGGTTTCACGTGTCGTCATCTTTCGATTCACACTGCTTTGATATTTGAATCTGCGTCTGATTTACAAAACTCTTAAGACGTGTTTGCAAATTACTGTGACTCATCGAAACTCAATGTCAGTATAGCAAAAAAAAGGTCCTGATTTCTTCTAAAGGTCCAATCTCCAAAAGTAAATACTTGTAAAAAGGAAAACTATTGAAAACGTCAAATCATTTTGCTATTTGGGAATTGTTTGATCAAGAAGTGGAAAATTTAATAATGCTAAAAAGCATTTAGTAGAACAAGCGTCAAAGGTATTACATGGCGTTTAACGAAAAATACATTAGTTAATTTACCAATTAATTTTCAATTAGACCTTTTGACCAAACAACTTTCCCAATTCTACGTAACTCATGTGAAGTGTGGGGTTATGAAAACTTAGATATTATCGAAAAAGTATCAATAACTGATATTGGGAAAAAACCTTCCCATTACCAAGAATACTGGAATGGTTATGAGCGGTATTTTTACTGATGTTGAAAAAGTGATTTAGAAAGAGTTGTCTCGCTTTGCTCAATAAACGTAGCGCATCAATAATCTAGGCATACCACGTTTTCTATTTCAGAGAGGAATACTTCCTTTTTTATGATTTTTTGAAATATTGTTTTAGAAATTAAAAGTTTATTTACTTCTTAAGATCTGAAGTTATCTTTTTTTGACATTGCATTATTTATAAGGTTTTATTTCTTATAGGCAACTGATTATACCAAGGCGTTGAAGAATTTTTAAATACAAAATATATACGATTTTACCTGACATTTACAATCAAAAAAGGGAAAGGGGATGTCTAAAAGCCCTTACTTTTTGTTAAAGACAAAAAAAGTTCCATTTTTTATTGCTATTCCTATGAAACCATACAAGTTTTCAAATATCAATATATATTTACATTTAACTTTTTAGCTCTGTTTTTTTTTACAGTTATAATGGAAGATATCAAGAAGTCACTTAATTACTTAGAGGCAATTAAGCTTCAGATACTTGGGGGGCTTCACAAACTAGAACAAGGCAATAAAAATGAAGGGGAACATGATACAAAAAAAAGTTGCTAGAAAATGCAAGGCAAACTGCAAATCAATGCAAATTAAATTAGAATCCGTATAAAAATAGATGAAGGTTTTGAAAGATGAGAATGAAAAATTCAGGGAGGAAAATCAACAAGTGAAGTCTGAAAAAAATTAAACTAGAAGAATTACTAACACTGAAAGAGGGAAAAAAATTAACTTTAACAAGTCCCAGACTATTATGACATCTTTTTTTTCAAATTGTTTGGAGGATGAAAACTTTGCCAAAGATCTATCTATCACAGTGCAGATGAATCTGATGCTTGTGAGGCAAACGGCGGCGAAGATATTTTTCAAACCCCATCAAAGAAAGTCAGAAAAGAATTAAAATTAGCTGAATGCAGTTCAATACACCTGTGACATAAGCTTACCACAGTATATTTTCTCTTTCTTTTATTAAAAAAAAAATTCAAAAACCTTTTTTAAGAGAATAAATTTATAACAAAGCTATCTTATTTTCTATATTGAGTAGGTAGAATATATTTTAAACATTTGAAAATATACATTTTAATGTTGTTCATATTTGATCTCTACAATTTATTTGTTCACTCGCGTGTCTCAAAAGAGCTGGAGTGAGCATTTAAATAACCTTAATATAGAATTTCAATATTTTCTTGCTTACAAATTAATTTAAGTAAAACATACAATTTCTTTTTCATTTTTTTTTAAGGGAGGGGGTGTTATTGCTAGATTTACACATGTACACAATACACGTATATTAGTTAATTGTTTACATAGCGAACCTCACTTCAGACACAATTTATTCATTGCATGATATCATATTTATTTTTGTTTATAATACATGAAGTTCCACTGCTGGATTGATCCATCACAATTTTTCTTCCTTAATTTTTTAATATATATGTACATCAAGAACAATGTCATTATCAAAAGTCTAAACAGATCCTCACTCAAGAAATTTTATTATATTGTTCATTCACGTGTCTCAAAAGAGATGGAGTGAACATTTAAATTTTAACAATAAAAAAACAATTTTTATAGCCAATCTATATTTAAATTAGCTGTAAATAATATAGAATGGGTATCTTATTTTTTGCTACTTAAAAGTAAAATTAAATGTTATTTATATAATATATACATTATCATCACATATAAATGTACAATGTCATAATATTAAGGAAAAAACAACAACAACAAAAACCCCAAAAAACATTCGCTTAGTGAACCACATTCTATGTGTGTTAGAGGTTCAATTCCTCTCGAATGTATATTTTCTACCAACATAAAGAAATGTCCGATAAGTGATAGAGAGATAATAGCAAACTATTGTACGAGACCTGATGACCATAATCAGTGTAGTACCTAAACGGCTGCTATTGGCAAATAATGGGGTCTCTGTTTCCATTCAAACATTATACGGGTATTAGCTTTAAAAAAGATGGTCAAAAAAGTAACCATTTTCTTTGCACAGTGAGCATAATGCTCATTTATTCAAATATTTCAGCTGTTGACAACCTCCAGTGATGAACAAGAAGTTCACCGCACTGTAACATACATGTTTACTTTATAAGGAAAGAGAAAACTATTACAAAAAAAACAATTTGTATCAAATTTACGCTGATTTATTTTCCACGATTTGGAAATCGTCGCGAACAAAGTGGAAATTGGATACACGCGAAAAAAACCCCTGATCTACGGTATACCAGAAGCAAAATAAAATCTTTGTTTATTCATTGAAAGAATTGTATTCAATCTACCTACTGAAACAAACTTGTACAAAGGTTACTATCAATTGTGAACTGTTCATGTGAAAGTTAAAAAGATAGCTAAATAAAAGGACCACTCTATATAGCAATCAATACGACCAGAAAATGTCTCATGAAATTAAAAAAAAATACCAAGATAACAAAAGTGGACAATGGCGGTATTTTTCATTGTAAAGATGAAAATGAAGAACTATTGAAATGCATGTTTAAAGACGCATCCGAGTGGGGATCATCAGCAGAATCTGATGATGAAGTTAGCAGTAGAAGGTTGCCTAGTCCCAAAACAGTTGGAAGGTCTCCAAGGATACCCCAGGGACGGGAACAATCTCCTTTTTAATAACGTCACAAAAAGCAAACAAAATCAAATGAATTAATAGCAAGTTATTATTTTTTGTGCATTTCTAATTATTCTATAAATATGTTTGATATAAATCGTTTTTATACATCCCAGTTTAAACATATCCAGAAAGAATAGCAACAAGATTTGAGTCTGAAGAAGGAGGATGACAGCACTTCTCTGGAGTTTGATGATACAGTTGATGGGAAAAGTCACAGCACAGCAACTGTTTCTGACTATCCAATGCCAACTGAAAGTGGATTTTAGTAGTAAGGTTATTGATTTGTTTCTGCTGATGATAAACGATGATACCAACAAGTTTGTTAACCTAGTGGTTTAAATCAAACTTCATCAAATAATTGTTTTAAAATATTAAGGATATCATTAGAGTTATACCGCTGTTGGTTGAAATAAGAGACAACCTAAGGAAAGGAGACCATGGACGGAGGGTGGAAAGAGGGTCAAAGAGAGAGGAAATGCCCGTTGGGAGGATCGTGCTCCGGTGTTTTTTTTCGTTGGTTTAATTTTCCAGTAAAAGTTATTTTTCAAGCTGATATTTTTCTGTTTTATTTCGTCTTAAGTATACAAAAATAGTTCCTTGTGGTAATCACCTTTGAGGTCTAAAATTGAAATTTCTATTTCATCACTCAAAACGTAAAAGCAGTTTTGTTTAAATGACATTAATTGTGAGCTCCCTATTTCGCCTATAACACGACCACTGACACTCATATTTTGTTTGACCAGGTTAATGCAGGTGTGCTTGTAACACATGTACTGTTTCTGAAACGTTCAAAATGTTTTTCGTTGTATATCGTGGGTAGCACATGACCTATATATGGATGTATAAAATGGAACCAAAGTTTCGTGATACTTTGGATGACTTCGGTATTTCCATTTTCAGTTTTGCGCCTTGCCACCAAGAATGTGTGGAACAAAGAAAATTACACCTAAAGAAAAGGCCAACATTTGTTTTTCTTTCAAAACGTTTTACCAGTGAAAACAATTCTGACGAACATCAACTATATTATTGCGCGTGTCCAATTAAAACAAGATATGATTCGCACGGTTGCTTGATTTGATGTAGGAAAACTCTCGTCGTTAATTGAGCCGGCAACGTAAGAACCCATTCTTAAACGCGGACGTACAGATAGTACCAAGCCATATTAAAGCTGAGCACCGCTCGTAAAAAGGCACCGTCACACAGGTACCTGTATATAAACCGTACGATTTCGTTACACCTGATTGCACATCTGAAAGTCGTGGCCGACGTGTAGCGTTTCTTTCGTTGTCTTCAGCTTTTTAAGCATTTAATTCTTTTTAAGGTGAAAATTATGTTCGTAAATAATGCATTGACCAGTTTATTTGATGTTAGTACTCTACTGGTTTAAAAAAAGATCATAAAACTTGATAATTGACTGAGTAACACGGCGAGGCAAGATGTACGTCCACACAGGTGATACCTCTGCAAAGATATTCTTTGAACAGTTAGGAGGTCTGTGTCTTATATAGGGGTATAGGGAGAACTGTGCTGAAAGAGAAATATGGCGGACAGTGCCTATGTCCTTTCCGATATATTTTATTTTATCAAATAAAACATACAACATGACTACTTCTTAATGAAAATAAACAAGGTCAAATAAAAACTTTAACTCTGATGAAAGCTCAAATTTCTTAAAAGTGCATTTAAACATAAAAAATAATAAGAAATACTTTATATTTCATTAAAATAAAGAAAATGAAAAATATTTGAACTTTGCATGAATGAATTTAACAAAAATGAACGTAAACCATAATTTACCTGAAATCAGATACAGGGAAGCCTTGATTAATTAACTGAACAACTTAATTGATGCAGGTCTCCGATTAGAATGGCCGAGGTAGGGCACGCTATCTCAATCGGAGACCTGGGCTTCCCTGATCTATTTCGACCAATCAAAAATTAGATTCTAGACAATTACAAACATTGAAGCACCCATATGTAAATTTCTTAGGTCTTCGGATTAATCAATTACATAATTATACATTTTTGTGACATTGTTACTCCGCATGTTTTACAGATAATGTTTAGATAAGTAATTTGACAAAAATAAGCTATTTACTTTGAACCATCTGACTTTGTTCAAAAACTCTGTAACAATATTTGTTAGATATGCCGACATTAAAGTCTTGTATGTATTTTATATAATGGAGAAAAAAATCAAAATTAAAATGTGCATTGCTGATAATGGTAAACCTGAGTAAAATATGAGATCAATAAAAAAAAAATATTCTACACTACATATCAAACACACTAATTGGCTAAATAATGTCTCTAATGAAATTCTACACAAAAAAATAAAAAAACATTTATCTTTAATTAAGACACACATATATTGTTATTAATCATATCGCTTTCATCAGAGTTAAAGTTTTTATTTGACCTTGTTTATTTTCATTAAGCCAGTTTTGATATTTTTCTACTTTTAAATGTTAAGTTAGTTGAAAAAGGTTTTTGGCTTGATTATTCATTTTGTTGATTAGTTAAATTTATTTTTAACAAGTTTCATAACTGACACCAGGCGGCATAAGCGATTTTATATTCTCTTTATAAAACCGGAAATGGTTATTCCGTTTTGGTTTTTCATTTTACTATTTCTTTAAACAATGCCGCGTGAAACGTCTACATCGTAAGTTTTATTTGTTATACTTATTTGATTTTTATCTCAAGGAAGACACGGGTAAAATTATACATGCTTTTATCAATGGTTTATCGTTGTAAAGTTTTATTTATCAAATCACTTGTTTACCTTATTTACTTCTATACGTTCGAATTTCCTCAGCATTTGTTTACTTTAACAACTATTTAGAAATGTGTAACTGTTTAGATTTTTTTATACAGAGTGAGTATTTTTATATTGTTTGATCACTCTGATAGTCACCAGCGTTAGGTAGGATAGGGCACCTACATTTGTAATGCTTAAAGCAGTTAGAAATATTTTTTTTATTGTGCCTGGTGACTATTATGTTGTTTGCATTCTAATCGGAGACCTGCATCAATAAAGTTGTTCAGTTAATTAATCAAGGCTTCCCTGTATCTGATTTCAGAGTCGCTAGTCCCAAACCTTTTGGACCGGATTTAGTGACTAAGGGTCCTCCACTGCCAAGCGAGTTGCTATTCCCCGTACTTATAGTGTCGCAAAGTCATAACATCAATAACATCTTAAACACGACGCGACAAATTGGTGGAGTTCCGAAACCCGGAGGATAAATCTGAAAGACAGATCAACAATGCCAGCCCCGGCAAACAGAGAGGAAGACACAAGCACTACGCAAACCCATGACCAACATGAGGACATCGATTATTTAAAACGAATACTGGAGGAGAAGGAAAAAGAGACTGAAGCCTTCCGACAAGAGAACGAGGAAATTCAGTTCCAAGACTTGGAAAACAGGCGGAGAGACCGTTGGCAGATTGAAGACCGAGAGGAGGAGATTATACGCCTCCAAAATGCCATCCAGAACCAAAGACCAGAAACAAACACCGTGACAGCGTCCTCACCAAAGGTTAAACTGGAGAGTTACGATGGACGCTCATCCATCATCCACTGGTGGGTCAAGTTTATGACATTTATTAGTTTACAGAAATGGTCAGAGAAAGTGGCGATTGACACCTTGCCATTTTATCTAAAAGGCGCCGCAGAGTCCTGGTTTTATTCTGTGGATGACGGAGTAAAGCAGTCCATCTCAACCATCAAACAAGCTATTCATAATCGATTTCAAGAATCATCCAGAAATCGACTGGAATTGATGGATGTGAAACAGAAAACAACCGAGTCAGTCGAGGATTTTATACATAGGGTGACTCAAATGACAACAGACAGACGCGTGGACCAGGAATAGCTGATCACAGTAATCATCAATGGACTAAAACCGGACATAGGAGCAGACGTAATTAAGGTGGACCCGAGGACCCTGGAAGAACTGAGGAACGTGGCCATCAGATCTGAGGTCGCAGAGAGGAGACGCAACAACTCTACCACCATTCAGGAGAACACCAACCTTGCGCTCCTCAATGCTTTGCAAGACATAAGGGATGATTTGAAGTCCAACAATCAGCAACCACCTCAATACCAACAACAACCCAGACGATCTGGAAGACAGACCACCACACCCAGGCTTTCATCATCAGCAGCCGCAGCAACAACCTCGGTGGCCAGACCTTCAACAACCCCAGTGGCAGCAATCTCGGTGGACAGATCAACAACAACCTCGGTGGTCAGCACAGCCGCAACAGCAACCTGAATGGCAAGAACCTGATTGGCAGCAACCTCAGGGGCAGCAACATCAGTGGCAGCAACCCCAGTGGCAGCATGGACCACGGCCCGCCGGACCTCCTCATCATGGACCTCGCAGACCAGCCCAGGCCTACCACAAGAAGGGTGAGTTTTGTGATTCTGGTCAAAATTACAATAATGATTCTTTAGTTAGATGTTTTTATTGTAGAGAGTTGGATCATTTTAAGAAACACTGCCCACACAAAAACACTTCTTACAGGCCACACATTCGCCACACTCCACAACAAACTCCAGCACCTACACAGTACATGTCACAACAATAGGGGTACGCGCCTGTCTTTGGAAAGTTTTCTGAAGATGGGCACCACACAGACTTCTCCGTCCCATAAATCAATTTGGTGGCTCACATGACAAAAAACACAATCCCTGTTCATGTGGGAGGTCGTACGACTAGTGCTTTAATTGACTCTGGTGCTTCCGTTACAATTATTAACAAAGAATTCTTTAAAAAAACTCATTATGCCAGTCATCAGTTGTCTCCTCCAGCCTTTCAGTCAGTAAAAGGGGCAAATGGCAAGTTACTTCCGGTCTTGGGGCAAATACAGTTAGAGATAACTATCAATGGGAAGGAAAACTCATTCAAAACTCATGTTGTAGACGGCATTCATCATGCATTCATTTTAGGGGTTGACTTTTTATGTGCTCATGACACAGTGCTAAGATTTTCAGCGTCCAACACTTTATACATCCCGGACCAATATGGTGAGAACAATGTTTGTGTAATAACAACTGAAAATGGGTATGCTAGGACCAAATGTCCTGTTTCAATTCCAAAGAGGTGTGAAATGAATGTTCTGGTTCATATTTCTCGCCATCAGAATGGTGAAATTGTTTTATTAGAACCACATGTAGAATTAGAATCTTTCAACATTTCTGCAGCAAGATGTTGTGTACAGGTGAACCACAGCAGTGTTTATTTTAGAATTATTAACCCCACTTTTGAAACGGTTGAACTACCTACTAATTTTGTTGTTGCACAGGTAGTTGACATTGATCAAGACAACATTTTGTCATTAGAGGGTGAATCAAGAGAGGTCAGTGCTCTGAATCCAGACAATTCAAAAACAAGTCAAAATCAAGTTCAGTTTGATTTAGGAAATTCAGATTTAGATTAAAATCAAAAAGAAATTCTTCTGAAATTTTTGTCAAGATACAGAGAAAACTTTGCTTTAGATCTCAGCGAATTGGGTTGCACAAAGGCACACAAACACAAAATTGAAATTAAACCAAATTCAAAACCTGTTCGGCTTCAATTTTACAGAACTTCTCCACAAGCTTCCAAAGAAATTGAAAATCAAGTTTCGGAAATGCTAAAGCATGATATCATTCAACCTTCAAATTCAGAATGGCATTCGCCAGTTGTTTTGGTAAAGAAAAAGAATGGTCAGTTTCGGTTTGCATGCGATTATCGCGCTCTCAACAAAATTACAGTGCCAATGTCCTTCCCACTTCCGCATTTAGAAACAGTTTTTGATGCGATAGGAGAGGCAAAAGCCAATTATTTTACCAATTTGGATCTAATGTCTGGATTCTGGCAGATGGAGCTTGATGAGGATAGTAGACAAAAGGCAGCATTCATAACTCAAGGTGGAGTTTATGAGTGGAAACGTATGCCTTTTGGCCTTACTAACTCACCAATCTCATTTCAGACCTTGATGTCTAATGTGCTCCGCGGTCTGAATTGGAAATCAGTGCTCGTGTACGTTGATGACATTTTGATTTTCTCGCGTTCTTTCGATGAACATCTCACTCACTTAGCACAAGTGTTTGATCGTCTGAATGAGGCAAATTTAAAGCTACAACCGGCCAAATGTCACTTCGCAGTCAAAGAAGTCAAATTTTTAGGGCACATTATTTCATGTCAAGGTGTACGAGTGGACTCAGAGAAAACCGCAGCAGTAAGTGAGTTCCCCACACCCAAAACGCAGAAACAGGTTCGTAGCTTCCTTGGCATGGCTAACTACTATCGGAGGTTTGTTCAAGATTTTGCCAAAATTGCCACTCCTTTAAATTCGTTATTAAACAAAGACAAGAAATTTGAATGGAATATACAGTGTCAGAGTGCATTTGAGACTTTGAAAGAAAAATTAATTTCAGCACCTATTTTGGCCTACCCTGACACTTCAAAATCATTTATTTTAACATGCGATGCCTCCGATAGTGCAGTTGGTTATGTGTTAGGCCAAATTGACGACGAGAACAGAGAATATGTTATCTGTTACGGAGGTAAGTCGTTGTCAACAGATTAAAAGAAATTCAATACCACCGAAAAAGAGTGTCTTGCAGTACTAGAAGGTATAGCTGCGTTCAGACCTTACTTGGTACACAGTCGATTCACTGTGGTAACAGACCACAAGGCATTGGTTTGGCTACAAACAGCTAAACACACAGGTCGTTTAGAGCGTTGGGCATTGAAGTTACAGGAGTACAACTTCCAGATAGTTCATAGGCCAGGTAAGAGCAACTTGGTAGCTGATGCTTTAAGCAGACGAGACTACCCGAAGGAGGTAAGTACCACAGAAATCAATTCAGTACAAACACAAACCAGTCAAGATGTTGCAACTCAATGTTCTACAACAACTACCGACCCGCAGACGTTGTATAAATGTGCAGCAACTCAAAGGTGCTCACAGGGGGTAGAAACGAACAATCAAGAGACAGACACTAAGGTGAGTACTCAAGACAAGTCTACAACTACAATAGCCACGGTAGCTATACAAACTGGTGAAATCGCTGAACAAGAAAAGGTAGTATCTGAAGAAGATAACACTACTTCGGAAGTCATGGCAGTGGTAAGTGATTTAACAACTTCAGAGAGTGAATCAAAGATATCAGAAACCGAAGCAACAACAGACGATGAAACTTCCATAGAAGACAACTGTTGCATACAGGTATCCTTCTCTTATCAGTCTGACAGTCCAATGGTCGCTCCAGTACAGGATGTACAAAATGATGATACACAAGCCGATGTTCAAGCAGATCAACAGAATATAGGTGAGTTGCAAAGAAATTGTCCAGATTTTCAACAGGTTTATGAATACCTCCTGGATGGTACATTACCTGCAGAGTCCAATGCGCAAGACTTGATTATCTCAGAGGCCAAACATTTCAGTTTAGTGGAAGGTATCCTATACCATTGGTTTCAAAGGAGATGCAAAAAGCCCAAAGGTGAGTTTAATTTTGTAAAACAAGTAGCACTCCCAAGGGTTTTGCGCAAAGATGCCCTGCTGTCTTATCACGACAGTTTAGCAGGTGGAGGTCACCTCGGTATAGAAAAAGTCAAAACAGCGTTGTACCGAAAGTACTATTGGCTGCGAATGCATAGTGACATTGTCGAGTATGTCAAGTCATGTGACCGTTGTCAACATGCAAAACGCGATTTCAACCCAGCAAAACCGCCGATGCAAGCATTACCTCCCGCGAAAAAGTTTGAGAGATGGCACATAGACATTCTAGGTCCCTTGTACAAAACAAAAGAGGGGAATGAGTATATTCTGTTGTGTGTAGATGCATACTCTCGATGGGTTGAGGGATTTCCACTCAAAACTCAGAGTGCTGAGGAAACTGCAAGAGTGCTTTTCAAAGAAATTTTCTCTAGGTATGGGGCACCTAAAGTTTTATTTTCGGACAGAGGTAGAAATTTCATGTCAAAATTGGTAAATGCCCTTTGTGAAATTTTTGACATCATTCAACATCACACTTCGGCTTATCATCCAAAAACAAACGGTTTAGTGGAAAGGCAAAATAGCACACTTGCACAATCTCTCAGAGCTCACTGTGGAAATGCTCAAGAAAAATGGCCGGATCTGATTTCGTCCATTTTGATGGCTTATCGAAAGTCACCTTCTATGCATTCTACAGAATTTTCCCCTTTTCTTTTGTTATTTGGGGAAGAAATGAATCTTCCATACGATGTTGCTCTTGATCCGCTTGAAAGCATGGCAAAAGATGCCAAGGCCTACATTTGAGAATTTCTTGCAAACATGAGGGTTTTTGACAAAATTGCTAAAGAAAACATTGAGTGGCATCAGACTCAAAACAAAATTCGTCATGACAAAAAATCAAACATTCCAAATTTTCAACAGGGTGATCAGGTTTTGATCAAGGTCAATAAAGTTCCAAAAGGGTTATCCAGTAAACTGTATGACAAGGCAGATGGACCATATAGAATTGTAGATGTTGGTCCAAATTTTACGTACAAATTGCGTAGATGTTCTGACAACAAGTTGCATGGTTCTATGATGAATGCATCAAATCTGAAATCGTACAGTGCTGCTATCCTGAAAGTTGACAAGGATAGGATAGGATAGGATGCAGGATACAGGATAGAAATATAAAAGTTAAGTTCTATCCTATCCTATCCTATCCTATCCTGCATCCTGTAGCCAATCAGATTCGAGTATAAATTTCAGAGTTATTTTGCGAAACGAAAATTGGCTAAACAATGTATTTTCAATGTCAATTTAATACATTTTACAAGTTAAACCATTTAAGAATAATTATTATATCAAGATCGCGGTGCATAACATTGATGCGCGCTAAAATGTCGGCGCTACATCTTTGTCAATTCGTATGCAAGTACGGAGTTACTGCGAGAATTCGATGCAACATTTGACAACGTCGGAAATAGATTTCTGTTTTTACTTCATTTAAAGTCTGCAAAGTAATAAAAGCTTGAATTTATAAACGAACAATTCGGCATTTTAAAAGATAAACATGTATACAAGAAACATACATTGTTTCACGTTTCATGTAATTTCTTCGATGCCCAATAACAGGGACGCATATTTCTGTCCGATATTAACCTGAACATATCGAATTAATAAATGTTAGCTAGCTATAAATGCTTGAGAATTTATACTTTAAAAATAACTCCGAGTGGTTTAACTATAAACGATATAAACTTCCTAAAGGAATTATTTATTTCCAGATCGTGTTTACATTTATCGCCGAACGAATCGCTCGAATGATGATAATTACGCTCAGTTATACGTGATAAGAAAATGATTTGATAACAATATGTGACTAAACAGTTCCTCAATAAGTGCATCGAAGTTGTTTATCTGTTTTTAATGCATAAATGCATAAATATAATAAAATCAAAAATCGAATCGCTTACCTGTTTGTTTACGTTATTGTGTCCATCCCGCGTACGATTTAATTTTACCGTAGCACAGGTAAGTAAGTTATCCCGCTCGAAGAATATTCGGTTTTAAGATTTAATTATTCTTTTTGAGTACTACATTAATTGATAAAATCATTTCGTTTCATTTAACTTGCATTCGTATATTTTGAAGGTATGGGATAGGATAGGATAGGATAGAGCTTATTTGCAGGATAGGATGCAGGATACAGGATATAGGATAGGATAGGATAGTTTTGTCAACTTTCACGATAGCAGCACTGTATCATGATCCAGAGGTCATGAGACCCAATTTTGAGGTTCCCGAAACACAAAGTCAGAATCAGGGTCAAACGCAAGATCAGAATCAAAGTCAAACTCAAGGTCAAATTCAAGGTCAGATTCAAGGTCAGAATCAAGGTCAAATTGACGGTCAAGTTCAGGTTCAACCCCAACAGGAGGTGGTAAGTGATGATGACACAGATACTGTGCAAGATTTACACTTAGATCAGTTTTTCGATAATCAGCAAACAGATGAGTCCATGGACTCGGGTCAAAGTTCAGATGATGAGGATGATGAAGTAGATGCTTCACATGAGATTTATGATCCACAGAAAAAGTGGAAATTCAAGAAGTTTCTAAGAGGTCGCTTCAAAAATGGCAGGAGAGAAATCTATATTGAGTGGGATGATGGTTCCCAAACTTGGGAACCAGATCAATGTTTTGATGGTGAAGTCTTAGACATGATAAACCGCAAGTTTACCAAACTTGGCACAATTCGGAAATCTTGTTTCAAAAGGAATTATTAGTTTCATTCAAGTTTTGTGGGTGTATTGTTTTTAGGGTGCTCAATACTTCTTTTACAATGCCAAAACATTTTTGTACTGCATTTCAGTACTGAGGGTACACTATGTCAAAGCTTTTGTACTACATAGTGAAATAGTGAGTTAAAAGTTACTTTGGTTGTTGTGTTTATATGTAATATTTCATAGTTGAACAATTTAGTGGATGAATTTTCCAAGTTTTAATATCAGTTGGGTTTTACATTGTTTAAATAAGTTACATGTAATAGACTAATATGTGTGTTGAATTCCTACATGGCTAGCCAATAAATTTTACATTTTTTTATTTCATTATATTTTCAAAATTCTGGATAAAGAATTTATTGATGTGATGTAGTCAACCCTTTTGTAAATTTAATTTGCAGTTTTCTTAGTGCTAGAAAATTTGAATAACGATCGGTTCATATTTTCGTGACAAAAACATCGCATCCCTAAAGTCTTTTTTCTATTTTTGTAATTTTGTAGGGAACTTTGGAATTCAACATTACATGTTTGGGATATTCATGGTCCTTTCCTTGTGTATGGTGATGGTGGAATCAAGTAAAGTGGACACACCAGCTTCTGAGGTCGTACAGCGAATCAACTATGGGGTCATCTTTCAGGAACAGTCAAGTCTAATGCTAGCTCAAGAATATTGGCTCCATACCTTTCATATTCCTCTACCAACCAGGTTTCATGTGAACAAAGTACCATTTTGTAATCTAAGTAGTACTCACCAAATTACCTCTTGCCTATTACTTAACAATCTGGCTAACTTCATCCATGGTTTACATGAACAAACTCTTTTGAATTTTAATGAAACTATTAGATCCATTCATAACATGATCCCTCAAACCAAAATTACCAGTAATCAACGTCAATCAAGATCTTTATTACCCTTTATTGGTTCATTGTCAAAAAGCATATTCGGAACAGCAACCATGGATGATGTTAATATCTTAGCAGGTCATATTAACGCTTTAAATCACAAAACTGAAAGATTAGCTGTTGCCTTACAACAACATGGTGCACATCTTTCTTCTTTCATTTCACTAACAGATAATCGCATGAAAAACTTAGTGCATGGAATCAAGGCTAACTCTGACTATATCACACAAACTCTTTGATCTTGAAAATGCTTTTGTTAACGTTTCGGAAATTCTTACTAACCAGGTAAACCAAGCTACTCTTCTTAGATCTCAATTTACCAAGTTAGAAAATTCAGTTGAAAGTCTTTTAGAAGGAAAAATCAGTCCATTTCTTATTCCTAAACACTTATTGTCAGAAATCATCGCCAATATTCGGCACAAACTTCAAAAAATTTATCAAAAATTTTATTTAATTCAATTGGATGCTTCATTTTATTACTCAAGTGGTAAATTCATTTTTGAGCGCCACCACAATGATTTGTTTGTAACAGTCAAGTTCCCCATTTCTTCTCAAAGACTTCCACTGAAACTGTATAAGGTCATTAGTTTACCTGTTCCCACCTCAGAAAATGTAACATCTAACATGCAAGCTACCCAATTGTTGTCCCTCCCAGATTATTTTGCCATCACCCCACACCATGATTATTTTATTTCACTACAGTCAAATGAGTTGACTGATTGTATTCATTCGAGTTCATCCATATTGTGTTTGTCTAATTGGCCGCAGTCACCTATCGCAGTACCAGATTGTACTATGGCGTTGTTTGCGAACAATGTTAGACAGGTCAAGGAGTTATGTAATTTTAGGTATCTTCAGTCGGTGCTGAAATCAAATATCATAGAGTTGTCCCCAACTTCAGTTTTGTTGTATAATACACCCACAGTGGTCCTGGATTGTCCACAGGAGAAGAAAATTTTGAAGGGTTGTGCATTTTGTGTACTGCATATTCCATGTAGATGTTCGTTATCTACAGAGGCATTGTTCTTTGCACCAAGATTGGTCAGTTGTTATGAAAAGTTATCAAATTATTCTGTCATTCATCCTGTCAACTTAGCATTGCTACAACAGTTTTTTGATGAATCTTCTTTACAACAGATTTATGGCAATACATTTTTTCCAACACCTGTCAACATGTCCATACCTAAGTTCACATTTTTCAATCACACTATCAGGGATGTGTTAGCCAATGATCACAAGGCCCATTTGAATTTGAAGAAAATAGCCTCTGCTGTTAAGAATGATCAGAAAATATTTAAATCTCTTGCTGAACCATTATTAGATGGACAAATTCAAATTCCTCAAGAATGGCCCAATACCTCAGACATCATTACATTAGTTTCTCTGATTTTGGCAGGTATATGCTTAGCATTATGCATTGCACTATGTATCAAGGTACGGAAAATTTGCACTACATTGTTAATTTTGAAGGAGGTACAGCATGCAGCTTCTCAAAATGTTCCCAAAATGTTTATCTATAGACAGCCCACTAGTCAAACCCAGGTTGAGGAGACTTCTGATGTGTTTATTGAATTTACTTGGGTACATGCTTCAGTCATTATTTCGGTCATTGTTTTGGTCATCCTTTTAATTGTGATGTATCTTTTGTACAAATCTAAGTCGCACAAGGGATCAATCATAGCACTAGAGTTAACCTCAGGTGGAGATTGTGTCATAGTTCCAATTACACAGTTGTCTCTTTGCCCATCATACTATGTCATTACAAAACCAACCATTTCAGATATCTCTGCATCAAATTTCCCTTCCTGCAAAATCATTGCGAAATGGTCCAAATTTTCTGTCACTGACAAACAAACTCAAACAACAATCAAAATTCCTCACAAATTCTCTGTCAACCCTTGGTTACATTACAAAGTAAGCAAAATTCTTCAACAAACTTTCAGAGCTTATGTCATAATCATTCACAACAGATATGCATTCCACTTGCAAGATACACAGTAAATATTTAGGGCAACTTCTTTTAATGACCACACCAAAAAAAAAGATTAAATTCAGTTTAAATTCTCATTATTCTTTTTGGATATAATTTTTTTTGTTTCAAACCGTACAGAATCACAAAACTTTGCCAATTGGCTCTTATTGTTACATGTACTAACATTTTTTTTCCACTCTCTATGAATTAATAAACTAAACAGCAACAATTTTTTCCCATCTCAACCTCTCCTAACTTCTAACATTTTGTTTCCTTTTTTTCTCTCAAATGTGTTCATTGACAAAGACATTTGTATGGTTTCAATGTGAATCATCTCACATTGTGGTATTTGTGTACATGTATATATTTTGTGTTCAAGAGGGAACAGTACATGTTTAGTACAATTTTTTTTTCGCCCCTCCCAGCATACTGAGAGGTGGTACATACCAGTAGTTAACTTGTAGAAAAGTAAATTTTTTTGTTTTTTTCCATTTCTTTTTATATAAATAGCTAAAAGTTAAATTTTTCTTCTTTTTGGTTAAAGTTACATATTAGTGGTAGAAATTTGAGCTTTCGAGGTCGAAAGTAATTGGAGCAAGGGGGAAAGTAGTCATGTTGTATGTTTTATTTGATAAAATAAAATATATCGGAAAGGACAGATATGATTAATAACAATATATGTGTGTCTTAATTAAAGATAAATGTTTTTTTTATTTTTTGTGTAGAATTTCATTAGAGACATTATTTAGCCAATTAGTGTGTTTGATATGTAGTGTAGAATATTTTTTATTGATCTCATATTTTACTCAGGTTTACCATTATCAGCAATGCACATTTTAATTTTGATTTTTTCTCTCCATTATATAAAATACATACAAGACTTTAATGTCGGCATATCTAACAAATATTGTTACAGAGTTTTTGAACAAAGTCAGATGGTTCAAAGTAAATAGCTTATTTTTGTCAAATTACTTATCTAAACATTATCTGTAAAACATGCGGAGTAACAATGTCACAAAAATGTATAATTATGTAATTGATTAATCCGAAGACCTAAGAAATTTACATATGGGTGCTTCAATGTTTGTAATTGTTATTACGGTGTCTTTTTATCTTTTTACCTGGTGTCAAAAACAAGATGTGCTCAGGTGTCAACAGATTTTTCTTTGTCAAGGGATTATCTACGTTAACTCAATTATTTCTTTATGGCCAGTGTCCGTCGATAAGGTCACGTGGGTTTTTAATTACCAAAATTGTTCCAAACAAAGAATCTAATTTTTGATTGGTCGAAATAGATCAGGGAAGCCCAGGTCTCCGATTGAGATAGCATGCCCTACCTCGGCCATTCTAATCGGAGACCTGCATCAATAAAGTTGTTCAGTTAATTAATCAAGGCTTCCCTGTATCTGATTTCAGGTAAATTATGGTTTACGTTCATTTTTGTTAAATTCATTCATGCAAAGTTCAAATATTTTTCATTTTCTTTATTTTAATGAAATATAAAGTATTTCTTATTATTTTTAATGTTTAAATGCACTTTTAAGAAATTTGAGCTTTCATCAGAGTTAAAGTTTTTATTTGACCTTGTTTATTTTCATTAAGCCAGTTTTGATATTTTTCTACTTTTAAATGTTAAGTTAGATGAAAAAGGTTTTTGGCTTGATTATTCATTTTGTTGATTAGTTAAATTTATTTTTAACAAGTTTCATAACTGACACCAGGCGGCATAAGCGTTTTTATATTCTCTTTATAAAACCGGAAATGGTTATTCCGTTTTGGTTTTTCATTTTACTATTTCTTTAAACAATGCCGCGTGAAACGTTTACATCGTAAGTTTTATTTGTTATACTTATTTGATTTTTATCTCAAGGAAGAAACGGGTAAAATTATACATGCTTTTATCAATGGTTTATCGTTGTAAAGTTTTATTTATCAAATCACTTGTTTACCTTATTTACTTCTATACGTTCGAATTTCCTCAGCATTTGTTTACTTTAACAACTATTTAGAAATGTGTAATTGTTTAGATTTTTTATACAGAGTGAGTATTTTTATATTGTTTGATCACTCTGATAGTCACCAGCGTTAGGTAGGATAGGGCACCTACATTTGTAATGCTTAAAGCAGTTAGAAATATTTTTTTATTGTGCCTGGTGACTATTATGTTGTTTGCATTCTAATCGGAGACCTGCATCAATAAAGTTGTTCAGTTAATTAATCAAGGCTTCCCTGTATCTGATTTCAGAGTCGCTAGTCCCAAACCTTTTGGACCGGATTTAGTGACTAAGGGTCCTCCACTGCCAAGCGAGTTGCTATTCCCCGTACTTATAGTGTCGCAAAGTCATAACATCAATAACATCTTAAACACGACGCGACAGTACGAGTAATTACTTAGTACTATGATTACGGTAGACAATATTTATATATTTTTGATAAAAAAAAAAAAAAAAAATTTTAAAAATAATTAACAAAATTTCAACGCTTCGATATTTGTTTCTAATAAATTCATGCTAAAATTTCACTGAAAATCTTTGTTGCATTTTTATCAGCAACCTGTGACGGTATTTGTTGAAGTTCAACGAAAGATAACTCTTCCCTTCCAGACCCCGATTTTATATGAATTTTGTTTACATTTTCTCTCAGTTTGTTGATTTCCCGACTTGGCTCAAATACATGACTGGCCTTGATTCATTTCAGATTTTCGGTACTTGTAATCCAAAAATGCATGTCAGTTAGTAGATTTCTAAGCACGTGCATTCAAATCAACAGAAACATGCTCAACACTTAATCCAACGTGACATTCCGACACCTTCAAATAGCCGCTCGCGACCAGAGTTTGACCTGGCATGTTCATTTCTTAGCCAACGCTATTCGGCCACATTGTTTACAAGCAGCACTGATTTTTATTAATAAACTGATCAACAAATACTGTCACCTCAACCAATCGCTAGTCGCCTATCTATTTTAAAGGTTCCACAACATTGGGTATCAATTTGAGATGGATAGAAGAGCGCTGGATCTCTTCTCTCCATCCTCATCCAAATTCACTACACAACTTTACATTTTTTATCCCCTTTCAAGTAACAAGCGACATAGCCTAGGGGGTAACGCTCTCTCCTACCAATCGAAGGGTTCTCGGATCGATACCCTATTGTGTAGATTTTTTGATTTTTTTTTAATTTACCGATTTCCTGCGATTGATTTGAATAAAACAACACGACCAATTAATGGTGTAAAGACCTCCTAATTGTTCCATGAACAATTAGTTTACTAGTTATTCTTATTTTCTTTTTCTAGAGATATTGAAACAATTTTTTCTTTATGTTATTGGCCATTAAAAGTTATAGTACCAAATGACCCTTTGCTTGATAACTCCCAGAACTTATAAAGTTATTGCCCTTGTGTACAAAAAGTTTGTTATCGCAACTCCTCTGAAACCATAAGAAATAGAAACTTGGATGTTTTACCAATGTTTTCAGCACACTTAGAGGGTTCTTCAATCTATTCATACCGAAAGGATCTGAGCCCCCCTTCTGGTAGTTATTGCCCCTGAAAGTATTTAAGTTTCCATAAAATCACTTCTAACGTTTTTATTATTTGACTTAGAGACTTCGGACCACTTGGGATGAAAGCGTCTACCTTGGCCGAACAAAAAAACATAAAGGTCAAAGGTCAAGGTCATTTGGAAATCCGTTTATTAATGAGTTTTTAGAACTCTTTTGTTTAGGGTGGTAGTGAAAAACTTTTTCAGGGATGTAATAGGACATATTATGACATTTTGAAATATAACCCCTTCGCTCCTTATTTCAAATAATGACAGAGTTATGGCCCATATTGTACAAAAAGATTGTTATCGCTACTCCTCTGAAACCATAAGAGATAGAAATTTGAAACTTTTACCAATGTCTTAAGTACACTTAGAGGGTTCTTCAATCTATTCATACCAAAAGGATATGGGGCCCCCTTCTAGTAGTTATTGCCCCTGAAAGTAATTACATGTTCATAAAATCACTTTTAACTTTTTTATTACTTATCAAAGAGACTTCGGACCATTTGGGATGGAAGCGTCTATATTGGCCGAACAAAATAACATAAAAGTCAGGGGTCAAGGTCATTGGGAAATCTCTAAATTAATTTTAGATCTCTTTTGTTTAGGGTGGTAGAGAAAATCTTTTTCAAGGATGTAGTAGGACATTATATGAAATTTCAAAATGTAACCCTTTGACCCTTACCATGTAACAATTATAGAGTTACTGCCCCTATTTACGAAAAGCTTGTTTTCGCTACTCCTCATTAACCGTTAGAGATAGAGACTTGAAACTTGTACTAATGTTTTCAGTACACTAGGATATTCCTTCAATCTATTCACACCGAAAGGGTCCAAAATCCCTTTCCAGCAGTTATTGCCCCTGAATGTTTCGAACATTCAATAAAAAACACAAAAAACTTTTTAATCAATAATCATAGAGTCATCAGACCATTTGGTATTGAAGCGTCTACCTTGTAAGATCAAAATGTCATAAAGGTGAAAGGTCAAGGTCAAGCAATAAAAATTGCAAACTTCATCGTTTGACACTTTTTTATGAATTAACGCAGGAAAAATACTTTATTCTATTGAAGCAATCTTATTTCAAACATAAAAAAACAATGAGGTGGAAAGACCTCTAATCGTTCGAGAACAATTAGTCTACTAGTTTTCTTTGTTCTTTGCTTTACCATGTAAATGTCACAACCAAGAAGGCAAGTTTGTTTGAACATTACAGAAGTTGAATTTCATTCAATCAGAGCTCTATTTTCACACAGTGAATGGGATTTTGACTCGTGTGTTGTTTTTAACAATTTGAAAGAAGAAAATACAGATGAAGAGATAAGAGCTGGTCAGAATGTAAGTGCTACCAGTGATAACAATCCTGACATCAACGAGCAGCAAGCAGCAGGTGGTGATCCTGGACATGGAGGGGATGATGCAATACCAGAGATCAATCACCAGGAATGTATGTATTGTTTTTGCCACCCATGCGTGACCTCAAACCGACAGGTGTGGCTCGGAAATGGTGCACCACCCCATACTAGGAATTCTACTATTAGGAAAACAAAGTATAAAAAGTTTTGGACTATGATGTCACGTAGATATGCATGGAACTATCCCAGATATCAAGTGAAAAAAGCTGCACATTTTAATCGTGATGAAGAAGTAGAAAACATTGTATGGACACAGAGAGAAATAATGCCAGAATGTGTTTTATCTCTAGTGAGGGATTTATACCCTAACCCCCTGGTCGACCTTACATGGGACACAAGTGGGCTTGATTCGTGGACAAAATAAATGTGCAATATAAATTACAATTAAATTATTTTTTTCAGTAAACACTTCATCATATAACTTTTTAGTGAAACATTTGGATTATAAACATAATATATCATTGCTGCAAGGCATATCAATAAAGTAAGTCACTTATTTCACTTGTTGGCGAAATTGAACATGATGAAACTTTTCAAAATTTCTCTGCTCTGGTCAACATGTCAAGAAATAAGTGATTTTCAAAATTTAGCTCCTCCCATTTCCTTTTATACTCCTGCCTGGGGTTTAACATAATCAGAAAGAAAACAAAATATTTACGACTCATTAAACATGTATACTTTGTTTTACTTCTAGCTGTTTCAAGACCAAGCCAAATTTATGAAGATTTGTCTTCAGATGATGAAGAAAACGAGACTGAATCAATTCCAAGAAGGTCTCACATGAAGCACAAAGATTCAAGACCAAAGGATTCTTCGCCGACTCAAAGAAATTTTTCGCCAACTCAAAGAAGGCGGATCAAAGCACTTCCCCCTCTGGAGTCTGAGGACTCAGAGCGACCAGTTGATAGGAGAAGCCCCAGCACCCCAACTGCTTCTGGCTATCCAATGCCAACAGAAAGTGAGTTTTTAGTAGTAAAGTTCTCATCTTTCTTCTGCTAATGATAAAAGATTATACAAACATGAATCAAGATTTTTAAATCTAGGGGTTTGCTTCAAACTCATAAATTTTTTTTGGAAAATATTAAGGATTTCAGCGTCGAATCATACAGCTGTTAGTTGAAATTAGAAATAACCTTAGGAAAGAAGACCATGGACGGAGGGTGGAGGAGGAACAAGGAGAGTTTGAGGTCCCTGAGATTCAGTTCGACAATTCTCTATATGATAGGGAACTACAAAACAAGATGGTACTTGTTAAAATGTTACCTTTAAAAATGATCACAACCATTGCATTTAAGTTATTGCAACGAATAATGATAAAGGGGTTATTCATGTTGTTGGTTAAGTACAGGTCTTCTATTGTCAAACAATATGCATTGGTATTAAATACATGAATGTGTAAATTCGCATATTAAAGTTGTCAGTTTTTAACCAGCTGTGCAGGTGTATATTACAAGGTTTTAAGCTTACCACGTAACTAGTGTACATTTCCCAAAAACGTTACTATCCACATTTACAGTAACGAAAATCAATCAATCTTGTCTTAAAAACATAACATATATAATTTCTATCACTGTGCAGAACCTTTCACTTATTGGTTTTTTTTTTATTATTAAAGAGAGCAAAGATGAGATTAATTGGGGGTACCAGTCTTGGAGAATTTGATAAAAATGCCATGAAAAGGTAAGAAATAATTGCTTAAAAAATAGAATAGAAACTACTGGAGTTAAATTCAATCGACCATTTTCACCACCTACCTACTCAATTTTACTATCATATACACAACAGATGCATGACAAACGGTCTAATGGCGAAGATGAATCTGAAAGGGAAGAAAGGGAAATATGCCTTTGGAAACACAAACATCTGCAGAATTATCAAAGGTATGATTAGTTTAAATGAAGCACAAACAAAACAAAGATAATGAAATATTGTTTTTACCAAATTGTTTTTTACAACAAAACAAAAATATATTAAATGGAGTACTATTAAGAATTAATTATGTAAATATTTTAGACGGAGTTATTCAAAGCCATCCAAATGCAACGGAAGCAAACATCTTTGATGAAATGAACCGATTTCTGAAGTACGCGCCAGGAAGAATTGGAGGAGGTGGAAGAGGAAAGGAGTCATGGTAATTAATTATTATGGTTGTTTAAGAAATAAACAGCAAGTTAAAAAGTTCAATGGGATATGAAATTGGTTGGTGACGTGATCAAATCCTATGAAGCCCAAAGGGCTTCTCAGAAGATTTGATCACTTACCAACAAAGTTCATATCCCAGTGAACTTCTTAACATTGCTGTTTATTACGTTTATTTACATTTGAAAAAGGCAAATTGTTCAGACTTATTAACATCGAGATTTTATGTTTACAATAAGACAAGCGATAAGCGTGTGCTATGATCATTTTGACATCATGAAAAAGTTCATACAGATTTGAAAGTTTTTGCTATTCTGTAGGTTCATATAAGGAAAACATACGTGCAAATGTAAATATTTATAAAATAATATTTGATAATGTCATACCTGGTTTAAGTTAATGTAGAATCATATACTGATTGAATGTAAAAACAAATTTAATTTTAATTTATTTTTTTTTGGCAGATTGGCAAGATAACCATACCCTAAGCTGTCATTGGATCACCTATATTATTTGTATTTTGTTGATTAATAAACTTGAACATTGTTCGAAAAAATCATTCAATTATGTGTTTTTTCATGAATCTAGAAGTTTTTAATATTGGTCCAACACTGTTTCAACCTAATTTCAACGTTTAAATGAAAAGTTAATGTAGTTTAAGGGTTTCAACCTAATTTCAACATTTTAAAAAAAACAGTGTCCATGCCTCAATAAAGTGTCAATATTCAACTAAATATCAACGTTATTTCAACCAAAAATCAACCTAATTTCAACCAGTTTTCACCATGTATTCAACGTTGATATCTGACGTTGAAACAACGTTGATACTTAAACGTTGCCTCAACTTTCATATGCAACCAAAATTCAACGTTGATTCAACGTTTAAGGGTGACGTTGATTCAACGTTGATTCAACGTGGAAATGCCCGCTGGGTTAATCATAAGAATATTTGAACATTTAGATCCGCCGAATATTTCTATTTCCCTTCATTGTTAGATGCTGATTTGAAATAACGTTTCGAGGTATAATAAGTGGAGAAATTTTTATTAGGCTGCATGTTCCGATTGGCCATTACGTCTTTGTAAGATCATTCATTTGGTTTGCAAGAAAAATTATTTGATACTCGTATTTACACGGAATTAATAGCCTTTTAACGTTAGAAATATTCAAAGTAAATAAATATAATTGGGCATACAAAACCCCCATAAATACATCATGGGATAGTTTAGGACGGTTAACTGTTTGGTCTCATCCTTCGAATGACCGGGTTTATTCATCCTGCATGTTTTGCATCAATTATAAACAACGTAAACTTCAAAACTATTAATCATCAAATGTACACTTTTTTACCAAATAGTCATGCTGTATATGTTGTTTGTTATTGTCAAAATCGTAATACAATCATACTAGCTTCGGCGTATGGGGCCAGTTTGAACACGAGGCGAAATAACGCGAAACCTTTTTATGTCGTTTATTTTGTAAATAAATTTGTACATTGTACGGTAAAACTCGTCTAATTCGGTGGATAAAAAACTTGGCCGGAATGGCCAACTTCCTTTTAAAGATATTTGTTGCAAAATAATTAAAGTATTTAATGCAGTAGGTCTTGATCGCCTATTCTTGCAAAATTTTCAGTTCTTTTGAAATATATTAGATTACATCAATCTTATTTACGGTACCTATTTTTATTTTCATTTTTTTTTTGGGGGGGGGGGCAATTAATCCACAACGGAATACATACGATGGAAATGCTTTTTCAATCAAATCATCGTAATTGATAATTTTTCAAACATCCGATTAACCTGAAAATTCTTAACCGGAAATTGTTAAAAAACATTAACAAGTCAACAGTTGGCTGAACTAACTAATGGCGAGAACTGTTATTATGCAGGAAACAATATATTAATAGTTATATATAAATGAGAATTTTATATATAAAAAAATGAGAATTTTGACAGAATAATATGCAACGTTGTACGTGTACCCATACAACGGGGATAACAAACGATATCGGCAGTCTTACTCCCGCGGTATCCTGAATCACGGCATGAAAAAAAATGGGGTGAACTATAATCTGCCTATCTAATTTTGGCAAAAAATTCGTATTTATTTATAACAAGACTTAACGGTATAAACTGAAATGAGCTGCTAGTTTGGATCTATATTCACAGTTGTTTAAATCAATAGATACGACAGAAGCAATTGTCGATAATTGAGCATTAATTATCTCGCAGAAGGCGATCGATCGAAAAGTGACCGGACTACGGGAGATAACTCTCACTAATTATAAGCATCGCGGCCGAAATAGACAAGATCCGGATTGCACAACATTTTTTAATAATACACAACATCCGGATTCAACAAGTTTCAACATGTATATTATTTTTCATTGAAATAAGGCTTAATTGACCAGGAAAACTACTGCAACGTATATCATTACACACATACTTAGCAAAACCATCGTTTAAAAGCGTACAAATATTTTATTAAAAATCGGACCAAGCAGCTTTAACAGTAAGATTTACATGTGTAAGACACTTTATTTGTCATGTGCATGATCCTGGGCATGAAATTTTTTCAATACTTGTTTATTTCTCCAAAGTGATCTCTAAGTCTATTCACAACTGTTGTCATTTAAAATTACGTGAGGTAAACAATTTAAAAATTTGAGTCGATCTCAACTGTTAACTGTTATGTATCGAAGAAATCTATTGATTTAATCATGTGCTACGTAATGAGGTAATAAGATTTGTAGGGGTCAAACGTTGAAAAATTTGATCACCATTATATCATTTGATATTTGACATTTCATTTGATATCAAGAAAAGGGGGCTTGCCTCTCAAATTAAGGGACCAGAGGGCTCTAAAGTCTGTTATCTATAGCTGTTTACTGAGAGATATTTTGTGAAAAGTCATAAAAGTAGAAATGTTATCTTACAGTTATGTATCCAAGCAATGTAATGATTTTATCATGCGTTACGTAATCAGAGGTTTTCAGTGGTCAAATTTTCAACATTTAAACACCAATATATCAGAAATGAAATATCTTTTGAAATGCAGTAGAGATGAAAAGGTGCTCAATATGATGTTCTAAACAATATTCAACCTTCAAAATGTCGTTAAACGGTCCCTATAAGGTGATAATGAATTGGTCCCTAAAACTTTCTTTCCCGTATATCTCAGGAACGGTAACAAATTTCTAAACAACATGTGTTGAACAAAATATGTTTCAAATTAAAAGACCTTTCATTTGATATCAAGTAAAAGGGACTGACTCCTCAAATTAGGGATCAAGATGGGCCTAAGGTCTTTTTATCTATATAGTCATTTACTGAGAGATGTTTTTAATAGGTTTCAAAAGCAAAATAAGGTATGCAACGCACTTTGAAAAAATTACGCAGTTTGAATTTTTTTTATTTAACCGATCTTCTCATGCGTTACCTAATTAAGGATTTTAGGGGCTAGAGGTAAAACGTTTAATCTTTTTTTATCTCAATTGAAAGAATTGCAAGCATTTAAAAAAGCAACGTAAGAGAACTTATAAAGCATTACAGGAAAGGATGAGTACTCAACTACTATTTCCAGATCATGTTTTGTTGTCAAAATTTCAGTCCATGACGTCAAATCCGTTCTAAAATTCGGACGGAAGACCTCCTCGTTGCTCGCAACGAGATCGTGTCTAGTTCCTTGTCTATTTTTGGATCTCTTTCTCACTGTAAATACTGCATTAGCCTTAACACTTTGTTTTGTCTTGCCATACTGTTGTTTATGAAATGAAGCTTAACACTATGTGTGTCCATTATTTATATTCTCGAGGCATGCACACGGTCAAAGGGTTAAAAAGTTGACTTCTTAATTTCTATTCATCTTGAGTTTGTGGACCTAAATAAACTAATAGATATCCATCCGTGAAGAATACTTAATCCGATGAATTCCTGCCTTTTCTGTAGATCTTGTTCCCCATATAAAAGTTTCAAAAGTCTCAACACTTTGTTTTGTCGTGCCATGATGAACTCAATCCAAATGAAGGTAACTCCTCGTGTGTTCAATATTTATATTTTCGAGGCATATAGACACTTAGGGTATCGAACATTTGACTTCTTAATCTCAATTCATCTGGAGTTTGTGGACTGAGATCTACAAGCAAATAACCATGAAGAATACTAGTAGACTCTTAATAAGCAGACATTAAATGAGGCATATCTAATTGTCGACTCAACACCGTCACTTGATATTTATCTCGAGGATTTTTAAACAGTACCAAATAATGAGCATTGAGACTAATAGTACGATGTTGATTTGCTCGATCAAACACATTTTGAGTAATGTTAATCACACTGGTATTCCAATGATGAGCTTTGCGAGTAAACCAATCGACAATAGACTTGATGGCTGTGCCTCCCATCATATCGTCAAAAATTAACAAGTGACGAATACTGAAATCTGCACACTAATTTCTCGTCGTCTTCTGGAATATTGCGTAAAAACTTGACTTGGATCTTGTAAGGATTCGTAAGCGGGTTGCCATTCTCGGTAACACCATATGATTTTTTCGGGGGGAGGAAAAATCCAATGTCTATTTTCTACTATTTTTTTTACAAAATGTGTTGTTCCCGATTTTGAAGGACCCGCCACCACCATGGTAAATTCATGTTTCAATTTAAAAGGGTCTAGTGTTTCGTAAGATTACATCTTCACTTATGAAATAAAAAAATTGTTCGTAATAGCGACATCTTTTCTTAAGATGTGGGGGTGGCCCTGAAAAGGACCGTTGGTTGTAGCCCTAAAAAGGGCTGTGGCGCTAGCCCTGAAAAGGGCTGTTTGTTAGCAGTCGCCACTACTGCTCTCCGAAGGACCGGCACATGGGGCAGGGATTCATGTTCCGGTACACCCCCGGGACACACTTGCAGCAAACCTTCTGCTGGCTGCAGCTGCGGCACTTGATCTGGAAAAATAAAAAATCAAAACCATAAATACCCTTTTTTCCAAAAAAATGTTTTGTAATTACAAAGCATTTTATTATGAAATTATAACAAACAATTTCATGTTTTATTTACCTGCATGTGGCGTCTCCTCGGAATCAGATCACACACTCCCTCCGGCTCTCCTCCTCCTCAGCAACCTTCACCCCCCAGCTGGGGACGATGGTAATGTGGCGCCTCGGATCCTCAGGCTTCCTGGTAAGAGGGACAGGGGAGGGGTGGCCGCTCTGAGGACCGTCCTCAGCTGGGTCGAGGCGTCCCGTGTGGCCACTGCCGTCCTGGCAAATCCCGAGGGCAGCTGAGGGGCAGGACTGTTTGGTGAGGCCGGTCGGCTGGGAGATCTCCCCAAGGCCGCTGCTGGTGGTGGTGGTGGCGCAGGGTGCTATGGCGCTGGCATCAGGGGACTTCCTGGCGGCGATGGTGCCGGACTGTAGCCTCGGCTCACCGGAGAGTAACCCCCCGGACTGGCAGGTGGGGAGGGTCGGGACTATCCGGTGAGTCCGGAATCACGATGGGCTCCCTTGGAATCTGAAAAAACAAATGAAATATTATACAAAAAATCAATAATACTATCACATTATTATAAATGTAAAATATATTACAAAATTACTTACGGTGATACCAGGTCCTGGATGCCGAATCTCTCCTACGGGGACTCACAAAGGGCGATGGTGCCGCAGACCTGGGGGGCAAGGAAAACCGCACCCCCGGGTCACCCCTTCGGTAGGGTATGGCCCTCCTTTCAACACTCCGGACCCGCCGGAAGAGTGCAGCCTTAAATTTTTAAAAATTAGTGATAGGTGCTGTTTGATGAGATATTTTATGAATAAAAATGAATGAAATAATTATCAGATACATTTCCTGTATAGCAGAGTGCTTGCTGAGAAAAATGATGTGCAATATGTAGGTGTCACTATGATGCTTAGGATAGACATAGATGCAAATGCGAAACTAATACATGCTGTGAGATGCTGAGGAAATTCCGCTGGTAAGCAGTAGGGTTTAGGAGAAGGTCTGTATCTCAGAACGAAGGTGATTGACCCCAGATCAATTGGTGAAATTTCATCAGGGCATACAATTATCTACCAAATGCTTTGTAATTTATCTCCCTCGCTCGGGACTGGGAGGGGCTGTAGGGGTGCGGATGAGGCCCAAATTTTGAAAAATCAAGCCAAAATCTTGCAGGGTCCCCAGTGTGTTTTTAGTGCATCTGCACTGCAATATGTAGATTACATGCTCTGGGTGGGTCTATTATTTAAGCTAGGGGTATATGAAGTGTAATTAACCAGCCCTCATGAAACTGTCCCCCCTTATTTATTTACATTGACCTCAAGTATATGTCTACCCCCTCGGTACATGTTAGGCACTCAAATAAACTGTCCCCTGCCACCTTCAAGAAAATGGACTTTTTTCAAAACCTGGTAAATTGTTATTTTTCGCTTTCCTATGCAAGTCTGATTTCTCAAGATCAATTTTTCACATGAATTTCCATTGTTTACACTCTCGGGTGTCATATTACTGTCAACAAGGGCAAGGGGGGTAACTTGTATAAAATACTGAATAGTTTCTGAAAAATAGCAGGCATTATTATTTGCCAAAAATCTGCTTAGTGGTTAAAGTTATGGGATTTATTTGTTTTGAACAGGTAAAAATAGGCTACGTTACACGTTTTATGCATCTTAAGTGATTTACATGTAGATAATATGTACTGCACATGTAATTAAGAGATGTACTCATTTACAGGTTTCAGATACTAACAGTAACAGCTTCATCATGTCTCACATGTATGAATGCATGCTTACGGCTGCCGAAATTCAGCATTTTGCTCTTGCTATTGATAAAAGAACTCTTAAAACACATTTTTGCCATGAATGGACAGGCTCAGTTAATAAGGATGGGTATGGCTTATACCGACCATGCTTCAGAGGAAAACAAATAAAACTCACAGTTCACAGATTTAAATTTTACATTCACAACATAAACATATTTACATCAGACATGCACGTTTCACATTTGTGCCACAACAAGTTATGCATAAGGTTAAATCATTTGTCACTGGAGCCACAGAGCGTTAATAACAGTAGGAAGACCTGCGCACTGGAGGGGCAGTGTGAAGGGCACGACAGTTCCTTTCCGCGATGCCTCTTTCCTCCCTAAGGTAGGGGATTCACTCCGTATGAGTGTTCAGTTGAGGTGGAGGGCCCTGCATTGTTGTACAGGGACAGTTCTCTCAGTTTTTTGGTTGTTTTCTTCTTTCTCGACAGGTATCGAGATGTTCTGTAGATGGAGGACTGTTTTCGTTTACGGTGGTAGCTTGCAATTTGGTCTTTCTGCAGCATATTCCTGTAAAATGGTTCTTTTGTCTTCTTCCATTTCAGGCCCCATTTTTCCGCTAGGATCACCATGGACGTGCCGGTGCCATGCGAGGAGGAGTGGACTGCAGAGTGGCACATGGCTGTGAAGTTCCTGGCCCACGTGGTGTTCTTGGGCGCGTACGTGAAGACACGCTGGTGGAGGTTCTCACACCTGTTAGTGGTTGCCAGCTTGCAGACTTTCCGAAGACCATCCTCCCGGAAATGCTTGCAGATGACGGACTGAATGGCATCCATGTCGGCAAAGTCCAGGTCCAGGTGTTTTCCATACGGAAGGAACTTGGTAGTGTAGCCAGGAAGATGGGCACAACAGGTAAATGAACTTCTCCTACAGTTGTCGTGTATGCCCGAGAAGCAGGGTAACACATTGAGGACAGCATTCTGTGCATGACGGAGGAATGTAGCATCCGCCCTGCACAGTCTGCGAATCTTCACCAGCTCATACCTGATCCTGGCACGGATGCAGGTGGCTAGTCGCTGGATAAAGGCTTCTCGGTCTTGTCCCGCAGCCAGTCTGGTTTTGAGTCGAATGCTACGGAGATTCTTCTGGAGGGTCCTCAGCTTGTGGATGAAGCAGTGGTAGTGCTTTATATTCAGGTTGTGGTCCTCCGAATAGTCTCTGATGGTTTTTTCCACTTGGGCCGAGGCATCACTGGTCACTGAGCGGGGGGTCAAGATATTCTTGTCTCGAATGAAGTCCAGATTCTTCCGCAGCAGTTTGGCTTCGCTGGAGGAAATGGAGTCCTCGGTGTTGTAATTTTTTTTACAGTTGATGTGATTTTCACATTTCCTCTTGCAGCATAGCTTGTTTGCAGTCTGCAGGGACACAACCAGTTTCCTAGGTGTGCTGGCCTCCACCATGGGACTAAAGCTCTGCGTCGCTGCTTCAAATCCGGCCTGGGGCCGGTTGTTGTAGGAGGTGTCCGTCTCCAGGTCCACGGCGTCCCCTTCACCCCTGAGTGTGTTTACCCGCCGGACGTACTGCTGGTTTTCCACCATGGATGCTTCGTTGATCGTCTCCACCCGGTCACACATCTGGTTTAACTTGCGATGCAGACCACGGCTGTCGGGTGGGTTGATGTTAAGGCAGCTCATCATCAGTCTTGCGTCTGCAACTCCCATTTTGGATTTCGTCAGGGCCAGAGCGAGTCCGTCATTCAAGGTACCGGTTTCAGGCCCTCTCTTTTTCTTAAATGTTGTATGAAGCTTCACTTCTGTGGACTTGAAATGGCAGTAGGAGCACTCTGCTCTGCCAGTAATGCATAGGCCCTGTCTCTTTGTGATGTAAAAATTCATTGCTGGATTCTCACAATGATGATCACTAGAGTTTTGTAACAGTGACCCTAGTGACTGTATGTTCACAATAATGTTCTCTTCACAGCTTATTATGTCTTCTTCTAACCTTAAATTTGCAGACTTTGCTGGCCTGAGTTTGGTGGGACGGAGGGAGTCGTCATCCGCTGACATATGCACCGCATCCCAGTACTCTTCATAGCTTGGACGAAGCCACTGTGACTGGTGTACTTCTTTGCCGCCTGATGCAGTACTTGCTTGGTCTTCGTTTCCAGAGGCTGAGACCCGAGGAGGTAAATAGGTATGTCCCGCCTTAAATAGGACTTTCTTTTTCCTGGACTGATTTTTCTTGTAACTGTTAGTCTTCATTGTTAGAGGTGTGAAATGGTCATTTACAATGTCGATTCTGTTAGGGGGATGCTTGTAAGGCTGGGGTTGGATGTGTGGACATTAATATTTGTTATTCTAAGATAAGAATTGGGCTTGATTTAGATAGGATGTTCATTGCTTGTCCTTTTCAAAACACATTTCCCTTAATTTGGGCATTAAGGAGATAAGCTATTTCAGTTTCAGAGATTAGTCTTGTCATGGTGATTGTTTAAATTACCTCCCTTTGACCTGTAGTTGTTCTTCACACATCTGTAGTATTCTCCATCAAAATGGACCAGGGAGGAGATTTAGGTCATAATTTGTTGATAGAACAATGTCAGAGAGTTGTTTGCTTAACAGGGACTCTTTTATTTGCTCCATTGGGGTCATTAGATGAAAATTTATGAAGAAAAAGTAAGAAATTAGCTCAATTTTTTTAGTTCAGGCTGTCGTTTTCCTCCTTTTTGGTCTTCTTCCTCTTTAAAGCATCTTTAGATTACATGTGCAGTATGTAACACTACATATTAGGTAACATATACACTACATGTAATTTACATATTATGCTATTTGTATCTCTGAGAGCTGATAATGTAACCCCACCCCCTGTGCACAGAACATAACACAAAACACACAAAAATAGGTGATTTTTAGAGTTTTTATTAAAAAAATACGAATGGCAGTAGGAATGATGTTTTGGTTTTTCTTCACTCGGAATGAACTGAATTTCTCAAAACAGGGGTAAAGGGCCATTTTAAAGGGGTTTCCTTAAAGTTAAAGGCGGCAGGGGATAGTTTCGTACTAAAGACCCGGTCAAATTTCTTAAAAATTAGTGATAGGTGCTGTTTGATGAGATATTTTATGAATAAAAATGAATGAAGTAATTATCAGATACATTTCCTGTATAGCAGAGTGCTTGCTGAGAAAAATGATGTGCAATATGTAGGTGTCACTATGATGCTTAGGATAGACATAGATGCAAATGCGAAACTAATACATGCTGTGAGATGCTGAGGAAATTCCGCTGGTAAGCAGTAGGGTTTAGGAGAAGGTCTGTATCTCAGAACGAAGGTGATTGACCCCAGATCAATTGGTGAAATTTCATCAGGGCATACAATTATCTACCAAATGCTTTGTAATTTATCTCCCTCGCTCGGGACTGGGAGGGGCTGTAGGGGTGCGGATGAGGCCCAAATTTTGAAAAATCAAGCCAAAATCTTGCAGGGTCCCCAGTGTGTTTTTAGTGCATCTGCACTGCAATATGTAGATTACATGCTCTGGGTGGGTCTATTATTTAAGCTAGGGGTATATGAAGTGTAATTAACCAGCCCTCATGAAACTGCCCCCCCTTATTTATTTACATTGACCTCAAGTATATGTCTACCCCCTTGGTACATGTTAGGCACTCAAAAAAACTGTCCCCTGCCACCTTAGAGGTCAACAAGGCTTGCTCTAACTTAATTTTCAATGTTATGATTATAAAGTTATCAATATTGTATTTAGATTTTATGTATGGATAACGTATACGGGTTAGCTATACTTTATTATCTTCAATTGTTTATATTTGGCGCACCTTACGAACGATAGGTTAAAGCAAAATTTCTGTTTTGTGTGTTTGTTTAATATTTTTCTTTCATTTTTTATTTTTTTATTCTCTTTTTTCCTCCAATGAGTCCTCGGGTGGGGGTCTTTCGGTCATGGCGGTTTTTAACCCCACCTTTGCAAAATTATTGTCATTTATTCAATGATTTTTTATTATTTACTCTGTTGTTTTTATTGAACTAGAGCCGAGCTCGTTGCAAAGCAACGAGTAGGTCTTCCGTCGCAACTTCGTGTCGCGAAAGGATTGTCCATCAGTCTGATTAAAACACCTCCTTCTCCTGACACTTGTCAGAGCCTGACAGACCCTGTTTTGATAAAAGGTCATCTTTACACGACCATTTCTTCTTAACAATTAGAGCTTTAGAAAATTGATTGGAACTCTTCAAATGGAGACAAAATAAAATTAATTCATGCCTGTTTTCTATGTAACCTCTAGATTGAGTATTGCACCACTCATTAAACAGATAAAGGCATATCATTGCTAAGAAGGTGTTTATTTAGATTGTATGCAAATGTGGAGGTCAAGTGGAGATAGTCTGTTATTGATACAGGTCTATCAGAACCTGGCGAGTGTAAGGAGAAGGGAAATGGTTTTTAATGATACTGGATTATCAATATGATAATAGTAAGTTCAAGAAATCGAAAACGAGACTCAATTTCAAAGTATCATTTTCATACCAGGCAAGTTCTTTGTTTAACTTACTTCAAGTTTAGGATAACTTTAAAAAGTACATCATTTATGTACATGTATATAATCAATTTAATTATAATAAAAGTGTGGATGTGGTGGTGGGGGAAATGACCCAAAAATCAATTTTCTAAGCGTTAACTTAAGGGAAATTTTGGCTGAGAGAAAGGGGGGCATTGCTCCCACTGGACCATCTAAAAGGTACTGTTAGCAAGCTCACAAATGATATCCCCGCTAAGAAAGAAGTCATTACTCACGTATTTCTCTATCAGAGAATAATGGATGGTTCTTTTTCTTTAGTGAGTCAGACAAGGCAGGGTATATTTACAGGTCACAAGTAATCTTTATGTCAAACTCTAGCTTTTACTCATTTCCATTAATACAATATATGACACATGTTTAATATCACTTTGAACTTACGCAACTGACCCTGGGTCAAGTTCGTGACACATCATCGGTCATCAGGAATCTTTACATGAAAAAGAAACTCCCAATGTTTTTCCTTAAATGACTTAGGGACAAATCATTACACACCCTCAGGTCATAAGCAATCTTTGTGTGAAGTAATAAATTCCAAAGTGGACCGGAAACAAATTTTGCACTTTTCCTGCCAGTGACCTTTACTTTGTCCAAATGACCTTGGGTTTAGGTCATGGCGCTTTGTCAGGTAATGAGTAATATTTGTATGAAGTAAGAACACTTCCAATGTTTCTCTATCAGAAAGATATAGACCGGACACGACGTACGGACGGACAAGGTGATTTTTATTTACCCCCCCCCCCCCTGAATTTATTTTCGTGGAGTATAAAAATCCTTTTCGCCCGTTTTGTGCGGCACAAAAAAAGACCTATATTTTTCAATTATTTCTATTATATCACATATAAATATACATGTAAATGTATGATTTGTATGTACATTTGAGTTCTTCTCATCATCGTCGGAAAGGATAAGAAACCCTTGGAGTCCAATAATGTCTTTTCATGGGCATTTGTCAATTTGCATCACTAAATGATTTCCAAGCGGTAAGCTATCAAAGCTTTTGAGATGTTACATGTAGATATTGAATTTCTATATATTTAAATTTAAGGTTAGGAAAAAAAAACACTTTTTCATACAGTAAAAAAAAATCTAAAATAGCTTTATGTACGCGTACACATAAATAAGAAGATGTAGCAAAAGCTATAAAGACTTTATTTCTTCTGTTCTAGACTTTTTCAGAGTTAACAAACTACAAATTAACAATCTCCCATTTTGACAAGCTAGATTAAAAATAAAATATTCAGCTGAGTTTTAGGTCACTTAATCTGCATTACAACCTCATACTACACAACTTCAATGATTTTTTTTCAATGTGCATATAACAATAAGTAAAATCCCCAAGAACAAATATCTATCGCAATTAAATGCATACATTTTTGGGAGGCAGAAAAGTCGCTATATTATAGTCTGCAAGTCAATTGAACTACTACACTTATTTCAAAGAAATAAGAAACTGTTGACACTTGCAGTACTCTATATCATTACTTCTAATCCTGAGAACAAATTTTATTTAATCTTTGACTTAAAACTGTTAACTTATAAAACCAGAGACATAAATAACTTATTAAGTTATTTATGTCTCTGATAATATATATTTTATTCTGTTCATAACTATAGAAGTTTAGCGTGTTCAACAGGTTGATTTTTTATCCACATTCTCAGATTGCGATATCGCGCCTTTAATGTGAGGTTGATTGACATCGAATATTTAGACACTTATTGTTTAACAATTGACCGCTGCAGTGAAAGCATCCTTCCAAATGTTACTCAATTATTTATCAATTGCTGATCTGCAGCCCGGGGGCAATATTCTGATCGCTGACGCGACACGAGATTTTCGGTCGCACGTGGAGCGGATTGACTTAGCATAGACTGACCAAATAAACACACGGGTGGGAAAGTGACATACATTGAGGAGAAAAATGTACACATGTTAAGTAGTAGCCAAAAATAGGTCTTCGCCACATTTTGAAAAAAAATAAAGCCCTTGCACTGTGATCATGAAACCGATAAAATCTAAACAAATCTTGTTTAAGAACTCATGTGAACATTCTAAAAATAATCACTAAATCCCTCAATTCTGGACAATTCTTTTATCGTGTCAGCCTCTACAGCCAATCGCAACTTCTCGGGCCTTTCCGGCAAGCTCGGAAAAACACTTCGAATGTTTTACCTAGGCGTCCATGACAACCCCCCTTTTTATAAAACTTGATATAATTACAACACATTTTATGATCTGTTGAGATGTGAGCTATACTTCATTAAAGGTATCAATATACACTAAAATATAACACAGAAACGACATACAAGACTTCTTGCCGATACTTATTTTAATGGGAAGCGACTCCATTTTGTATAAAATTCTAACATCCGGTGATGTTAATACATTCGAGGTGTATTTCCAAACTTGCCGGAAAGGCCAGAGAAGTTGCAATTGCCTCTACCGCATGTGTTAATTTGATATTTGATTTTTTTTTATCCTGCCTTGAACGCTTGGGGACTGTTTCATTTTCTATATTCGGCTAAATAATGCTTCCAATTTTGAGCTTTCTCTCTCTCTCTCTCTCTCTCTCTCTCTCTCTCTCTCTCTCTCTCTCATTTTATGTGCAACCTTATGAAGATGTCAACTACTTTCTACGATAGCTATAAAACCTCTCAGCAGTATTTAGTGGAAATATTCGTGGGTAAATAAAAAAAATCTTAAATTGAAACACAAGTCAATCTTACATGTACCGGTCAAAATCTCGAATAAACAAATAGTTGGAATCGTACAAAATATCAATAAACATGCACGTGTGATAAAGTACATGTAGAAGAACACGAAGCTACCGCGGATCACTTGTCCACTCGCGCGGGATCTCCTTGGCTATGTTCTAGGGGTGATCATCATTTTAAGGTTTAATCTTTGTGGTTTTTCGTTGTTTATCTATAACATTATTAGTACATGTATAGTTTTTAGAACATTTTAGAATTACAAATTCACTATTGATTTATGTCTGATGATGTTTCTGATTTGGAAAAATATCGCTTATATCAATTTTTAGAGGGGCTTCTCATTTCACATTCTAATGTTTAATTAAATAAATTGAAGGTGAACAAACTTTAAGAACATAAAATTGAAACATTTCTTGTATATATATCTTGTTATTAGATAACCGCTTCCCTCTAGGTTGTGCAGCCGCGACCGATTTTCTCGGCCGACTTACGTAAAGGTAAAACACACATAGAGAGCTCAGAACCCAGGAAGATTTACAATGTTTGCAGTATGATTACTAAACTCTAATTAATATAAGATTTTTCCGCAATTAATCCCACAGTTGTTCTTTCTGTCTGACACTGCTTCAGTTCGAGAATAGCATTGCTTTTATGATTAAACAGAACGATTTCTTATTGACACTCTATCGTTTAATTCAAATTAAGAATAGTAAGCTTTAATGGCATTGTGTACGATTCTTGTGTTTGCGGCTAAATAAAATCACATATGACAGACGCGATTCTTGTGTATTAGATAACCGCTGACCGCTAGGTAGTCCATCCGCGACCTTGGCGATCGATTTTCTTGGCCGCGGGCGAGATGAGTTATGTAATGACGCACACAACAAAGAATTTAGGTCGATTTGAAATGCTTGCAGTAAAATGACTCAAATCTATTTCATGGAAGTTATTTTTTTTTTAAATCTAGTTTATGTATCTCACTAGATAAGAAAAAGAACGTTTATATTTTCTCGTTTTTGTTTTTCTTAACGGTTGTCCACTATAGGACCTAAACAGAGGTGACTCCAAAAAAAAAAGGCTGTAAGAAAAACATGTACACGTATACTTTTTAGACACTTTTTCAAATGAATCAAAGCATCCCGTATATGCTGGTACACTTTCAGCTGTTAATTTATGGACGTTATGCGCACGAAGACGATTCGCTTACTTGCCAAATGAATACAGGTACATGTTAACAAGACAAGCTTTTTACGCTCATATTTCGCATTACCGGTACAAAATAATTTTGTAACGACATTGATAACACAATAATGAACAACTTTTCTATCGACAGCTATAGCGAAATATTAACCATTTTTGAGTGATAAAGCGAAGACTTTTAAGGGCTCTAGACCCCTAATTTAAGGGGCCAACCCTTTTTCAATGGTGTCAGGTGAAAGCCCTTGATATTTTGCACATATTTTGTTCTGTATGTGTTTAGAGAAAATTTTAAACTAAAGAGCTACATAACAAAAACACACCCAAAAATCAGCATTTTTTGAAACACAAATTCAAATTAATTTTTTGAAACTTTAAAGGAGGAAAATTGTAAAAACAAAACTCGGAGGACAACGTTCAAACTCTTTATTTTTAAGATTTGTGACTTTGTAACACATGCTGTGAGCGGTTTCAGAGCCTTTGCGTGCACAAGAATGCCTATATTTTTGGGAAAAAGGGGAATAACTCGGTACCGGAAGTGTCGATTTCAACGATTTTCATTAGATATTGAGAAATATTAACTACAAATAAGCTCTGAAAATTTGAACTTTATAGGACAACAAACAAGCAAGATATTTGAGTTTTAAAAAACGTCTAGAAGAAAAAAAAGAATAAAAAGAATTACCAACAGAATCAGTACAAGGTCTTCCGTTGAAAACGGAAGACCTTAATAAACGACCTTTAATGCAATAACTTGTTCAATTGTCTTTGCAAATAAACTTGGACTCATTGGATTATGATAATGTAAAGGTTTTTCTGGTGTATGGTGGATTTCCTTTACTGGAAAAATTTGGTTGTCAAAAAACTAATTTTATTGTAAATAAAAACATTTTTGGGAACAAATTTTGTAATTATTCATGGGATGTATGTGTCATCTTTATATCTCTTTGTAAATCAAGCTGGCATTATAAATGTATAATAAGCAGATGTACGCATGCAGGGGGTATATCCATTAACACCCCATGGTCAGGTTACCCAGGTTGTTTGATATTCTACAACAGGGTCACCGAGTGTTAGGTGTCATGTTTTCACCATAGTTCAATTAACACGTCTAGCATCGATTATCTTTATGTAATTATTGTCGTAATATATCATGTCTGATGTGAATATTATCTCATTACTATTTTTTCTGTTCTGGCTGCTGGACGCAAGAAATTTTCATGAACCTTAGCTTGCATATTTACCATGCAACTTCCTTAAGACTTGGTTTTAATTTAGTTAATATTTTGTTTGGTGAACTTCCAATGTCTAAAAACAACAAAGTTATTAATTTTATTATTCTATGTTCGAAACAATATTTGTTTACTTGTTTAAAGAAAGGCAAACTGCCATGCCTTTCTGGTATTTTATCTTATTTATTTAACAAATACAAGGTTGAAAAATATATAGCTTGTAAAAATTTTGAAATGCAAAAATGTGTCAATACCTGGCAACCCTGGTATTCTATCTGAGACACTATGATTCAATCTTAGTCATGTTATTTGTCTTAGATAATTAACACTTTGTTCATTAATTACCAATTTATGTGCTTTCATCCGTTCTAATATTCTTACTCTTTTATGTTTACCTTATTATTTTTTTGTTTTTGTTTTTTTTTTTTGGGGGGGGGGGGGGGAGGGGGGGTTAATTCTTTTGTTATTTTTTTAAATTTTAACACCCTCTACCAATTAGATTGAGTGTGAGAGAGTGAGCACGCGTGAAAGAATATTTAAAAAACTGTATTGAATTTATTTATTATGTTTCTTGAGAGTAAAAAAAAAAAAAAAAAAAAATATTTCATTAGCATTGCTATTCTCTTTTGAGAAGTGGACAGGCATAGCCTACATCCACTTCTCTTCGCAAGCCCTCATGTTTTGATTCTGGAAAACGTGTAAATGCCGGAACCGAAGACGGTTTTCGCTTCGATCCATATTTCGACTCCAGTTTCCTTGAATTTTAGCAGCGGGCATATGAATTCCACATTCTAAACAATAATGCACATATACATCACAAAATAACCAACACTTACCCGCTGTCAAAGCAGTTTCCCAACTTTTACATCCCGGGTTTAAATATGTGGGTCACATTGTTTATATACGTCAGCGCACTCCTATGACAGCTCAGAAAATTGAGTTTCGGATAAAATTGAAATCGTTTCAAAAGAAAACATTGAAACAGAAAACGTCATTAAATCAATTTAATTTTACATTGTATGGCAGAATTTTACATAGTGGTATTTCGTCTTATTTTGTCTAGTTCTTTTGATCTTTGTTGGATTTTGCTCTTTAATTTTAATGGAAAATTGGAATTAATATCAAACTTAAACTGATGAAACGCGCCGAAAGATCGACCAGGAATCTCTTTAAACAGCTCTTCTGGGTACAAAATTTTAACGAATTGCTTAAGATCGTCAGAGAATTTGCTTTTTTCATGAACAATGAATTCTCTTTGTTGTATGTCAGCAGCTCCTAGAAAAATTTTGTCCAGCGTTTTCCCAAAGCTTCCCACCATTTGACTGTGTCTGGCTACAGTCTCATCAGTAATATTCCCTCCTGCATCCCTGAGAGAGTCTATGGAGAAAATCATACATATCAACAAAGCTGCTAATACATACTTAAATTAATTTTTTTCAGAAATGAAACATTTTTTTCGACCTTTGAATTCTTTATTGAGAAACTCATTGACAATATCTGCCTCCATGTTTCTACCCGGACCCCCTGCCAGATTGACCGTCCGATTCCATACACTGTCAAACGCCAGTCTTTCTGGTAACCATCCTTCAATGCCTAAATTAAACAAAAATTATCAATTCTTTCATAGTAAATAATGAAAGTGTATGTGTACTCTACAAATATAACAGACCAAACCTGCTAAGAGACGGTGGGCCAGTACGACGTATTTTGGATGGTGCCTGTTGTGGAACTGCACAACGTCATATCTCCAATGGCCCATCATCGCGTCCCCATCATTTTCTCGCACAGCGTCGTGTCTAACGAGGTCCATCAGACCATGGTATGTAAGTGCTCTAACATACAGGTTTTTCAAATCTGGTTTAACAACTGACTCTGGTTGATCCGTACCGGATTTGCATTGGTTGCAATACCACTTCCCACCTTTCATAAAATATAAACAATGAGCTATAATTATTTGATTAAGATAAAGTAGCGGAGCGGTGTATGGATGGGTAATTACGAGTAGTGAAATTTTATAATTAAATCTTTTAAAAATTCTAAAATGAAAATGCATTAGCATTTATTTGGTATATATATTCTTACGGGGTGCTGTTTTCAGTCCCACACATTTCATGTGAAACCATTCCAGTGGACAAGCAGTATTATCGCAGCCAATCATTGGCTCATGCTTTCCCAAGTCAACGCCACAGCAATATTTATAGCTGCCCCTACATTCCTCTGAGCATGCAAAGTCTTCAGATTGTTCAAAGTCCCCATCACCTCCTGTGACGCAGTCTATGTGGAACCAGTTGTTCCCTGGACAGTTTGCTCCGGTACATTCCACCATGGGTACGTCATCTCCCAACTCTGTAAAATACGATTTTTTTTTAGATGAAATCGACAGCTTTGGGAGAGAAAACTCACGAAACTCATATAATACAAAGTACAATATATAATAATGAGATATACCTTCCTTACAGTAACAGAATTCGTACACTGATCCATCCTCTCTCGCATTGACTATCCTATTCACATCGATCTCAAACCAGATCAAGTCAACGATTTGCCTGGCAATGTTCATGACATATTCTGTTTTGTTTCGGACCGTGTCTATGTCTGTGGGCTCGTCCGTAATTGATTCCATGTGTAGTACTTCCATCGCCGCCAGAATAGTGTACCCGTATGTAACAAACTTTAAAAAAGTAGATGCATGGTTGAAAGAATCACCTATCTGTTTCTTTACACCTCTGTGGCCGAAGAGATTTTTCAAGTGGAATAGTGTTCCCTTGTCTTGCGCACTTTTCCCACTAAAGAATATGTCCATTGTATCCTACTCAAAAAAGCGTTAGATTATGTTACATGTATATCATTATGATAAACAATTGAAAAATATAATATTTCTTTGAAAAAGGATATTTTTCTACCTGCATAAGTAGCATTCTTTTGTGAAACTCTTGCGCCACCGGCTGAAGCCCCTGCAATCCCTCCAATGGCGTCCCTGCGTTGGCCCGAGCCATGTGAGCATCATTATGACGCTCACATGAAAGACCATCGCCATAACATATCAAGGGGAAAAGGAGATTTTCTTGTCTAGGTACATACTCATGGAGTCTTTCAAGAATTCTGATCGTCCCCTCTGTTGTTGAAGGATTTTCTTGACACACACCTAAATTGATCTAACAGGAATGGCATCGATTAGTTATGGTGTTAAAAGGTAGGTGTTAAAAAAAATTAATTACTCGATTGATCATCAAATTCTTTAAATGATTGCGAAAGAGGGGCGAGGTCGTCACGGAGAAATTTCCGGCGTCCGTTTATCTACTAGAGAACCACCCCCACCCCCCCCCCCCCCCCCAACGAAATCGTATTTTTTTTTCGCTTTCTGCAAAAGATATAATTTTTCGTTTGTAAAAAAGTTTGACCTCTAAGAACACAAAATTATAGATGGTGTATAAAAATATTTACAACACTGCTTTTCTTTGACGACTCTCGCCAGAACCGGTGTCTAACGTGCTTTGGCACACATTCTGAGAAGTGTCTCTGGAAAAAAGGGATTTCTTGCACCAATATGCGTGCCACTATGATGCTCATCCTATTGCGTATCTCTTTACTATCATCTTGACTGGGCAGGAACTTCTCAATGGGAATTTCTACTGCATGTTTCCTAATGTCGTTGTCTAAATAGGTTGATGGAACTCTGTTTTCAACACAATAGGAAAGTGCCCACAACATCATCTTATTTTGACGTTCACTGCCTTGTCGGGACACTCGAACCATCTTTCCAACATTGTCCCAGACAAGGCAATACCCAGGTGATTGTTTGTCTAAAAATGGATCAAGAATTATGGATTTTGTGTACGTCTAATTACTAGTATTCAACTAAAGATTTATTCATACAGTTTAAACATAATCTGCGTTTTACCTATATCAATAGATGTATCTGATGCTACGCTTTCTAATTCTAACATCGGAAGAAGACTATTGGAGTCTGAGCTCATCCCTGACTCCACAGAACTGTTGTCGTCTTCGTCTGTATCTATAGTTTCATCCGCATCAGAATTTGTCGAATCCATATCTGCATCAGTTGGCTCATCAAAACCAAGTCCCATGTGTTTCTATTCAAATATTTTAAATGTGATACTTACGATATTTAGAAAAAAAAGTCAGCATTTTAAATATGTTTCCGCATCTTCAACGTTTATGCTCGGATCAACAAAAATTTCAGGAGTGGGGGAGGGGAGGGGGGGGGGGGATATTTAAGTTTGCCTTGCGGGGGTGGGGCTCGAGATATGTTTTTGTTAATTTTACTCTGTAAATTTAAAATAGAGCCCCCCCCCCCCCGATCCGCGCATGACATTTTATTGTATGTTCAAACCTCAATATTTTCTTTCATTTCTACCACTTTCTCATCGACGTGTACTCTGATGGATGACAAAAGTCGTAGGGTAGTGTCATAACTAGTACAAAATCCAACTCGATTTAGGTGTAGGAAAATCTGAGTAAAAGCAATATGTGTACATGCCTTATTTTATGATCATGTTGAAAGATGAATGGATAAATACATGTCGATGAATGAAGACTATTTGTTCAATGTACCTTTCTTTGTGCGCCACATCTCCATAGTTCGACCCCATGGAGTCCCTGAACAAGATTTATACGTGGTGAACGCATATGAAGCAAAACTGCTGACACAAGACCTATGGCCGGAATCAGTGACAAATCTTTGGGTCTGTAAATGATAAAACACATCTTACTATTTCTTCACACCCATAGTTTGATAAGTTGACGTTTATAAATTAATATTTTCAGTCAACAATTATATTTTTTTTTATTAGTTTGTGTATATAATTACCCTCGCAAACTCCGTTCGTTTTCAGTGGTCGTCACAGCTGCGATGATTGCCGTGGACAAGAGAGGGACAAATTGGTCGACTGCTTGAGTGATATCAGGCCATTTGAAATCTTTCATATTTTCGTATGTACATTTTTGGTGTACTTTATTTTCTTTGTCCCGCAAAAGCATACGAATTCCTCTCCTTACTTCCTTTTTCACCAAGACATGCAAGGCTCTCCTTGCTCCAGCAAAGTTTTGGTACAAGTAGGAGAAGCCCTTTCTGTACTCGTGATTTTCGATACATCTAACTGCATAGCCAATGTTTTTCTTGGCCTGTTATAAGAAAATAAAGTATCTACTATATGCGCAGATCTAGAAGTGGGAGAGGTCTTATATCACTAAAGTAAAATGGCCATAAATTGGCAGGACCCCCCCCCCCACCCCCACCCGTCAAACGTAGGTATCCCTCGAACCCCACCCCAACCCCACAAAAATGTTCTCTACCCGCGCATGGTTACTACATTGATATTAGCTAATTTGAATATGAGTTAAACTCTTTGATTATGTATTCTCTTTAAGAAATGAACAGATATAGCCTTCATTCAACCTTAATCATGAAGGCTATGCATGTCCACTTCAAAAATAATGTGAAAACTGCATACCTTCTGCTTTAAATCTACAACTATTTTCTTCGGAGTTGTTCCGGAAGGTCTGTAAATCTTTATTTTCCTCGGTGTTTTCAATGGAGTCAGCAACCTTTTCCCCTCCATCTCCCGTGCTGAAACTGCTTTCAACACTGTGACATTTAGCGGGAAACTCAATGAACGACGTCAAATATTTCATTCACAACAAAAAAACCGCGCGAAAACCGTGGGAATGGAAGGTGAGGATGTAATAGCAGTCTTCGAATCGATTAAAAACATATATAGATTTGATTTTGATTTGAAAAAGGAGCAAATCAATATCATACAGTTGATATTGAACGAAAGACACGTGTTCGGTTTGCTTCCAACAGGATTTGGCAAGTCTGTTTGCTACATACTGCCACCTCTGATGTTAGATGAAGTAAGTATATAGCGCGGGGTTAAGGCACGAAACGGGGAGGGGGGGGGGGTCAAATTTATTCATAATTATTTTTACTAACTTTAGTATATGAATTCAATAAATCTGAATTTGCCAAGGTGCCAACAAATTTCCAAGGGGAAACTCAGAGGAGGGGAGGGGGGATGGCGCGGCTATGCAAATATGATATGTATACGTTTTAAATCGTGTATTTGTTTTGATAAAAAATACATTCCTAGGTTTACACACACACATGCCGTTCATGTTATTATTGATCATCATCACATTTCAGTTGAACTGGACAATTAAACATGTTTCGATTGTTGTGTCACCTTTGAAGTCACTAATGGCTGATCAAGTCGCAGACCTTCAGAACTTTAATGTTTCTGCTATTGCAATTGAACCGGGAACAAGTCCAGATACCATACGGGGTAAACAAATAATATCAATTTTTACATATTCATTAATTGATGATATGTTGCAGTTTTCATATTTATTTTCTTGCACATTTTCTAGATATAAAGTTTGGGAAGTATTCCATCATTTTCATGTCCCCCGAATCAGCGACCTCCCCCCACTGGAGAAATATACTACTTTCTGAAGACCTGAAACCCAGAATATGCGTGTTTGCGTGCGACGAGGCCCACTGCATTTCAGAATGGTTTGTATATCCACTCTATGTATTAGAAAAATGTTTGTAAATTTTTAATTATTGCCATTTGAATATTTTACAGGGGAGAGGACTTTAGACCATCGTATAAAGAAGTATTATGTCTAAGAAGTATAATCGAAGCTCCGGTTTTGGCAATTACGGGTACTTGTGATGAAAAAGTTAAGAAAGATATCTTTTCTTCTTTGGCATTAACAGACGAAGTGTCTGTAATTGCTGTTGTCCCAGACCGGTATGTTTTTATTTTATATACATGTATTTGAATATTTGCATGATTTTAATATTAGTATGATCAGTATGATTAGTAATCAATTTTCTTTGTATTACTATAAGAAAAGTTATTTTATATATATCAAAACTGGTACATTTTCAGGCCAAATATTTATCTTGATATCCGAGAGTCAAAACAAAATCATGAGACTGATCTCCAGTGGATGGTGGACTACATAAGTGCAGAAAAAACGAATGCAAAGAAAATTATAGTGTACTGCAGGTATACGTTTTATATATATTCATATATACATGTTTATAATGATAGGGAAGAGAAGCCACTTGATCTTGCAAAAAGAAAATGTCGCAGGCGACCCCTTTTTTCGTATTTACTGTGAACAGCCAACGCTGATTTTTTAAAATCAAGAATGACCCCCCCCCCCCATTTTTTCACTATAATATTTTTGTTGTATGTAAACTTCATACTACAACCACTACCTTCTCTTCTCTATTTTTTTTGTAATCGCTGATACCTGTTTAACTTTTGTTTCCGTTTTTTAGGTCGGTCAGTGCTACAGCCCTGCTGTACGTACACTTTAAGGACGCATTGCGCGAGCGTGGAACTCCTGATGGACTGATAGACATGTATCATCGCTCCATCGATGATGAAAGTAAAAAAAGGATATTGGAGTCCTTTAAGAAACCCGATAGTTGCATTCGTTGCCTTTTTGCCACCATTGCGTTTGGAATGGGCATACAAATTAAAGACATTAGAATTGTTGTTCATTGGGGGGCGGCAAAATCATGTTTATCATATTGGCAAGAAATTGGTAGGGCGGGTCGCGATGGCCAGCAGTCTACTGCAATCTGCTATGCATATGGCCGTTCACTCACAAAACAAATGACAGCAGAAAGTATGATATCGGCTGTGCGTGGAACACTAAACGACAACAAATGCATGAGGCAGTCTGTTATGGATGCTATGTCAATAAAAGAAGCCGTATTTCACATTCAAAAACAAGAATGTGTTGGCTGTACAAATGAATGTTCCTGTGCATTTTGCATGTGCTGTAACTCATGTAAGAGTAAATGTTCTTGTGTAAATAAAAAACCTAATATGGAATTAAAATAAAGATTGAAATGTATATCTTTTTGTTTATATGATACAGTTATTTTAATTGAGCGTATTTTACTAAATTATTTTCTTAGAAATAGTAAAACATACTTTAAACCTCTTTTGATTGTGTCAAAGATACGTAGATACGTTTAATCTGAAGTCGCTTAAAAAAAAAATTATATTTCCAATTTTTCCGACTTGAAAATTTTCTCCTTTTGAAACCGCCAATAGAGAGCTCTGACCTAGATCTCATAATTTAAACCCGGGATGTAAAAGTTGGGAAACTGCTTTGACAGCGGGTAAGTGTTGGTTATTTTGTGATGTATATGTGCATTATTGTTTAGAATGTGGAATTCATATGCCCGCTGCTAAAATTCAAGGAAACTGGAGTCGAAATATGGATCGAAGCGAAAACCGTCTTCGGTTCCGGCATTTACACGTTTTCCAGAATCAAAACATGAGGGCTTGCGAAGAGAAGTGGATGTAGGCTATGCCTGTCCACTTCTCAAAAGAGAATATAGCATTGCTACACGAGGCCAAATCTAGCATGTATTTTACTGTTTAACATGTTGTTTTTTTATCTTATAAAACATACAGTCACTGTTGCTGGCAGGAAATCTTTAAAATCGAACGGGAATATAGGGATTTATTTTGTCTCTACCATGATTTGTAGTGAACCTTTGGAATTGTATTGGTTTGAGACCTTCATTCAAAGCGGAGAAAAAATGATATTATGTACGGGTTAACAAATCTGCAGACCTTCGCAAAATGTTAATTTATACCTTAGAACATTATTCACGTTTATCAAAATGAATCAATCACATACGACCTAGAATCATATAAGTAATTTGACATTTTAAACACTATCCGTCTTAAATTTATGAGCTAAAAATTGATAATTTTTCATCATAGTGGAAAAAAATACAAGCGACCTAATTAGGATAGAGTTAACAATTTGTGGATGTTTAACTACTTTTCGAACTTTTCTGGCAACGTTTTTATTTCCGAATTATTTATAGGTATTATGAATTCATTGTGTATGTTTTGTTTTCTCTATTGTTTATGATGTATATTGATCAGTAAGTTTTAAAAAAGTATCCCTGAATGCTTATATAATGTTAGAAGGTTTCATTTAAGGTGGAGTAATCCTTCTAGCGCCTCTCTCACAGGTGAATGAAACGTGACACCTGTATTCTGATTGTTATCTATAAACGTATTTGAATTCGTTATTCATTCATAAAATCATTTTTTAAAGTCTCGAAATCACTTGGTGGGCATGTTTGTTTAACAATGAATCCCAGGGTGTATATTTATAAGGGCGTTCACAATTCGTAACAGAAAAAAATTCATCTTTCTTTATAAATTGAAAAAACGCATTTTGTACAAAAAATATCTAAGGGTTGAACTTCCGATATACTTACGTTGGGATAACTGTCTTACGGGAAAGTTTGTTTTGTACATCAAAAAGCGAGTATGCTAAAATCATATTGACAAACGATTAATAGTACGATTTCCTAGTAGAGAAGTTTTGATGATGTAGAACATAAATGCAATTTGTTAAAAACCACTAATTTTTCATCGTCATTAGTTCTGAATTAAATTTTTCAACACATAAGCACAATTAAGGTGAAAACCCCCCAGAAAATACTATGTTTTTTTATATTTTAAAAACACCGTTTGGAGACAATAATGACAAAGAAGTAGTTGATTTCCTTTTTGTCCCTCATTCATTTATCTGGAGTGTTGTATCCAGCAGTACAGCGATTTCTCCCCCTTGTCTGCTTTCTACATTCATCCCGTCGCGTTTCTGCGTGTCGGGTTTGCTAGACTGGTGGAAAACCATTCTTCTGGTGGTCTACATTGAAATATCTGAAGTTTTTCTGGCTTTTTTTTAACAATTTTGATATTTTTTGTGCAAGAAAAACGGAAGAACCAGCGCTACTACAATAACTGTAAATTCGCCGCCTCGAACTGGAAGCGGCATTCTAGATTCATATATATATAATGTGATAAACACACACATAAAACAACAGTGTTGTTTACCTATTTCTCGCGAGATGTCTAAAATGCACCAACTTATAACAAATGTCATCAGTTCCGTAAAATGTATTCAAAAGTCTGTTTGAATAAATGTTTCTGTTTGAATGGGATGAAGGAAACCATAAAAGCGATATTAGTGAGCAGTAAAGTCCTCGTTTTATTAATTAGTTGTGAATGAAACATTTTATTCAACTTGTAAATATTTAAAATCGATCGGAGAATGTTGCCTCCAGTTTGAGGCGACGAATTTCCAGTTCTATAATGGCGCCTGTTCTGGCGTTTTCCTGGCATCATAAATGTAAATTTATTTGCAAACCCATCAATTATGACAAGAAAAGTTTTAAGAAATTTTTTAAAATATTGTTTAAAAACATACAATTTGAAACAATTTTTTCCTAAACATAATTACATATTCATGTCAGTGAACACAAATAATCTGAGCAAACTTAAGATATTTCACAATTTAATATTTAAGTCGTTTGACTTTGAAATTGAACTTGGCAAAAATCCATTTGATTCTGGTTTCTTAGGAATTCTTGCCAAACTCCATCTCTTTTATTCGTCACCAACCTTTTTGTCGACTTCAGGCACCAGTTTCCTGAGAGATTCCGAGGGTCGAACTGACATTTACAACGGTTAGCATTTTTTTAGCGTTATACCTTTATTAGTTACGTAGTCGGTTCAATCTTTCTTTTTCTTTGTTTCATCCCGATTTTGCAATACCCTCCTAATTTTCCCGTCTTTTACTAATGATATAATATTTCAATAGATGTTTGTTAAAGTAAAAAAAAAAATTTTTTAAATAAAGTTGTAAATATTTGATATAATTATTGTTTGCGGAAACAAAAATGAGATAAATCAATCATCATATTTGATAAGAAAAAAAATCAGAAGTACCCAAGGGCGTCATCGGAACTATCGGACACAGTGATAAACGGTTTTTGTACACATTGTCTTCTGTACATTTTCGTCCAAGAGATAGTTATATAAAAAAAAATGCCTCTTTTTTCCTAAACGCAAACTTTAATGTTACTTTCTGGAATATATTGAAAACTTTTTTTTTTCCAATGTGCTTGGAAATATGAGTCATCACCCCAAAGCAGATTTTTTTTTTTAAATCAATCAATCCATTGCTCAGTCTACAGATTTCTGGAACTATAGATACCAGGTTTTTTTTCTTTCAAGTAATTCAATTGCAATATACACAACTAACAATGCAAACACTTTTAAAAAATATTTATTAATTTTAAAACATGTCCATTTTCTCCTCCTGTCTGGGGGGAAGGGGACCTCTGTTAATCTGAAATTAAATCAAACAAAATATTGCTAAATTCATAGGAAAAAAAAGTACATTTTATTTATTTGTTTTTTTTTCATTTATGTCTTTGAAATATTTGTTTGTTTATTTAAGTTTAGAAATTTATTCAAACAAAACACTGTTAAAGTCATGATAAAAAAAATAGATTTTTTTTTTGAAGTTATATTTAATTTTTTTGTTTGTTAATTTTATGTAAGAAATTTAATCAAAGACAATACTGTTAAATGCATGACCCAAAAAAAAACTTTCATTCAATTTTTTTTTAATTACATTAATATTCATTTGTTAATTTTATTTCAGTGCATTCATTTTATTTTCAATCATCAACATAGACTTACTTTTCCAATCATTTCTCGGGCTCCTCGGGCTCCATCGCCGCGGTGGAGGTGCTGGCCGAGGCCATACTTGCGTTTCCCTCAAGCGATCTGAAATTTATTGTACACAAACCTCATCATTAGGTTAGAGAAATTTTTATCTAATTCATTAACATATATATATATATATATATATATATATATATATATATATATATATATTCGTGACAATAATATTCCCATTATATCTATCTTATTTTCAACATTAAATGTAAACTTACCCAAATACAGTGACATCCCTATGTAAAAAAAATTAATATAAACCAAATAAAAAATAAATAAATATAGAATTAATAAATAAATGAAAGAAAAAAAGAATAAAAATAGACTATATAATGAAATACTGAATAAATATTTGTTAACAAATAACTGTATTTCATAGTTCTTAATTTACATACATGTAAAAATTTATCATTAATTTTCTCTTTCTTTCTTTTTTTTTTTTTTAAATGAAATCGTTATTATATAAAATAATAACTCACAGCAGTTGTCTCTCGAGACTAAAATAAAATGATTACAAGACAGTGTAAAGAAAATGCGCAAAATTGGTTAGATAATGTTATACGTTTCTATGTACTTAAAAGCATGAATAAATAACGTAGACATCCAAAACCATGACAATTAAAAATGACATAAATATCATACAGTTAGTATTTGATATAACAGATATTCTATGGTGATTAAAAAAGACATACATACCTATTGTCCAGAAGGCAGTAACTCTCCGTGGTTGAACTACGGGAAAAAGGACGTAAAATTTGGAACTAAAAAAATCTATATATATTTAAAATTAAACCAAATGAAACATGTAAATTTGTTACGTAACTTACTCGTCGCTAATTTTTTTACATATATAACCATTCAAACATTAAAAAAAAACATAACTCAGTGACAAAAATATTTTAATTTAATAAAAAAGAATCATACTAACGTCGGACGAATCGGCGCATTGGGGGGTAATCTAAATGAACATGAGAATTAAGGGTCACATTATATTTACTGCATACTACAATGTATAAATTACGAATTTAATATTTAAAAGGATAAAATCAAAATTAATTTACTGACCCAATCGGCACCGACGGAGTAAAGGGATTAAAGTTAAGAATATATGAAAAAATTAATGTATACGTATATTTCTAAGATCATTTACAAAAAATTGCGTTTCATTGAATATAAAATATACTAACAGGTTTCCCCTCCTCTTCTATGATATCGGCGTGCTATATATGTACGGACAGAATATGAAATGCTATTAATTTTGAGTGAAAGTTGAGTGTAGAATTTATTATTTCTGAACAATAAAACAATTGAAACTTTTAATTTTGGGAAGAAAAATACTAACCCTGACGAACATCCCGGTGAGGAGCTGTGCGTCCTCTTTCTGGATGCTAGTGGAGTACTTTACATATGGGTGAAAAATGATGATCAATTTTATTTTTTGAAGTGTAAATCATAAAGAATAAAAATTTGGTTAAAGTAAACAGAACGGAGATTAAAATTATATACACTGGAGAGTACGTTTTATTTCTAAAAACAACACAAACGAAACTTACGAAGAAAGAAGTGGAGTGGCACACTGCTCCATACTTAATCCAAAAAAAAAAAAAATGAAAAGACTAATTTACAACTTCGTTCTACATTCTATTACAAAAGATATTTTCACACAAAGTTGCTTCATATTTCAAGTTATCCTAAAATTTACTTTTTTTACTTTACAGTTGTGAAGTTTTCATTGTAATGTGTGTTTTAAAAAAAATGACTCACTTGTAGCTAACTTTTTAAGTAAAATCGTGTTATTTTTTTTTTCTATTATCAATTACTCACGGACATGGCAGGTCGTCCAAGTCGATAATCGCTTGCGCGAGATTTCTCATTACTTGACGCACTTCCCCGCAAGTACAGCGACTTAAAATTATATTTAAGAGAAATAAATAATTTTATCGCCATTTTTCTTGTGCGGAATTTACTAATTTTATTTCTGAAATAAAAAAAATGAAACACAAATCATAGGTAAAAAAAAAAAAAAAAAAAAAAAAAACTTACATTGCCATGTTTGAATCCTTGTGAATATATTCCAAAGACAATTTTATTGAGCGTTTTCTTCGGTTTTAATACAGCTTTGAAAATTCTCGTGCTCATTATAATTTTAAAGAAATTTAGAAAAATATTATAAATCAAATTTCGAGGCAATTTGGGTTTAGGAAAAAAAGATGGAGGGGCCCATTATGCTTTCTTATCTTTTCTGAAACTCATCCGTTCAATTTTTATGTTACTTTGATTTTTTATTCTTTTGTTCATTTTTTTTTCTTTTTGGTAATTATATTTGGTACTCCTGCTGTCAAATTTCGTCGGAATTTGATATATATTATCACTATCTTAAAACTTCATCGTGAGAAAGGGATGAAGGAGATCGGTAGGTACTTTTCTCCTTAGAAATTGTCTAAATGACTTTTTGAAAAATGACATGTTTGCAAACTTAAAACCGTCAAACACGGCCACTAGGTTAATCACGAGTTCAAACGCGTGACATTAATTCCCTTACGCACTCTCCCAACTGGTTTGGCCTACAATTATTAACAGGGAATTTCAAATCAAATCAATTGTCGTTAAAATTAAAACAATTCATAAAACTTAAAATTATCGAAAAAGCGACATTTTGTGTAATCAGTATCCTCGTCAGGTACAGAATGACCAAATAAGCAAATTTTGATAGACACAAATGTATGTCATAAAGCTCAGACGATATACACAATACAGTGATTGTCTGTATACAGAGTCCAATAAAAATTGGTTATCATCACTTTTTATTTGTTCGGGATCACCCTAACCCGCACTGTTAACGGGAGTTAATGACTGATCAAAATATCACGTGAAAGGGTAAACTTTAATTTCATGATTAAAAGTTCATAATTAGTGCATTTCAGTTATTCAATAACACTGCTACATAAAATGTTTCATTCGAAATATAACTACCTTAGTCCCGATCGTACAATTAAGAATTCGGGGTAATTGCGGATCTATTGTACAGTATGTACATTTATGCAAAGAGACCCAGATCAGAGACATAGTCATGCTGGACTCGACGGAGAAAAACCACAGGTGCAGACGTAATTATTTTTTTATTTCCTTAAACGGGTCTCTGCGCTCACACTTCTAAGGTTAGACCGATCATAAGAAAACACCGATCGCGAGAAAACTCTGCCTCTGTCACTTTTATCAAATGAATAAGCACAATTAATTGCCGATTGCATCACATTTCGCAATGGCTTGCCGTTTCGTTAATGGAAGGCCTTTGTGCCCTGGTAATAATTTTTTTTACTCCAAAAAAAGGATAGCGGAGAAATCTATTTTTAATGTTATTAGCTAATGTAAATAGTGTTTTTTTCCTCCCGATAGACGACGCAACCACCGCAACAATGCCGCCAATGTGTAAGTATGTGCATGATTGAAGATGTTGATTTTGTTTTATTTTTTATTTGTTGAATAATTTCTCGGGTGCAGATACACTTTGATATTGCTTTTTGCTTTTTGATATTCAAATTTTAGCAGACACTTCCTCTGTTCAACCCTCCTTAAATCAAATATGTCGCAGACCAGTCGACCGTACAACACACAATTTCAACACGTACATACTCTCAAACTGTCACAGCGACCCCATTTACCAACATTGATTCCACACGTACAATCAATATCAGTACCCCGCACACTTTGACATCAGACATCACTACATCACATCATACGGGCACCGCAGACAGCAGTACACTGTCTACTCGACCCACCATTCTCTGGCCGCACAGTGTATAGTACACGCAAACTATCATCATTTCTACTTTAATTACTATCATTTTTAATACATCACTTTTAATACATCACATTCTATCAACATCAATACTGATAGAAACATAGAAGAAACTCCGACGACAGAGGAGGTCACGGCACAGGGGCATCGGCAACGACTTACCGGGACAGTGACAGCGACACAATCTGTAAAAAAGTACACAATCTGACTAACGTTCCTTCTTGTGATTGGCATTATTATCCCCTCGCGCAACTTGTTATAGCGTCGCTGCTGTGCATGTGTGCGCTTCATTTCTGTGAAACCAACATATTCTTATAATACTTATGTTTTTTTTTTAAAAAGTTATATAAAAAATATTGAATATAATTTTATTTTGTTTGTTTTTCCCCTTATTTTTTTTATTTTCTTGCTTCCTACAGTTAATTATCACAAACTTGACTAGTTAAGCATATGAAAAAACTAACCGTAGGCTGTCATGAAAAGTCTTTCATCATCAAGTACATTAGGTGGGGAAAAACCTGTTCACCTACTATATTTGATTAATGCTTTTCCCCCAGTTTCATTGTATGAGATACATCTTTTCGAAAAATTTGGTGGGCGTTAAAACGACCGTTGAAATATTTCAGCTTCAAAGAAGCTACTGTTCTTTTCTCTTGTCTTCTTCTTCCTTCTTCTCCTTTACTTCTTCTTTATATTCTTCTTTTTGGTCTTCTAGATTTTGTAAGTACTGTTCGTACTTATAATCAAACATATATACCAGTCTGCCATCAATGTCCCTTAACCTCCCAGAAGGATAGGGGTCCATTGCTATTTCCCAAACCCAGTCTTTATGCTCAGGGATTGGTAAAGCAGTATCCAGCCCGTTTACCGCAGCCGAAGGAGTTGAATCGTTTGGTGTTAAAGGCATTTTGAAAAATGATAAAAAATTGTAACTACTTTTTAAAATATACCCTAAACTTTTTTAATATACACCCTTTTTTAATGTTCAAGTGCGCATGCTACATCACCGCATTTTTTCATGTAATTTTTTAAATTAAAATATCTCTCTCTGTGCACAGGTAAGTATACCTTATTTTCACTGTTTGCTCAAAATAGGTCATCTAAATCGACCTATTATTTCTAAATAAAATTCACGTATTGCTTAATATCATCTATTTTACGTTATCGATACTACAGCGCATGCTCTCAAACCATATAATCATCTTATGGTTTCGTCATAACCTAAAACCTCCTACTTTTTTTACGCATGCTCACTAAATCTGTATATTCATCCTCCCTTTCTAAAAGCAACCAATGAGAACACGACCTCTATAAATTTACTGTTCTAAAAAGTCCCCCTCTATAGGGCCTCAATAGTAACTACGTCACCACCTCTATATTCAATCCTCCAATGAAAACACGACCTCTAGTAAGACTGAGGTTAAGAGGTCGCCGCGCGCATTATTCTGACATGGTGTTGACACATGATTGTTTTAATATTTCATTGCAGACATGACGAAATTTTGACCCGTTAAAATATAGGTTAAGATGCTTAATTCTTTTAATTAGTATAAATAATCAAATCGGAGGAAAAGGGTGTCACTTCATGGTCCACAGCAAGCATTAATACATTTATTATAATTACGCATTAATAAAATGACAATTAATCAGTGTACCCCAGTTTGATGCACTCATAATGTAGATTGAGTCACCATTCATAATACAAGAATACATGAGACCAGTTTACATCAATTCAATCAAAATATATTCCAGGTAAACACATCAGTTATGATAAAGTTATTTTTTCTATTTATTATATGTATACCTGACGAAATAAATACTCAGGGGTACCATGATAACAGTGAAAACAGTACCTTGTGTATTATTAGGTAGGGTTAATAGTAAAATAATTAACGTCAGGTACCTGTGTCAAACGTATATAACAAGGGCGGATCTAGAGAGGGTCGGGGGGAGACACCCCCACCCCCCCCCCATGGAATTTCCAAAAATTTTGCATTTTATCATAAAACCATGGGAATTCCAAAGTCTCCTGGGGCTTCGCCAGACTTTCAATCTTTTGGACCCCTCCTGATTTAAAAAGCTGGATCTGCGTCTGCTATATAGGACATCTTGTACCTATATCTATGATAACGCTTACAAGTATAACTAGTGGGTATTGTTTTTTTTACAAAAAAACACATGTCTCCCCTTTTCCCCAAGGATTGTAATATGGGGCAAATTTAACAAATATTATTCAATAGTACACCTAAGTGTAATATTATTGTTCTTTGTTTAAAGTTTGAAGTCCTTCTGTCAAAGTATATTCAAGAGTTGAACAATGAAGTTTTTTCTAATTTGACTTTGAAATAAATTTTTTAGGTCAAGGTCAAAAATTTTGGTACAGTTCAACTAGGTTATATACCATCTATTCATGATACAAGTTAGAAGTCTGTATGTTAAAGGAGTCTTGTGTTATGGTCCGGACAATATTTTTTATGAAAAGCTTGACTTTGAAACACAAAATAGGTCAAGGTCAAAACTGTTGGTGGCGTGCACTCCTTCTCAATACCATCTACCTATGTTCCAAGTTTGAAGTCTTAATGTCAAAGGGTATTAAAGTTATGACCCAGACAAATTTTTATTATTTTTTTCTTAATTTGACCTTGAGTAAAACAAGGTCAAGGTCAAATATTATTCAATAGTACACCTAAGTGTATTATTAATGTTCTTTGTATAAAGTTTGAAGTCCTTCTGTCAAAGTATATTCAGAAGTTGAACAATGAAGTTTTTTCAAATATGACCTTGAAATAAAAATTCTAGGTCAAGGTCAAAAATTTTGCTAAGGTTTAACTAGGTTATATACCATCTATTCATGATACAAGTTAAAAGTCTGTATGTTAAAGGAGTATTGTGTTATGGTCAGGACAATATTTTTTATGAAAAGCTTGACCTTGAAACAAAAAATAGGTTAAGGTCAAAACTTTTGGTGGCGTGCACTCCTTCTCAATACCATCTACCTATGTTCCAAGTTTGAAGTCTTAATGTCAAAGGGTATTTAAGTTACGGCCTGGACAAATTTGGATGAAGAAGAAGAAGAAGAAGAAGAAGAAGAATGAGAAAGTCGACAAAAACAATATGTCTCCCCTTTGAAAGGGGAGACATAATAAGGAGCTCTTTTCCAGTCTGCATTTTACCATAATGAGGTTAAATAAATAACTATCTCTTATCGCGTTTTAATGAAGGCTAGCAAGGGTGTCGAAAACGTGACTTTAAGTTTTGGCGCAATTTCTGCAAAAAGCGCTTTTTGGACCTGGCGCGAAATATTTTTTGCTAGCGTCTGTGCTTTTCCCCAAACTTTTGACCTTTTTGAAACAAACATTTTTGAATGGTCAGAAAATCGGAACAAACTTATATCGATAATTATTAAAGACGCCCAAAAAGAACTATATATTAAGGGAGTCAATTAATACATATCATCTGTCCACCATACGTTCTAGATCTTAAATTTTGTGACATCTTCATTTTTACAATGGCCGGGTCGAATCAAGTAAAGTAAGTAATTCTACTTAAAGTAAAAAATGTATTTGTTTGGAATTATGTTTAGACTTTTTAAAAAGTTTAAAAGGTTTGTGCATTTTTTATAAAATTTATACCACTTGGCTGTTAATTAAGTCGTTTTTTTTTTCCTGTTTTCTCTATTAATATACATATCACAGTAATCAACGGTACCTCCTTTCCTTCAAAATTCTTGGGTATATTCGATGATTATTTATTCCAAACAAGTACATGTATTTGTGATTTTTTTCTTCTTAAAAATGAATTCAATGTGTTTAAATTCAAAAATTCAATTAGATATCTTTTAAAAAACGGATCACATTATCTCTGTACATTTTAAGACTATATAGGTTTCTGAAGAATTTTAAAAAATGATAATGATTGGATTGCTTTAAGCTAGAGATTACAACTTAATGATTATCATTGTCAATGTAAAAAAAATATAACGGTAAAAAAAATTACGTTTATTTCCAAATATTTTTATAGAAATTTTGTAAAAGATGAAGATATTAATGAATATTCCCCCATATTTGACGAATTCACAACAGAGTGGATCGGTGATCAAGAATTCTCGGTTGCCTCCTTTAATGAAGGGTAATTAATGACACATTCAATGCCTCATAAATGAGAGTTGATTTCCAGGAATAAAAAGATGGGACTTACACTTGATATATTAATTAATGTTGTAGAGATTTTATGGGTAAGGAGGGCACAAACAGAAAAAGAAAGCTAGAAGTGGACTTTTCCTGTGAAGGACAAAGGTATGATGATGTACATTGTATAGTTTATATACACTGTTTTCAAATACATGAATTATAATAAACTGATTAAAATATTAATTTTGATAAGGTATACATATATTTTTTTAAGTAAAGATTTCCTAATAAGTCAAACTGTAAATATTATTGTTTTTTACTAACTTAGAATTATTATTATGATGAAAAAAATAATTTTAAGTTATAGTGTCTCTATAAAACGACTGCTTTTTTATTGTAAATCTTATACATTGACATATTACTTATTTAACCCTGTTGTTTTTTTTCAGTCAAACAAAGAAACCGAGATTTAGCGAGGAGAACCTTATCCACTCCACATTCAGTTATATAGAGATATGTGTGTGTGAGAGTGGGTTAAGGGTGTGAGTGTGTGTGTATGTGTGTGTTATTGACCATAATTACTTAGTTTTTTTAAATTTTTTAAAAATAGTTATGGTAATGTTTTGGGAGTTTATTAAAGTTAACAAGCTCATTAAAGAAAATCATAGTCCTATGAGATAAATTTTCCGATATAGAGTTCCATTGTACCACAGGAGAAATTGGAGAAAATTTGAAACAACTAATTGCATCTATCAAGACCAGGGATGGGGTCAATTACAATGGAAAGTTATTAATTAAATTACAATTACTTGCTTAAATTCTTCAAGTAAATTACCATTACAAGAGTTTTCAAAAGTAATTAATTAAATTACAATTACTTTACAGATGTAATTAATTAAATTACAAATAACATTTTGAAATTCATCAAAATTTAATAAAACTATGATTCATAAAAATTTAATAAAACTATGATTTAACTACAACACATAAATAGTCAAGGAGGAATGTCTATAAGGTGAAAAAAAATTCGTCATAATCAAAATACTTTCACTGTTTGAGAATTTGCTAACTATTTTGATAAGTAACACTTTTTGGAAAGAAAAAAAAATAAATTTGGTTTTATTGTGTATTTCAAAACGCATGTACCGGTAGTAACAATATGGAGGTGCCCCATACCACCTTAAGACTGAATAAACATTTAAAAGTCATATCCATTAACATACACCTATCATGTCAACTAGTATTTCCTGCATGCAAAACTATTAAATGAAAACTTTTCCATTGCATTTTTATACACTATTTTTTTTTCTTTTTAAATACAATGCCAAAGTACAGGTTAATCTCGGGTAGAGCACAAACTATAACACAAACCACGAATGTAAGCAAGACTAGAGACAGTCCAAAGTTGCCTTTAAATTCATAACTTCTCATAAAATTCTTGAGTTGTTCTACTATCTATCAATCCTTTTTTTATTAACGGTTCCAACAGCTCTCCCAAAAATATCTGATAATATATGATTGGTTGCAACCTCTCTGGTTCTAAAGTCATTCTTCAACTTTCTTTGAATATTGTCCTTTTTTTAGTAGAGCACAGAAGTTTTGGTGCATCCTGAAAGCAAATTATAGAAGCAGTCATGAACGCTTCATAACCATCGCTACCATAATGCTTGTATAGTCTTCAGATTTGGGTTCATCCTCAACAAAGAACAGAAAAAACTAACTATTGTTTGCTCTTTTCTGTGTGAATGAAAGTAGGTCCTATTACATATGAAAGTCGACCCCTGTATCTACCATCTGCATATGCAATTTTGAAATTTTGGAAGCAAGTACTTGAAACATAGAAATTTCCCACAATGCAAGTCGAATCGATTGAAAACATGGAGAACTTCAAAGGGTGTGTATAGAAATGCTTCAAATCCTTCTGATCTGTTTTTACTAGTCCACTGTCATAAAGTCGGGAGCTTCTGATCTTATTTTACTAGTCGCCGATCTTAAAGTCAGGGGCTTCTGTCTGATCTTGTGTTTACTATTTTCCGGACCAAAAAAACAGCATTGTAAACCTTATAGGGTTGCTCCTATTATTTTTTAACTAGCTATTCCAATTCTTTATGTACATCTAATTTTTTCAAATGCAAGATACATTCATAATTTAATGTGTTGGATGGGGCGGATAAAACCCCTATTTTTGTTTTATTCAGGGATTGTGATCGGTGTCCGATCGCGACTCATCTTTAACAAATGTATTAGATTATAGCTTTGTATTATAACATGTAACATACTTGTAATGTTAATTGAAAAATGTTTTGTTTTTTTAATTATATGTTATGCTTGATAATACTGAGCTCACATGTGTCAAACCGAGCACAGGCTTTTATAAATTATATTTGTTCACATGCAGCACTATTTAATGAAGTAAAAACAACCCATTCATCTGTAGTATATCGCTGGAACGTCAATCGCAGACATATAAAACATTAAAATTCTTTAAATGTATAAATAGTTTAAAAGGATCGGCCTGCTTAATGTCAGTTCTTCATGAAAATGTATCATTGCCTATAATATTTTTGAAATATTTTTTTGGATTAGTCACACTTTATTTTTCATAATTTTTTGGCCCATGTTCACGTGCACTAAATAACCAGAAAAGGACATTTTGATATCATATCTATGATAACTGTATAGATGCACGTATACCTGACTTGAGTCTAAAAACAAATATCAATGGTGTATGAATGAACCATAACAGAAAATCATAGATAATTATAAAATGTCATAGCCGACATGATGTACTATTGTTTATATTTCAACAAATTTGATTAAGAAGAAATATGAAGTGCTGTTATATGTAGTTGTACTTTATTAACCAGTATTTTTCGCTTTTTTGCCAACCTTGAATTGAACGACACAAGGCCTTCCTTGTCACATGCTTTATAATAATTGATGCTATCCCTTGATTTGGCAATTAACATAGTATCCAACCGACTAACCGATGAAAAAATGTTTTACCTGCACAAATAAGTAGACACAGGGCAACCTTTTCTTTCATCAGTACACGCTACAGTTCATACTTTAACTGATGATCTTTGTCTTTCACATAACGTTTGGACTTCATCGAGACATTAAACAGTTCTCTGCTAATTCGGCCTATTACATTGATGATTTCAGCAACAATGTCAGGACCAAAATGCTTTTTACAGTCAGTATCAATTTGTCTCTCATTCGATATTTTTGGAATAAGTTTTGTTTTCCCTTACGGATTGCGGCACTGTCTCCATCTGTAGTCATAATGCTAATGAGGGTAGGTTCTCTGTAAGTAATTCTTGGCAGATTTCCTCGGTGGTGAAGTGTTCACAGCCGATTGGTGAATCCATGGTATGGGATGCTGAGCATTTTCCTGGATGATATGGGCATTTGCCCATTTTTGTACGCTTACAAAAAAAACTAGTTTTTTTGCAGCGACCCTATGATTTTTTTTCTCAGTGGTAAGATTTTCACATATGGTGTAAGTACCCTGTGGTGCAGACTGGAATGAATTCCTGTCCCGGTACCAGCATAGTGGATTGTTGTAGCGGCCGTCACCTTCAACTGGTATGGGTGCGAGGCGTGGGTATCCGCAGTTTCCAGAGTGTTTTTCAGGTACTTTCTTTAACGTCTCTTATACCTTCTTCAATCATCACCACCAGGCATGGGGTAATCGTAATCGAGTAATCGTAATCGATTGTAATGATTACTATTTTTGGAGTAATTGACAGTAATCTGTATTCGAAGAGATTTTCGATTACTTGTAATCGTAATTTAATCGATTACAGCCAAAAAGGTCAGTTTAATTATAATTACTTTTTCGATTACTCTTTACATAAACATATTGTGATGCACATATTGTATGAAAAAATGCTCTTAGAGTGTTGTTTATAATACATTTTATAAAATATAAAATAAAATTGTTTACATTCATTTTTTTATGATTTTCCATTTTCACTTAAAATATAACTATTGGTTCAAATGCCATTGAGTATATAATCAAATAATCAGTTCACTCTGTGTTTCAAACTTCCTTGCAGAATTTTTTGATTATTTAACCTAGTGTGGCTTAGAAAAATCACTAAGCTACTGACATTATTTAAAGAGAGACAGAAAGAGGGAGATAGGTTATATTTAGTGGGTTTTTTTGCCAGAGAATAAAACAAAAGAGTGTGTTAGTGTCAGTAAGTGTGTTTGTTCTTGCTTGCCAGGTAAGAAATGCACAAAGTAGTAAATGAGGTGTTACCACCCTAATCATGCTAAAAAAACAGTTTAGATAACAATTGAAATAACCCGAACAAGGATCTATTAAATCAGAACAATTATAAGCTCCAAACCCAATTCATTCAAATCATGAAGCAAGGTTCCCTCAAAGTTCTTTGGATATTGCCGATGATATTTTCAAAATTTTAAAATTTTAATCTAATTCCTATACACCGATCCATTTTGCATCGATAAGCTCCGCCCCCCTTAGTTACGTCATAGCGACGCTTCCGGGTCGGACATTCTAAAGTAAACATGGCGGGCGAAATAAACTTAACATCAATCCCTTCGGACATTTCTCTCGATTATTTCAAGAATACATCAATTTCCAAGAGAGCGAAAGAAAGAGGTTATAATTATTTCATGAATAGTTATGTACATGCGTTAAAATTGTACAAGTCCAGTGATGAATCAATAGATATCGCCGCCAAATGTTTTCGATCTATGCGTAAAAGTGAAGCTCCCCACAAAATAAACATGACAATTACGATCGCAACTTCAAGTATCACAGAGAGTCATTGCTCATGCAAAGCTGGGTATGTACTTATATCGAAAGATTATGATGTTTATTTTAAAAAAAAACCCATCGTAACATATTCCACATACGTGTTTAAAAATATTCTTTTCAGAGTAAGCGGTACTTGTTCCCATTCAATTGGTATGCTATACACTTTAATTCACTACAAAAATCTTGGCATGACTGAAGTTCCTTCAGCACTTGCCTGCACTAGTATGCCACAGCAGTGGCATAAACCACGGGGGTCCAAAATCAGCCCAGAACCACTTTCTGCAATGGTGTTTTCTAAACCTAAACAGACCCCAAGAAAAAAGAGGCCTATCCATAGCATTATGCCAAAGATGAGGTACTGACAAATTATTGTAAGGTTTTTATAATAAAGTCTTCATGAGACATGTTACGTTTGAATAATATAAATCTAAACTAGAATATATGAACTCACCGCATATAAATTAATTAAGAATACCAGATATTGGTGCTATGGAGGTGAAAAAGCTAAAGACAGATTCCGCAGCTGTGGGAACACCACTATCCTACCTCCTTCAGGAGGAGGTTCAGCTGATTGAGACAACACTAGGTGGTGTACAGATGGGGTCAATGCTTCCATATCAGGTATAAGACACAGAAATGTTTGCATGCATGTACTAAATTAAATAAAAACAAGAACATTCATTTTCAAAACTTTACTAAAGTATCTTGGAAATTTGTCAACATCGCAGCTACAAACCAATGTGCATTAATACAATTAAACATGCTCACAGGAATTTTTCTTTTCAATAATTTAAAACACTTTATTTGATTGATGGCACGTTCAATGTGTATTCTATGAGTAGCTATTTTTCTGGTGAGGTTTACATCGCTTTCACTAAATGGCCTAGCACTAGATGCAAGGGGTGGAATATTCAACTGCAAATCTAAAAGTGCCAACTCTTTTTCAATTAGAAACCCTTTGTCAGCCATTAAGGCATCATTATTAGCAATAAACTCCATTTCTTTCAAATGTTTTAAATAATCATAAAAACCACATTGTTCAATGATATCATTGTCAGAAATACTTCCAGAAAATAAATCCGAAACAAATAAAATTGACCCTCTTGGGTCACAAACAACAAGAGCTTTTAATGTATTGGATGATTTGTAGTCTGAATAGCACTGACTTTGTTGTTTCAATGATGAAGGTTTTTCAGTTTTTAGCTCGGTACAGTCAAGAATAGCTAAACAGTTTGGAAAATCATGTTTGTAAGATTCTGGCATGATTCCTATGATTGTATTTCGATGGGGCCAATAACTTAAGGAACCTAATCTCAAATACATGTACTTCGCTACCCCATTAATTACTGTTGACACAGTTTGAACCTTAATATTGAATCTGAATGCTAAATCTTTCACATTTAAAGCATTTCTTAGTCTGCAAAGGTACATAAACAACTGCTGTGACAAAGGAAACTTGTCAATATGTGTTTCTTTTCTTTTGTCTTCATAAATGATTGGATTTTCACAACTTGGAAAGAGAAACACAAGAAGCATGAGAAATCTACTATAACTTAATCCAGTGTAAAATTCAAACAAGTTTTTGATCTTTGACTTTGAAACTTCTTCAGCAGTGAAATTTGTATCTCTCTCTGTTTGGCAAGCAGCATCAGAAACTTTCCCTCTCTGTCTGATTTCCTGTCGCAACCTGTCATTTTCTTCCTCCAGTTTTCTAACTTGTGCAACCCATGAAAGCACATCCATAGATGAAAATACTGAAATAGTAAATAAAATAGTTCATTAATAAGTGTACTGTAATTAACATCAAAATAAATAAAATTATATGATCAGAAACAATACCGATAAAATTACATGCATACATAATTACATTACTTACTTACAAGAGTTTGCATACCATTAAGTATATATGGTATATATAAATATGTAGTTAACTTTATTCTCACAGTTTTCTGTTATCAATAATTTTTGTAGTTACATGTACCATGTATTAGCCTATGTACATATTAAAGATGTTAATTATACTTATATTATCTGTAAATTTTCAGTTGAAAAACTACAAATCTTTTCCGACCATTGTACATGGGGCTTGTGGAAATACTACATTTCCTCTAGACACTGATGTGCCATTAATCAATTCTAAATTTCAACAACTCAATGAAGCTTTTAACATGACACAAGATGACGCCGAGAAGTTAGAAAGATTAACCGTGGATCAATCTGGAAATGCTTTGTGGTATGAGGAGAGGAAGAAACGTGTGACTGCTTCCCAGTTTGCAAGAATATGTAAAAGGAAAAAAGAAATCACCGACACTTTTGTTTCTAGCATATTTGAAAGTAAAAATTTTACTACTGAAGCAACTTCCTACGGCAAATGTAATGAAAACATAGCTAAACAGAAATATATGGAAAAATTCCACAATGTACATATTCATGACTGTGGATTAGTAGTAAATCCAAGATTTTCATTTCTTGCTGCCTCGCCTGATGGTAAAGTTTGTATAGAAGGACAGACTGGGGTATTGGAAATAAAATGTCCCTTTTCAGCTAGAGATTTACTCATCGCAGAGGCAGTGAACTTACCAAAGTTTTGTCTTGAGATATTAGGAGACTCATATACATTGAAAAAGAATCATGATTATTATTTCCAAATTCAGGGACAATTAATGGTGACAGGTGTTTCTTTCTGCATATTTGTTGTGTACACAAGAAAAGATTTATTTGTGGAAAAAATAACCAAAAATGTTGACTTCATTACAGAAATGTTTGATAAGCTTGCTAATTTTTATCTTCAATACAGACCAAGAATATTGAACAATATTCCTGCTGCATAGTTTAAGTCATCAAATGTTACTTTACAGCTATGAAATGAATTATTTCACAAATGAAAGTGTGTTACTGTGTTCAATTAATAAAAAGGAACCAGCTAAATCACAGAAGCAGAATCTGATATTGACAAATATACATACATTCTTCTTCTGTTTGGCATGAGGAATCTATGACAGGATTTGAAGTTGTCTGTGTTGTTAAACAGCATTCCATTGCATGAGAGTCTGGTGAATCATCAGTACTGGTACTACTGAAAAAAAAATTGATAAAAAACTTCTTTATAAGACCGGTATAGAACATGTAGAATACAGAATACAGATGTAGAGAAAGTTATGCAATATATTATCTGACCAGAGACAAATATGTTCATCTTTAACCCAACACTTATCAGCTGATTATTGAAATGTTTTATTTGATGCAAACCTGGTCTTGCTGTTTAAATCATCTGATTTTGACTGTTGAGACAAGTATATGATCTTTCGCCTTGCTCTGTGCAGTTCACCAGTCTGGGCATCACAAGGATCTGGGTATTCATCTGAAGGGCCATCCAATGAAATGAAATGCTGAAACAGTGTAAAATAAAATAGTAATACAATCCGTATATTCTATGATATGTAATGCGCTCTGTCTGACTCTCTGTCACAGCACAAAGCTACAGGTTTAAAATTTTATTGTATTTGTTTTACAAGCATTCCGACATATAAACAAGTGTTAAAATCTAATTTGTTTATGCCAGTATGGGCATTTTGGTATTTTAGAAGTCGGAACAAAAACGACGACATTTTCAAGTTGTACATACGTGATGTAACGTTACTGGGTATAGTCAGTGTTCAACATGTTCAAAGGATATCGAATTACTGGATGAGAGGTTATTCTATAATTTGAAAATAAAATGAACGTGTACTTACCTTAGAACACACATATGTATGCTTCGTAATTTTGTCAACGTTAAGCTGGGCATGTGGTCTTCGACAGCATGATATCCATCGTAAACATTTCTCCAAATCAGACTTTGGCTTCGGAAATGGGATGAATTTTGCTCCCATAAGTTTCTCTGGATACCTGCTATCCGATTTACATGTCCCATACGAACAGTGCTTCACCATTATATTTAACTCAATCGAAAAATAACACCCAGATTTATAGTTTCAATGCGTAAACAATCGCCATTTTCATGTAGCGATGTCCGACCAATGTCCGACCTTATACGCCGCATCAGATGACGTGATCTGATTGGTCAAACCCGACACACCCACAAATAAAATGGATCGGTGTATTGTCGAGAAATTACCAATAACAACAGAATGATTATGATGTTAATGGTGCAAGGTAAAGATTTCATACTAAGTCGTTACATTCTAAAATGTAGTTCTCAAAGTAAGGTTGGTCCCATACCATTTTTAACAATAAAACACGCTTAAATGGCAGAGTTGCCAATCTAGTCTGTTATATATGTCTATGGTAATACATGTGTTTTCTCAGCTGTTTGAACCCCCCCCCCCCCCCCCCCCCCCCCCCGCCGCCGCCGCGTAGTTCATTACTTTTCGAAGTACTTAATTGACAAGATAACCACAATGTAATAAAATACTGATATAAACCGAATCAAGTACGTCATTTTTATTCATTTTATTCTGACCATATTCTTGACGGTTAAGTACCATCTGCCTGCCGCGGCCTCATGAAAGTCAGCATGGTGGCGTAGCAGCCTCAACTGATTGGAAGTTTACGATACTTGGAATATGTGTTCAACTGTTTTAAACAATAACACCGTAATTGAATGTACAAATTACAATGTCATAAAAGTGTACCTGTTAATGGGCTTATCGTAATTGGTGTGAAAAATGCCAGCTCCGTGTTGCACATGTTGACTTCATGATGGCTTTCATCTCGGTTATTTAGAGACCTGTATCAATCTCCTATGATGACCATGATCAGCAAGCGTCCAGCAGCCGAGGACGATTTTATCTCGTTTGCGATAACCAATCAAAATCGGTGTGCGCCAAATTTTGATTGATAAAAGTTTGATGCAGTATAAACATGATAAAGGTAACCAAAATCGAGCTTAAAAACAATTAATCATGTCGAAGTTTATAATCGTTGATTGGGAAGACGGAACATCTTACTAAATGCAGTTCTCAAGCAGTTTGGGAAGAAAGTGTTTGAAGGGAAAATTTCATCATTCCACAGTAAGTAGTGTTCTTGATGATATAATCATAATAATGGGAATGAACATATGAGTATACGTGATGACAGTTAGGCGTTATTAGTCATAATGATAATAATGATATCATTTTTTTCTCTCATTTTTTTTGGGGGGGGGGGTATATGTAGAAATATATAAAAATGTAGAACAACCCCCCCCCGGATTTCACTGTTTTAAACTAGCCTAAAATCTAATCAAAATTTTAACCCCCGTTTACAATTTTTTTTACTTAAAAAATGTGAATAAAAACACCAGTTAATTTTGTGATCTTAATTAAAAAATTGGCATATATTATTAATGATATAATCAATAATCATTCACTAAGTCAGATTGCACATTCATCCCTAAACAAAATATAATTCGGTTTTGAAGTACAATTCTATCGCTTCAGGTTTGCATACTTATTGTATGTTTGAATTACAATAGGCTAAAAAGTATGGTCTTTGGAGATTTTACAATCCCCAAACACCGAATTGCTGAGATTTTATTATTCATTAAAAAAATTCTGTGGTCATCTTAAGCATTGAGCTTGTTGAGACTAGGTACAGCTTTTTACAGCATAAAGTCATGATAATTTTCAGCTATGAAATAATGCACCAAATTTTCCATTTTTCAATGGAAAAACAAAATATGTTATTTTTTCTTGTGTGACTGTCAGACCAGTTTTAAATACCAGCGACGGATAGTTCAGTTGGTAGAGCACTGACTAGAGATTAGGGGGCCCAGGTTTGAAATCCAGTGTGGTCTAGCTGTCATTATTTCTCCCATCCTGTTACATTTGGTAACGTGCCACCCCCTAGAATTGACTTATTGAATCAAGAAATGTTCACTCAGTAATCTGATATATTGCACTTAATGCAAACAGTTGTTATGCTTGCAACACACCCCACCACTCAATGGGTACATGTACTATCAAATTTTATTAATAATTCATTTTATCAAAAAATCTTCACACGATAATCTGATATGTTGCATTCCCATCCCACCCCCACCCAGTAATAGTACATTTGTAATACATAATACTTCACAAATCTACAAAGGAGAGGATGTAAACTATTAAATGATTAAATGATAAATTAATAATATTTGGTTATAGATACATGTATGTAATTATGCAGGGTAGGGGGTCTTTACACCTGCAAGAAACATCATTTTTTCCAAACTGAAAACCATGCACATGGCTTACAGGAACTGAATGTAACATTAATGTTACAGATTTACATGCAGTATTTAGGTGATTAATAAATCAGTCACTTCTTGTATGTTTATTATCCAGTTACCAGTTGTACTATTGATATGCATGTTTTTAATTAGCATGCATTGATCTGATTAAACAGACAAATAGCTAGTGGATGATTCTTGTTCCAAGCATTCATTACTAGCTTCTTTGATATCATTTTATTGCTCTAAAAATTCTCATTAATGTATGCAGATCTGCATCTTTTTTCATGAATTTAAAATTTAATTTTAGTATTGAGATAATATGAAAACTCAAAGTTCCCATGCAGTTAAACCCTAAAAATTATTTGAATTAATTTTGATACTGATCATTTATAAAGTAACCCACTGTATTTGCAGAACAACATGCAACTATATTAGATGTGCATGCTTATTGTTTAAAAAAGAGTTCCATTGATTATGAATTTCCCCTTAGATTTTTTGGTCAGCCCCTTCCTCAAACAAAACAGAATTGTTTATTATTATCATGTATTATGCCCTCCCTCGAAGAAGGGATATTGCTTTGCTGCTGTCTGTTTGTCGGTAGGTATGTCTGTATGTAGGTCCACCAACAGTTTCTGTTCATTTTCATCGCAGAGGATTAAAATATTTGGTGTACAGGTTAATCATGATAATATCTAAGTCAAGTTAGACATTGAGTACAATCAAGCAATTTTCAACAGTTATGCCCCTTGCACGTAGAAAAATTCCAATTATTTGCAATTTCCATTTTTTCCTCACAGATGTGATAACATGCTCTAATAATTTTTCAGATACCAAAACTTCTGCAAAGCAAGAACTTGCAGAAAGGACCGAAGCACCCAAAGATGTTGCTGTAGTGTCAGAAAAAGATGGGAAAAGAGAGAGAAAAATGACCTCAAAGATGGAAGAGAGTACAAAGGTATGAGAATTAAGATAGACAGACAAAAATTTTACTGCTCTCATGATGACATATACCTGTATTATAGTTTTATGATATTGAGATGTGATTTAATCTATCAACAGTCTTACCTGATTAATTTTACTTTCTAAAAATGACAAAAATAAAACCATTTTAACATCATCATGAACAATTTTAATTGTAAATATCCTGCATAAAAATGTTTTTGCTTTGAAGAATATACAATTTTCTGATCATTTTTTTTTTAAATATCATTTTTGACAGGATGTCACAAGGTCCGCAGTAAAGCCTGCGAAAAAAGGCAATCTGCAGACAAACGGAAAGGTACAAAAAATACTAGTTTATTCATTAACTTTTATGTTGACCACTGTATAAAAAAAAATTGATCAGTGTTTTTCTTTCACATAGCAATTTGAGTATATCTAACTAACAGTGAATCATCTTATGTTTATCCTTAAAATCCTTTCTATATATTTTTAGAGAAAAAAATCAAGTAAAAAAGAATTGCCATCAGCTTCATGTCTTGAAAGTGTTGAGACATTACCAGTATGTACATTTATTTTACCCATCATCTTCAACATTTTTTCCTTTTTTCTTTAATGCATTATAGGATGACCAATTGGATTTTATACCTAACCATGCTTATTTTTATGCATAAACCTTTTTACAAACACATTTTAGGATAAATCAAAGAAGAAGAAAAGTAAGGACGCTTCCATTAAAAAGGCAACAGAAAAAAATGTAAGTTGAAATATGTACTTTTAAAGTTTAATCATGGTCAATGTGTGACATTTAATGCCATTTTAACACCAGGTTTTTGAAATTATAGAAGAAAGATATATCTCATGTTGCTGACATATTAATGTCCTCGCTAATGGAGGAGGAAGATTCCAACAATTCTTCATCCCTGAAAAGTGGATCACAATCTACTGGAGACCCAAAACTAGCAAGCCAGCTTTCTTTGACATCATCAAGATCATCGTCTCCAACACCTTTATTTTCTGCACAGCCAGAAACAGCGACAACCTCATCAAGGACACCACAGTCATCGTCGTCATGGACACCACATTTGTCCTCATCATGGACGCCACATTCATCATCAACATGGACACCTTATTCATCATCAACATGGACACCACAATCCCAACCAGTATCATCCTCATGGACACACCATTGTGAATCATCATGGACACAACAACAATCCCAGTCACATTTTTCACTCTGGACACCACAGCCCCAACAACATCCATCTTCATCTTGGACATCACCTCAGTCGTCAGGTACATCGCTTCATTCCCAGGAGGGTGGTTATCAGTCCTCAAGTTCCTTATCAGGAGAGGCTGTTGTAGTGTCAATGGATATTGACAGACTTCAGACAAGCCAGACGTATCAATCCTCTTGTAGAAGCTGTGACCAATTGAAATTTAACATAGAGACTCTGCAGCGTCAGTTATATGAATTGCAGCAGACATACTCTGTCTACAACACCAGATTATATCAGGTAAATTGGTGACACTTGTGTGATCATTCATGGATTGTTAAACAAATATGAATTATGACTTTTTAGTGTAGATCTGTAAGTGAGTTATTTTTTAAATAATTTTATTTGATAACCATATAAGAAGTGAAATGGTTTAATTATTCACAGCTTGAACAGCAGGTGACACAAATGAAGTCGAATATTCAAGGAACTGTGGCAGGCATCAGTGGACTACAGGTATTTAAATCATGAAATTCATATTATGTAACTACCTCTTTCCCCACCATCAGAAGTGATTTGACAATGTATTATATGATTACATCATCTTATTAATTGTACTACATAGACTATATGGGTGGTACATCATATACTATATGTATTTAATTAAATGTTAACTCAGTTTGTATCAATCTTTAAATAGGATCAACAACCAACAGTTGAAGTAGTTTCAGAAATTCTATATAATGGATTTACAAAGGTAAGTGTAAAATTATACGAAATGAATAGTCTTTTGTCAATAATAAGTAATTGATAGGTGAATTCCAGATTTATTTACTATTTTAGTAATGTACATTAAGTGTTTTTCCTTACATGATTTACATGAAGTAATTAAACTTTGACTTTGAATTTTTAAATCATCTACTAATCTCATATACATGTATTGGTGTTGGTTTGCTTTTTTCTTGATATGATTAAGTTATCTCTACATATAGATAAAGATAGGTTTTAACATTTCGCACCTTTTTTTAATGAAAAATTAGGCACAGCTGGAACATGACCTTCCTAGCAGAGGATGGAAGTCTGATGCTAAGTGGCTGCTAAGGAGAATGTTTTCATTAGCAGAACTGAAAGGCCATTCTATAACTGGCCATCATGGCAGCAAAAAGACTGGAGCAGCTCGGCCCCCGTTAGAAAACCGAGACAAACTTCGAGTCCTTTATGGTAACTAGCTATGAATAATAATATATGTAATTGAAATACTACTTTAAGCAACATTAACTGAGTTTCTGACTTTCTAATGTATAGTCAGATAATGATAATGTGCTCAGATTCAAATGACATTTTAAATATGTTGAATCAGTAGCTGAGGTTTACAATTTCTTAGTATGCCCTATTGAAGACTGAAAATATGACTGAAACTTCAATCTCAATCTTTTAGTGAGCGCTGCTAAATTTTCTGATTAAATCAGAGTTGTATAAATTAAACACTGCATGATGCCCTCCTTAGCATATTAGATTTTTATATCATTTTGTCTGTAATGAAATAATTTTCTCTTTCATTTCGTTTTTTTTTTGGTTAATTACAGACATCATAAAGGAAAAGTATCCTGGCCGAATGATTACAGACATTAATTTAGTGCTTGCTGATGTGGTCAAACCGTCTGCAGCTGGGATGTCATCAACTCTTTAAAGGTCTATTGGCAGCACTTGATTTAAACTACCCCATTAATGGATGTTTGACATTATATCTTATCATAAGATCATTTTGATCTGAGAAAATGGAATTAGGTTCGGACGCTAAGAATTTTAATGTGTTTTTTTAATTATTATTTACACAAACTCAGGATATGAATTTTGCATGTTAATTTTTTTTGTATGTATATATTTCAGATAATATTATCTTCATGTATTTAATAATAATTTTCCATATCTTGATTACTGTGAGACCTTGTTAGTGTTTTATTTTCATTTGGAAGTGATTCGGAAACCACTTGGAGGTTAACTTGGAAACCATTCGGAGGCGACTTGGAAGTAATTCGGAAGTTACTTGGATATTACACGGAGAATGTATTGAGCTGTTTGATATTTGGAATTTATTCGGAAGCATTCGAAATAGTGTTCCAATACTCCAAATTGTTATTCAGAAATTCCAAATTATGATTTCCAAATAATTATTCGGAAATTCCAAGTCTGACTTGGAATTTCTACACACGGGATTGATCGAACCTTAGTGACCGAAATAGACAGGAATGAAATCTAGATGCCTCTTTTATCAATTGGTTGAAACCACCATTGCTTTTAGGAAAATCATAGACTGCATAAAATAATAATGATGATGTCAGACTCAAACTCCAATATGAGACAATTTGTTTCTTTCTTTAATCCAACGACTTAAGTACATTAACTGTAAATTCATTTAACGATATAATTTAGACACAAAAACACTTAAAACCAACATGCTCTCAAATATCAGTATACCTTGTATTCCTACGCACTATGAACTTGCGCGAGAGTTGGTGCGTGGCGCGACGTAACAACGCCACAGCCAGCGCGAAATCACTGCGCGTAAAAATAATATAACCAAATGATGAAATGTACTGCATGTTATGTACTATAATTAATGAATTCTCATGAAATCTACACCAACAAGTATTCCATTTTATTTGTATTTCATAAATGTATATTCATTCATATTTTTCTGGTTTTTTTCTTCTTTTTAAGAGGCTGGCCTTCACAAGCTTTTATAAGAAATATAGATTCACGAGGCAGTTCTTATTTTTTTCCCTTTGTACAGAGATAAACTCTTTGGGGGGGGGGGAGCAAGAAAAAGGCAGAACTATGGAATTTCAGCAAACTTGTTTTGACACCAAATTTAATTAAAATTAATTACTGCACTATAACTTTGCAGTTAGTTTCTCTTCACATGACATGTGTACACGAATTCTAGACGTTTCGTGACCAAGATGTTTCGGGACTAAGACTTTTCGGGTCCTGGATCTTTTGGGACTTAATAAGATTTTTTGGGATTTGTATAAAATTAATGCTAAATTCATTTAAGTCCATGTTCAATTTGATGGGTTTTTTTGTGTGTAAATAAATCTTATATATAAAACTTTAAAAAAAAAGGAAATGGTTAATTGTACTGTGCGTGCATGTTTAAAGTACTTAATCATGATAGTGATTGATAAAACACATGTTTATTTCAACCTTTCATTTTAATTTTTTGATAAAGAGAATACAAATAATGCAGCATGACAAAGAAAAGCCCTGATTTAAAAAGAAAATTTATTTTTATTGTGCATTTACATGTATGCAAGCCTAAAGGTCAGTTAGCGTAAGTGAATTTTCGACGATGACCTTTGTTATAACCATGATAAATAGTATAACTAATTTGAACAATGATGAATGAGTAATAGGAAATATATTAAGTAGATAATAACGCGTGTGTGTTGACAGCTGGGGGGTCTCTTCATTAGTCTCCTCATAATAAACACCTGGGTACACCTATACACAGGTCAGGCTAAAAGGTGTGATTTGATTGTTTTTATAACAATTATCGGTAGCCCCGATCCCTCCTTGGATATTTCTAGTAAATGTATCAAATTACGGCTGAGGTAACAGTATAATAAATCAACTGTTAGTATTACTGTCGGGGCTTATTAACTTCACCCTTTTAGGTACAGGCTCCTGTACCCTTTATTTTTGTCGTCGACAAAATGCCCTTTTGGGGAAAAATAGATTCACTCAGTAATACGACTCAACGCAAGTTAGCAAAAAACAAAAAACAAAAAAAACAAAAAGTTTTTCCTGGTTTTCATTTGCATGTTACATGTTTAATCATTAAATTAATGTTTTCATTAAAATCAACCACACTTTATAGATCACTGACAATTTGATGAGGATATCTCATCTAGCGTCCGGGTCTCGAAACGTCTTTAACATTAGGTCACGAAAAGTCTTAGTCCCTAAACATCTTGCATCCGTGTAGTAGTATATAAATACTGGAAACTTGAGAACAAATGTACTCAAATAAGAAAACAATATACAGTTAAGCTTAATTACAAGTCATATACGGAAGCGATGTCACTTTACTATAACATAGAGACATCGTATAGTATGCCTCTGAAAATGACTTTCTTATTTGAGTACATTTGGTCTCAAGTTTCCAATATTTTTACGACAAATAAACAGTTCAATCATAGCACAGCCAAGGTAACTCCATCGAGGGAACATTGTGCCTTTTTTAGATCTTTTTTATAGAACTTGGAAAATCCCCAACATTCGATAATGGCGGAGGTGTCGAAGAAGGCACATTATAATAAAACAAGTAGTAATTGCCCCTCTATTTATGCATTTATTCCCGATTTATAATCCCAGTTTCAATATATCTCAATCATAAGTTCAGTTCTTTAACCGTTAAACACTTCCCCCCTTTGCTAAGATCGATGTCGATCGAAGTTAGCGACGCTCTCTGCGGGTGCAAACGTTTTATGAAGATTGAACGAAATAACGACAACTTTACATTTACTTATCACTGTTAGGATCTGAAATAATTGGGAAAAGATTTTTTGCTTATAATACATGTAAGTATGCATAGCGGAAAGCATGGCGGCACTGTGTGATGCATGGCGGGGGCCTATACCTCTATGCTAAAAATCGGTCTAGGGAAAACACTGCAGTTAAAATTCATTCGCGTTAGATTTCGAGTTTATTTAAATAAAGTCAATTCATATTGGTTACAATAACATAAGTGATAATAACATATGGAAAATATAATCTTGCTTAAACATATTTATTATGAACAACAAACAGTTAACTTTGCAACATTCGAATAGAACTATTTTTGTCGCGCATGTTCAGATAACTGAACACTTTGCCGTAAAGATTATCCGGCAACTAGATGACCGTAAGCCATAAAAAAGAGAATTGTTTGTATAAAAGCAGTCATATAGTAAGCCATTTTAATGACCGGAATTTCCTAAGGCAATCCTGCTTAAAAGGAGAGGGTGTACTTAAAGGGTACCTGCAGTGCCGGTCAATTTTTGGTATAATGGAGATCTATGTGTAAAAACATCATCCTGAAAATTTTACAGCAATCGCATAAGTAGTTTTCGAGATATTTGGGGAAAACCCGATTTCACACCTGAACGAGTTTTGAATCAAGCCGATTTGGCGCGAGATGAACTGTGACGTCACGGGGTCAACGCCGCTGTATGAGAAACAGGAATATCGTGTGAAACCTGTTCGTTTTCTTGCATTGTTTTATCGATATATGAACATTTTTTTCTGTTGTTTTATTTCCTTATCAACCCTGGATGACTAATTATACTGTTGTTTGAGTTTAACCTGTTTTATCGAACAAAAATGCCGAATTCGGATAATTGTTTGCTTCATGAATTTCGTCAAATGTGTAACACATTTTACATATAAATGCACACCATATGGAGGGAAATGACAATTAATCAAAGCATTATTGTTAAGAAACATATTTTGTTAATATTGCCATTCTTTCGAATGATTTCTCAGTGACATTATTAACTGATTAATAATATTGATAATACATAATGATATTTCGTAAAAGGTAACTCGGGGTCTATTCCTCGTATAAGGCATACAATTACAAATGATGTCGCCCGATTATTCAATAATATTGATATCGGACCCATACAAATCAAAACAGTATGCATTCTTTAACAAACATACACGGGATTATTAACGGATCAAGGTGAAAGTCCAAGATGGCTGCATGATTAAGTCTGTCTAGTATTCTTTTAAAAATACGATGGAATTTAATTTTACATTTACTTACATCCTTTGTCAAAATGTTACAGTTTATTCAGATTTCATAATGATTCGTTGTCAGTATTACAATTTAAGCTATACAGAGTTAATTGTATTTAAAGCGGTTAATTGCTGACCATAGCGCTCGAAAGAAAGTTGCACTTTATAAAATAAAAAATTATAAAGACCACCGTAATAACTTCCGAAATAATAACTTGATCACATAAAAAAGGTTTCAATTGCTGAATTGTAACTTTGGTCATTATTTAATTGATTAGATAAGTAACAATAAAGGCATTTACTTTGAACATTAGTTTTACTATTTAATAGTATCATGCATGATTCTTTAATCACTGATTGACGGACTATACACATGTTTTAGCTGACGAATGCTTGATTTTACACAGTCTAATTTATTTTTCTGTTTTATCTTTTAACAATTCAGTAGCTAATTATACACAAATCAATTTACCAGTCTAGAGGTGTGAAACTCTCTTTGTTCACCAGACTCGTGTACCTTGTGTATACATACCCCAGATACACGTGTGTCTGGAGCAGTGGCTTCGTTAGTTTACCTGTTTACCTGTGTCATTGTCTCGGATCACTCGTGTGTGAAAGATATTATGTAATCAAAAAATGAATAATGAACATAAATCAGCCCATGTAAGCGTTTCAAGATATGCGACAGCACAACGCTAGGATTACCTAGGAGGGCCTGCACCGGAAGTTCATGTGGTAAATGTAAACAACCAACGTAACTCTCTCCATGTGTCCGATATTAAAATCGTAAGTTTAAATGTTTGCGGCTTATGTTCGAAATTACGAACTCCAGATTTTCTAGAATTTATCAACGAACATGACATTGTGTGTTTAACGGAAACCAAAACCGATTGTGCTGATGTTATAGACGTGGAAAATTACACCGTCATCAGTAAACACAGGTCAAACCTATCATCTCATAAATCGGGTGGAATTGTTGTTTATGTACGTAACACTTTAAGTAAGTTTGTCTCTTTAATTACCAATGAATGTGACCATGTTTTATGGATTAGAGTTAAAAAAGATGTAGTTCATTTATATGAAGACTTGATTATAGGAACTATTTATATACCACCTGTAAACTCTCGTTATTCATCTCTAGAAATGTTTGACGAACTTGAAAGAAAAATTGTAACATTTTCAACTGTTACTGAATGTATATGTCTAATTGGTGATTTTAACAGTAGAGTAGCGTCTGAGAAAGACTATTTCGATCTCGTAGATTTTGAAAATCCGGTATTAGATGACAACATTTTACGAAATGCATGTAGTTCTAATGATTTTATGGAACTACAAAAATATGGATTTTTTGTAGACAGAGAATCAAATGATAAAACCATTAATCAATATGGAAAGAAGCTTATCAACATATGTAAAAACTGTAATATTTTTATTCTGAATGGTTGATCCAAACATGATAAAAATGGTGCATACACCTGTAAATCTTCCAGTGTAGTAGACTATTGTATTGCAAGTGTAAGTTTTATCAAGCATGTATCAGAAATGAGGGTACTTCCTTTTTCACAGCTATTGTCAGATGTGCAAAATCCAATTCAAGTTATAATGTCTTCCATTAAAAGTATAAACACAGGTTTATGCACTTCAACAAACGATTATGAATTGTCAAACAAATGTATGAATATAGATGTTGCAAAAAGATGGGTTATTGATGACAAAGTTACTTACCACAATGTTGTAGATACTAAAATATCTCTTATCAATAGTCTGGAGGATAGTCTTATATGTTGCACAACTGAACATGTATCTTTAGATTATATTAATAGTATTGTAGAAGAAACTGGTAATATACTTGTACAAAGTGCAAAAGAAGTTTTTGGTACACAAAAACCATATTCATGCGATAAAAAACCCAAGGCTTTTAAGAAACCATGGTTTACAAGAGAATGCAAATCTGCAAGACACAATTTTAGAAAAGCAAAAAGTTTATATAAAAAATATGGTGGGGAAATATTTAGAAATAATTTGTATGAAAAAGAAAGATTATACAAGAAAAACTAAAACATGCAGTAGGTCACCATAGAACAATTATGAAAGATAGATTAAAGTATTTGCGAACAACAGACCCGAAGGAATATTGGAAAATTCTCAATACCAATTGTGGTAATAAGTCAACGTGTAATGCTGACTTGAAGGATCTTTTTGATTTTTATAACAAATGCTGTAATACTGAAAATGATGGACCTTGTGAACATGTATTATCTGAAGATGAATTGAAATTGTTATCTGATGGGGAATTTAATAATTTTATTAATCAGCCAATTACAAGTAATGAAATTATAAAATGTATTAAAGCACTGAAAAATAATAAGTCATGTGGAATTGACAGGATTTTTAATGAATATATTAAAAATACATGTGACATTATGTTAAATCTTTATGTGAAGTTATTCAACAAGATTTTTGAAACTGGAATTATACCTTCACAGTGGATACATGGAAACATTATCCCAATTTATAAAAATAAAGGTAACAATACTGATCCATCAAACTATAGACCAATCACACTTATAAGCTGTCTTGGGAAATTATTTACTTCTATCATCAATGAAAGATTGACTGAGTATGCAAATAGAGTAGAACTTATTTTAGAAAATCAAGCTGGGTTTGGTAAAGATTACTCGACTATTGAACACATTTTTTCGTTATATTCTCTGGTAGAATTATCAAAGACATTTAAATTAAAATTATTTTGTGCTTTTACAGATTTTGAAAACGCTTTTGATTCTGTTTGGCGAGTTGGTCTATGGAACAAAATTTTGTTGAACAATATTGATGGCAAGTGTTTTAATGTTATTACAAATATGTATAAGGGAATTAAATCTTGTGTAACTGTCAAGGGTTTAACCTCTGATATGTTTCCATGTACAGTGGGTGTTAGACAAGGTGAACATTTGTCACCTTTTTTATTTGCACTCTATCTTAACGATTTAGAAGAATTTTTATCAACATATGATGTAGAGGGTTTGACATCACTATCATACCAATTAGAAAACAAATGTAATTTATATCTTAGACTTTTTGTATTATTATATGCAGATGATACAATACTATTATCTGAATCTCCTGATGATCTTCAACATCAACTTGATGTTTTTCAAAGATATTGTAAAAACTGGCATCTCAAAGTTAATAGTGATAAAACAAAAATTGTCATTTTTAATAAAGGTAGATCACGTGTAGATTATTCATTTAAGTATGGAGACATTAGTTTAGAAATTGTAGATAATTTTAAATACCTTGGAGTACATTTTTGTAAAAATGGATCATTTAATCTCAATGCGAAAGAACTTTGTGAAAAAGCTACTAGAGCTATGTATAGTGTAATAGCCAAATGTAGAAAACACAATATGTCAATCGATTGTAAATTAGATATGTTTGACAAAATTGTGAAACCTATTTTACTATATGGATGTGAAGTTTGGGGATTTGGTAATATAGCACTTGTTGAAAAGTTACATCTGAAATTTTGTAAACATATCTTAAACCTAAAGTCTTCAACACCCAAATTATATGGTTTATGGGGAACTTGGACGATACCCACTAATAATTAATGTTAAAGTCCGCATGCTAGCATTTTGGAGTAAACTTGTCTTTTCACAAAATAATAAAGTTGCGTCAAAACTACAATATGCAATGGGTAAAATGAACAGACCCTGGTTTAAATTTATTGTTAAAATATTGAATGATTGTGGTCTATCTATTATTTTGTATCAACAAAATGTAAATATCCAGTGGCTTAAGAAAACAGTTTTTCATATACTTCTAGACCAATTCAAGCAGTCATGGAATAGTGAAATGTATAATTCATCAAAAGGTATTAACTATAGAATTTTTAAAACTACATTATCTTTGGAAAAATAATTATTAGATCTGCCATACAAATATCAGAAATCTTTTTGTATGTTTAGAACAAGTAATGCTAAATTGCCTATAGAACGAGGTAGATGGTATGATATACCTCGTGAAAACCGTATATGTACCATATGTAACTGTATTGAGATAGGAGATGCATTTCATTATTTATTTCATTGTACAGATGTAACAATTAAAGATAAGAGATTTTTATACATACCTTCATTCTTCTACACACAACCAAATGTTTACAAATTTCAACAACTCTTTAATACTAGTAATAAAAAATTGTTGATTAATCTGTGTAAATTCATTAAAGTTATAATTGAGAGAGTTAGCTCTCTAGGTTTATTGTTTATCATACTTTTTTCCCTTTTTCATTTTTTTTTCACTTTTGTATTGTCACTCCAATGCATGCAATGTATGTATTATATGTATTATTGTTCAAAATTTTTTTGTGATTTTTCTCAACACTGTAATTTATGCAATTCAGAGAATAAAGAAATTGTCATTGTCATTATTCATCGGTAAAAAGGCGACGAGAATAAGAAATTTTAAAATCCTTTCAAAAGAAATCTGATTGTAATAAAATAATAACGGATACAAATTTCTAGATCTACAATACTTAAAATAACAAGATACGTTAAAACATTAGACTTATATCGATCATTTTGGCTGAAAAATCGAATTTAATTTGTATAGCTTTGTAAGGAAATCTCCCTCCCGTTGACCTCGTGACGTCACTTCCGCTGAAGCCTCGTTATCGCCTAATTCTGTTTTCTCTTGATTAAATTTCCCAAAGCAGGTAAAAATAGCCACTTGGAAGAGGCGTAACTCCGTTATTTTTGCACCGATTTCGATGCGGTTTTTTGCATTAAATTTTGGTAAATAAACTCTTTAACATATGTTTCACATCGGCTGGGCTGCAGGTACCCTTAAACGCCTTTATAATGCATCCGATATGTGTGTCCGATCTCTTCTGGATGGTCCGAGTAGCAGCGATTTTGAAAGGTCCTTATATACGATGAATGCAATTTCCGTCAATGCAGATTTTGACGGAAGAATTTGGTGATTATTATGTTGTTAAAGAAAACATCTTAGTACGACTTACTATTTTGTACATTTGCGCTTCCTAGTAAGTTGTACCGATAATCATAAATATTATAAACTTCAAAAATGAAAAAAAAAAGGTTGTAGTCTTAATGTTATCCCTTAATTTCGTTTCATGTTACATACGTGTTATGAATCACTGGTTTGTTTTCGGTTTGTTCTGATTTTCTTAATACAGTTCTAGTGTTATAAGACAAAGACATTATTAGTACGAATTATTTAAAATTTTGTTGTCACTAGTTTTAGAATATTTATAGAAAACCTTTTATTTCCGATTTATGCTAAATCTTTTGATATTAAAGTTTTTGTTTCTTAATAATATTGTATTCAGTTGAATATGTCAAACATCATTTAAGGTTACATCTGTTAAATGATACTGACGTATAGGGAAAATGTATATTAAATTTCTTTTAAGGGTATATCCTTAAAGCACCTCTCTTAAGTAAATATATCATATGACCTGAACCCAGATTGCTTTCTTTATTTTTTTGGTTGTTTAAATGAGAATAATGACCAAAGAATTCATCACACAAACCGGTCGGTGGTCGACCAAGGATGGCGTCTCCAGTTGTACATGAGTCTACGTTTTTAATTTGAAGAAATGGTTTAGGTAATCAATAATTAAAAGAAATTATAGTCCTTGGTGTTGGCGGTATTTTTATTCTGAGCTTCAAAATCTCGATACGATTAATTTAGATAGAAATAAACGAAAAGAACAACACATGAGACGGTGTTGTAGTTCAAAGTACGCTCCCATTAGTATTGTTGCTAGCGTGCCGTTGTTTGCCAAATATAATACGCACTCTCCAAAAAATATATAGTTCGTCTTGAGAGAGGAGTGCCAATGGAATTTCGACACTTTTTTTTAAAACAGGTAAAATTACTGGCTATCGTTATACAGTACGTAGCTTTAATATGGAACCGAAACTCTCTAAACAAAACTTCTGATTGTTTACCGCGTGATTTTTTTTAAACAATTGAAATTTATTGTTAGGGCGCGTTTAGCAGAACATGTTTTCTCTTGGTCCGTTGATTAACTGTATCAAAATAGCCATTTAATATCAACAGAAACTGTTTACTTAGCAAAGATTCTTCGGAATGTGTTACGAAACCGTTGTGACAACAGCCACAATGAAAAAGTAATTGCAGACGGCTAAGACAGCCAATTTTGAGGGAACACAGCAAGAGCAAAAAAAACTGAGGATTATGGATTATGTCCAGGTTGTTTCCAATGGCTGAAGCTAGGGGATTCCGTGTTCAATGCCAGTAGTGGTATATAAGGTGCTCTACAACACACATTATAGTTAAATATAAAGACCCGCCCAATTTACTATATATTCTTACTAATTATGCTAATAAGATGAAAGGCTTTTTCTATATATTTATACCAAAGGCTCACAATAGTTTCCACACACTCGGAAGGCTTTCTCTATATATTTATACCAAAGGCTTATAGGAGACTCTGCCCTTTTGGAAGGCTGCACGCACTCAGAAGGATATTATATTTATTTATACAAAATGTTTATAATAGTCCCACCCATCTGTCAATTTATCATTCAAAATCATGGAACCATGGCTGTGACGACATGCGTCAATTAGCTCCTGGGACCATTCAATATAAATGGCAAGTGAACCTACTCCTCTGTAAAACAAGTTGATAAATGTTCTGTGTTGTTGGAATCTGAATAGTTGAAAAAGAAATCTTCCTAGTAGTAGTACAGTTCAATATTATATAGAGTATAAATACTCTATATAGAATTTTTTTCTATATAGAGTATTAAAACACTGTCTGTAAATTCATACGATTTAAATATCTTTTATGCTCTTTATACACTAAAATAAAAAAAAACTATTAACGTATGCGACTTGTTATTGCAATCATTCCGATAGAAACAGTTTCATTTTACTGATATCATAAATAATGGGTATATAAATATATATGCCCTTAGATTTTTTTCTTTATCTCTTTAGAATTCATCATCTCCGTCTAAATCCACCACTTACTTCTTTTTTGCGTGGTGTCATCACAAGCTATTGATTGAAAAAACTTCCTATCGTACCCTTATATATCCTAAAAGGAACATTAATTGAATGTAATGTCTGTGATACTGAATTAACTAACTTACCAGTTCCTGGCTAGGTGGTCCTTGATTGGACTTCCTGATTTCATCCACCGCTTTGATGATTGTGAAGTATTGATTGTTCATAGTTTCAAAAACATATACAGAATACTCGATTTTCCTTGTAAATAAATTCGATCATTTTATTGCATAAAAAGTATTTCTTACCCATTGTGTCGTATTCAAATCCTTTCAGTTATTCCACAGATACAATTTTTTTGATTTTTTTAAAAAAAATATGCGATAAAAAAATGAAACGATACCTTTGGTTAGAAATAATACTAATCAACGTTTGAGAACACCATCAATGTAAAAGAAGGCAACTTTTCGAAAAATTTAGTGGCTGTTAAAACGTTTGTTGGCTCTTAAAAATATAGACATAGGTAATTTTTTTCTTTCTTCTTTACCCCCTTCTCCCCTCTCTATATCTCTTCTCAGGCTAATATACGGCATTAATCACGTAAACCAGTTCCCCATTGATCAGGTGGAACTGACCTGAGGGTTGTGGGTCTGCGACAATCTTTGCATCCTAGTCTTCTGGTTCTTCAGGGACTTTAGACGCGGCTTCTTCCATAATTACTTGGCTATTACACTAATCAACTATTTCTGTTTTTTTTAACCACAAAAATAGTTTTAAAAAGTGTCTCAATCGTGTTCATTTTAACATTTGTATTTTTAAAACAGTAATTTATACAGCCGGGAAAACTTAAGAAACACCACAAGGTATTTTTTTTCGCGATGTTTAGCTATCTTTATTTTAAAATGATTCTTACTACACTCAGGTATTCATTCTACACAGTGTCTAACAATAGGGTCGTTCTCTTACTCTACCCCCTTAACTCATTGTATATTTAAAAGGACACTTATCATTCACTTTTTTTTACTTCACTCGTATATTCCATCTACTCCATTTTCATTCATAGCACCGTGTCCTTATTCTACCAAAAATAATCTTTGTAATAAATTTGTTACTACGCTCAGGTGTCCTTCCCCTTACTCAGTTAAATGGTCACTGTCGCATAGTTTCTTTTGTCCCTTCACTACAATACCCCGTTGTGTTCGGGACCCCTGATTCTCGGTCGGCACCTGTCCCAAATTTTTACATACCATATTATGGGGATCAAAATATAAAAAAACAAAAGATATCTACCTTCAAGTTATTGCCAGGGATTAATGTAATTCCTTAGCAAAATATTACTGTTTGCATTCTTATAATTTAATAAGTAATTAGTATAAATTAATTTGCCGAGGTGTCAATACCTTGGTGTTGCCAAGGTTGCAACTCTCAATGGCCGAAGTGTCTTTCTGCCAATCAACACCCCCCCCCCCCCTTCAAAAAAACACATATCCCTCTTTTCAGTTTGTTATGCCATTGCCCTTTCAATATAACTTGTGATAACTACTGTTAAATATGTTTATATACTTACCAATGAACAAGGGTGTGGGCTTCATCCACAACGAATAATCTATAGGATTTGGATCCTGACAACATATTCTGCCATTTATCGTTATGTAGTATAGCTTCTGGTGAAGAAAAGACAAATTGGGTATTTACCGTCGAGTATCGAGGCATCTTCAGACTTGTCCTTGCCAATGAATGTGGCTGTAAACCCCTTTAATACTAAAATATCCGTCTGTTCCTTCATAATGGTCAAGAGGGGACTAAGAATAAGAACTTGTGGCATCATAACCTGCACATCCAAGGAATTGCTATGTTCATGAAAAATAGGGAGAGCCATGTAGCACAAATTTCCCACCACCTGTCCTAAGAGAGAGAGGAACACATCCTTCTTTGCCAAAAGACTGTCGGTAGCTTTTTCTTGTTCTGCGCTTAATTTCTTTACTTCAAATATTTCCTGCAATTTCGTTATGCTAGGCACCGCCATTGTTACTGTAACTCCAAATATCGAAACTGACAAAAACAACTGATCAGGAGATCTTTGTCTATTGTTATGTGTGCGACGACAGCATTGTGGGAGGAAGTCAAAAACACTTTTGAGAAAACAACAACAATGTGATTTTTGAGCGACCCTATAGAATTCCATTACGTATCAACGACCTCGGAGACACTTCAACAAGTCACCCCCGTTACCGCCAAGCGAGAAAGAGCACAATCAAATTAAAAAGAAACCATGCCCAACGACGAACCTCACATGCCTCTGCAAAAAAAACCTATAAAAAAGAAATTTCATCAGGCATTCTTCGACCCCCAAAGGGAAAAGACGTGTCCAGGAAAGGAGAAAAATAACAACTTATAAAAAAAAAACTCCAGACAGACGCAAAAAGGAAAAGGCAGGCCTACTCATTTCGACGGAATACCTATATTTTACTCCTAAGTGTTCTTTGGATTTAACTATATGGCAATTTAACAATTTGACGCGTACGTTTCCATGGAGCTCTTAAAACAATCATAAGTACATCCAACAAAATAAGATAAAAAAAATATTAGATCAAATCAAATCATAATTATATTCAGGTTTGAAATTGCTACTCCACTTATTTTACATAATATTTTATTTAATCTAATCTTCATTTTGTGTACCTTCTACGTAAAAATAAACCACTCTTTTCCCTTTGATGTAATAATCACAACAAAACTTTTCATTTACATTTTAACATATTTATATTTCATTTAGAAGAACAAGAAACATCGGAAACTTGGGTCGGTTGTTGTTTACCCTGGTCAGTGCTGAAAGTCAAATAAATAATTTAATAATTTATTTCTGTATAATTGAAAAATAAGTCAATACCACATTTTTTTTTAAATATTTCCATCTACTTCATTTCTCATTTTAAAAAAATTGTACTTACAAAGTCTACTGTAATTAAGGCGTAGCCTTAATTATCCGATGTTCTTGTCTCCTAATGGATCCACGACTGGCCAACGCTCCGCAGCCGGTGACATTTCCTCCGCAGGCGTGGAGTCTACGCTGTAGAAAAAAAGGAGTCAAATAAAAAGAGAGAAGTCGAATTCTTTCTCTGATCATCATCAATTTAAACAGCATTGTATTTTGTATAAGTATAAATGTACAGCAGGCGTTGGCTAAAAAGTCCTCTCCAAAATTATCTAATGTAGTTAATGAAATGATGATATAAAATTGTACTCACACGGTATTAGCAAGGACCTCAAGTTTCCTTGCCGCAAGAAAATGGGGAAAGCACATTTAGTTTTTAAAAGAAAAAATATCTAGTTTTAATATAAATCATAAACTCAAATAGATAAAAATTCTTATACGAAAACAAAGAAAACACGTACATTAAACATGTTGAGGTCAGGCTACAAAAAAGGTTTACAGCAATATATAAGTATAATGTCGGTATTTATACAAATATATAATTCGTGTTCTTAAAGCAAAGGATTTCATTAATATGACAGTAAAACGTCCATAAAATTTACATAAAAAATTGTAATTCGTGTTAAAGATAAAAATACGAACCTTTTACTTAAATCCAACTCATCCACTTCCAAAGATGTAGAACTTGAACAGAAAAATTAATATGCATAAATATAAGGGATATCGGAAGGGGGAGGGGTTTAAAGAAAATTTTTACTATGTAAATCAGTAATAGAAATCAAAATACCTGCAAAATGATCGATCATAATAAACATGTCTAGTTTTAACATCTATATATCATGATTAAATTAATTATAAATTCACAAATTTTCAGAAAAAAATATGCACCAAAATCCTTTTTCTTAAAACCCATCTATAAAAATTCATGCCTTCAAAAAGACAGATTGATTAATGGATAGACAGATGGTGATTCAAACAGTACCGATATACCTTAACAAAGAGTGTTTTAAGTTTCAAGCAATTGCAACTGATCATTGCGAAGAATTCTTCGACAAAATTTTGTTACAGACTTGGGCGGATGGACAAACAGACACACAAGGGTAAAACAGTAAACTGCACTCTTCTTCAAAGCAGGGATATAAAAATGAGCTGAACCAATATCAATCTGTTATTTGGGTTCTCTTTTAGTCACCGTCAAGGTTTCAAAAATGAATTTCTTATCATAATAAACCTTATCTTATATATAATATTTACATTTTCCAGTGTCTAGCCTGTAATAACACTACGTATCGATTTTGTACTATATAACCCATAACTTCAAATAACGCCAAGTTGAGGCGCCAGCAGGGTTTGCTTATTTATATTTCAATATTTAATCGTACGATTGCTTTAAATTATGTAAAAATAAGTAACAATGAATCATTCTTTGAATATTATAAAGTGATAATTTCGGCCGGGCGTGATCAAATCTATCATAAAGCCCCGACCAAAATTATCACCTCATAATACTCAAAGAATGATTCCTTATTCCATAATAAAATATGACTTATAATCAATGAAGTATACTTCTAGTACTATTTCTTCTGGCAGACAATCACATTAACATATAAAACATTTGATAGTGTATCATATATACAGCATTGAAAATTTTAATAGTACATATCAAATGAAACATAAAAGAAATAATTACCTATTCCATCAACAGTGTTGATTACATGTCGACTGCTGTATTTCTCCACATCAGCTTTGGCTTTCAAATACTTCCTGAAGTCTTTATAAAGCTGATCATTCTTCAAGTCATCTTCATAATCTGTAACACAAATCAACAATAATTACTGCTAGAGCATTGCACAATATTCTTTAAAATCAAGGAATATAAACTAGTAAATGCTGTCATTTATTGGTAAGTTGGGTTTATTCACAGAGATTTCAGACATAAACTTTGAATTGAAAAAGAAAAGTGTTTTCAGTCCTGCTGTCCTAGGTAAATATGTACACAAGAAAACCAGAACAACATAATGACATGTGAAATATTATGCAATTTGTCCAGAATGAAGAGACATACTTTTTCTTATCAAAACTAAAATAATGTAAATATTGCCTGCTACATCTACGCTGACTGCTGCTAAAGTTTCTTGATCGATATTGCAGGTGGAAGGAGATTCCTCTGTTGATGGTATGCTCCGATTTTAATAGAAGGGTATCTCGTTTCCTTATTTCTTCTTTTACTTTTCACTTTTACAGCCTCTCTGGACCTCTGGCATCGTTTTCCCATGTACGTAGCTAATTGGTCTAGAAAAAAAATCAGAACAAATTATTTCACAACTTTCAGTTTCTGTATTAAGGCTGAATAATCTCTGCATATAATATTTATTACCGGTTACTTCCTGCTCTGTAATCTTACATATGATTTGTGTATTAATTTTCATTTAAGTTCAAGTTAATGTAACAAAAATATCTTTAAAATTCATCTATAGACTATAAATTATATTAAGATACTCAAAATAAACTTTTATTTGCACCAGGGTATTTAATCAAAGTTTTGAAAATTATGACATGTATCAATCATTACATTAAATTGAAAATACATCTTCCCTGACTTAAATACTTAATTAACAAAAATTTAATATTTGACTCAGTGTATATTAGAAATTCAAGCTCACAAAATTTATGCATGTTAAATGCACTGTACTATCTGAAGCTTTCATAAAAACAACATGGGTCCATGGTTATCATAAAAGCTTTCCTTTCATCTTATTTACAACCACTGATCAGCTCCATGTATTTGCATTAAACATATAGGTTATCAGTAATGTAAAAAAATGGTATCTGTTAAATCTGGTTACAAACAGGACTCCATACTGTGACCACATTGACTTACAGTGTTTACTTCTTTTAAGAAATCAGCATGTGTCTATATACACATGTGAACTGACAAGGAGATAGAGAATTGTTAATTGATAAAATGTTAATCCTTATCATAAAATTGATTGGTGAAAGGAATCCTTTGTGTCAGGGGTTTGTTTGCATTTCTAATACAGGATCCTAGTCTCTTATATTACTTTAAAACAGTATTTGATGAGAAAAATGTTTATATTTCAAAATTCTCAAACCAAAATTCAACCTGTTTAGTTTAAAATGTACAGATATATTAACATGAACTCGTGTAGCTAATTAACGTACACTTTAAAAAGTCAACATTTGTTGTTTAAGCCATTCCTTTTTTTCTGTTGAGTAATTTCGGTTTTTGTTTTACATGTAGACAAAGAAATGTAAAGATACTTACATGTACCTACAGGGTGATAAGGAATACATCTCTTTATTTGCATTATCATATATATATATATATATGCATGCATGATGACACGCACTCTTAAATCGTATTCCGGTCAGTTGATTTTCGATCCCGAATCAATTGTTTCTAGTTTAATTTTACAATCTAATATAATAAATTTGTTGTACTCAATTGTACAGGAGAAATTTAGTTTATTTACACATGGGCGCAGAGGGAATGCAACAAGTGCACCCCCCCCCCCCCCCCCCATTCTTAAACTATTATACTTAAGTTCTTATATCAAATCAATATTAATTCATGTGAAAATATTTCTTTTCTTGACAGCCAAAATTTGCTTTATCTGTAATAAGAGTTGAATTGCGCGGAAACAGAAATATTTTCCCCAAAGAGTTTTGTTTACCAAAGGAGGCCGGGGGTGGGGGGGGGGGGTACTTTTTTTTGGGGGGGGGGGGGGTTCTAAACCTATTATTTCTGGCTTGTTCCGATTTTCATCTAATACTAATATTTTATTTTAGGGCAATTTATCGAGTGGTAAGTTTCATTTTTCGGATTTTCCAAGCTGGGGGGGAGGGGGGTGTCGATGGGTCTTCTCGAGTTGAGGGGGGGGGGGGGGGGGTGAAGTTTTAACGAACTACGAATAACTACTGAATTTTCTTGTGCATTATGATTCTTTTTTTTTGTTTATATGATAAAAGAAAACAATTCGATTAGAAATATGGTAAAATAAACTATCATTCTGCCAACCGGCCAACTTGCTCCGACGACATTTTTCTATCATAAATTCTCATTATTGCACCTCGTTAAAAAATGAATTAAACGAAATATAGTAAATCCTTATAAAATCGCTACTTACAATTAACAAATAAAAGGGATCCAAGCGTTGGGCAATAACTTCTATCTGTCTTTGAAATTCCTTTGTCTCTCGCAGACTCTTGAAAGGCGCCAATATTTGCGTGCAGAATAGTGTGGTATGCTGGTAGGATAGTTGATACAGGGAATTGGATGTGCGGTCATAATAATTTTAAATGAATTTACTTTGATTTGGTTTTATCGGCGTATTTAACATTTTTAAAATCTATTTTATTTAAATAACCAACAAATTAACTTATATTCGAACTTGTAGCTAAATATCAATATCATAGTGGTAAATAAAATCCGAATTATTCGATGTTCGCTTACCTTGGTACATCCAAATATGGCAAGATGATGACATTGATGCTGCGAACCAATCAGAGCAAAGAGCGCACAAGCCATTTCTCATAAAGTTTGAAAATTTCCCCAAGACTTCGACAGATGAAATTATGTCGGAGTTAGATTTTAGTGCGACGGACGATGAAAGACTTCATCTACAAATCGACGAGACAATGGAAACAGAGACGGACGAAAGCCTGGAAACAGGAAAAAGGGACGCCTTTCGTTCGATAACTTCCGATTCAGACTCCGAGTCTATCTTGACAAAGGTAGGGTTCTTTAAATTTCGATGTACAAAAACATTCTATACATAGGCTGCAAATGCCGCTGCATGTACTGAATTCACTTCGGCATTTCAATCACTGGTCTTTGAAACCGTTCAAAGGTTTTCAATTTTCATATATAAATATTCAGTTTCTCTCCAATGCCCGTGGACAGGACTGTGCTCCCTTTTTTCGTTAAAAAATATTTTTTTCATTGCATGTCTGTCTCCTTTCGCTAAATTCAGTTATAAAACTCTTCCCTATTGTATATGTGTTTAATGTGCATATTGTTTATTTACATGATTGTACAACCGAATCCTTGGACCTATTATCCCTTGAAGGCCCATATTTATTTTGTAACTATTAAAGTTTATTTTATTTCACCCCCTTTCAGTGACAGAAGAAATATTATATGAGATTAACAAAATATTCTTCTGAATTTCAGAAACCCTCTGCAAGCTTAAGGCGGTCACCCAGAAAGAAATCACAAAAAGCAACGCAGAGAAGTGTTCTCATGCCAAATTCAGAAACTGATGATACCACAAAGGTAAATACTAAATTTAATTTCATTGATCTTCAAGGAAAAAGTATCTGCATGTGTACTAGGCGAAAACGTCTGTATTTCTTTATAGTTATATAGAATTATAGCATAAAAAAGATATTGTTATTCATGTAAACAAAAGTCCTTGCTGTATTTTAACTAGGGACCTGTGGTTCAGTAGACTTGAGCTTTATCTGTTTCACTACGGAGATAGACATCCAAGTTTTGCAATATAGACAGTTTCACAATTGGTTAAAAAGTAAATGTTGCAGGGTGTCTTGGACTCTTAAAAACTTTTTAAGTTTTAAATTTATATGAAAGTCCAATTATTTCAACTATAAGCCTTAAAAAAGGTCCGTGAAAGACAAGTGAATTAGGGAGCCTTTCCATTTTTGATATAAAAAATATTAATACATAGTACTTGATGTCTGTTTAGGAAATTACAACAAGCACTCCTTTGAGGCGGTCACCTAGGAAACAAAGGCAAGAAACAAGAAGACCTGCAATTGCATGTGCTCAAGAAGACACAGAATCAGAAGATGAAACATACTTATCTGCTGCAACTAATATGCAAAAAGAGGTGAGATTGTATTCATTTACTGATTTTGATGATGAAATTATATTATATTACATATAGTTTACGTACAGTCACAAAGCATAGACAACTTTGGTAGTTTGTCCTGGCCCCAGCCTCACCAACTTTCCTCAAGTCAATACTCAGCCTCAAGTATGAATATTAACCTCAAATTTATGCACTTTTCTATTAAGGATTTGAGTTGAGGACTGAGTTGAGTGATTTGAAAATTTTGGTGACGGTGGGGCCCGATTAACAATAAAATACTCATTTATACAACTTCTTTTTTATTGTTAACTGTTTATGATATTATTTAATGTAATTCATTCTTTCTTTCAGAAAACTGCAAAATCAAAGAAATCAAAGACCCAGTCTGGACAATCTGAAAGACTTTCATCTTTGAATAGCTCAAAATCTAGTGGTATGTGTGACAGAAGTAAGATTGAGATGAAATCAATTTAGGTCATAATTTAACCTAACAGTTTTTTTATGATAAAAGGTAGATAATTTTGACCAAATGAGTAATGCTTAATGATAATTGCCAGACTGATTTCATGGCTGTCATGGTACATTATTTATTTACTCTATTACATTTTAAACAATTTGATTATGGTTATATTCACATTATTCCATTTTCTTCAAAGGAAAAAACCAAGGTCTACATGGGCATATTAAAGAAATACTGCAAAACCAAAGAGAAATTCTTAGTCATTTAGGAGTTTTGACGAAGGAGTTAAAGGGACTTCGAACAGACATTGATAACAAAAGAGATGAAGTTAAGGAACCAGTATCAGTTCCAAATCGAATAAGGGTTGGTATCTGCCTTTTATTTTGCAAGAGCTTTAAGCATCTATAATTTTAAACAATTTTTTAAAATATTAATTGCAGACAGCATAATACACAGTTATTGAATATGACTGGGTATAATGGCAACATGATTTGTTGCACCTGGAGACAATATTTATTGCCCGAGGCCAATAATAGTGTCTGAAGGTCCAAAAATCATATGTTACCTGAACCACAGTCAACTATCAAGCAAGTCATTCATGTCGCTCAGCTGTTTCTCCATTTTGATTAACAACTAGACAAATATTGATTAATAAGCAATATCATAGAAGTCAATGGCCAAGGTTTCTGTTGTTGGGTCTGCAGACTGGTCAGCATCAAAATTGTTAGAGCAGTTGAATTACCATTCTTTTAGTAAGAACTACATTAAATAACATTTTTAATGGTCTAACATAAAAAATGCTAGTACCCATTCATGATCATTCATGATGTTTAAGTTTTTATTCTTTATTTTTATCTCAAGAATGCTGTGATAGAATATTTTACAAATGGAGAGGAGATAGAGCTGAAAGGGGATTATAAAAAAAGGTTTGTCAACTCGTCAACTTTTTCCCATTTAAATAGATATATTTTGGGGATAATTGTATGTACGTTACATTATTTAGTATACTCTTTATTTGATTGTTATCTCAAATTGATGGACAATAATAAAACTTGGTATTTAAAAACTTGTAGGAAAACATAAGAAGTCAAGGAAAGTACATATATATACTGCTTAAATGATTTTATAAAATTTATATTTTATTTCAGATTTTATGATGAAGTCAACTCTGAATTCACAGATTATATAAAAAGAAGTGTGAAGGGGGTTGCTCCTGATGTCACAAATGAAGTTTTGGATAGTAAGTTTTCTTTATTATTATAAAATAATTCATTGCTAGATGTAAATGTACAAAGTAAATGCATTTTGGGGTGTTTCATTCAGACTATGAAGTGAACATTGTGGACAAAATACATGTAATACATGATAATTTAAAAAGTATGTTAACTATTTATGTTTTGTTTTAGTTTTCTATTCTGGGGTCAAAACTGATTGTCAAGCTTTTCATAATGCACAACAGCATATGGCATATGTACAATAGTTATCCCCTATAGTTACATATTAATGCTTCTTGTTATTGTGCTGTAGAATAAATATTCATTGCTTTTAAATTATCTGACTTTATATATTAATGATGGCTGGTTATTTCAATATTTGTATGTCTTTTTTCTTGTTTTTCCATAGCTGCTGTAAAACGATACTTTACATCAAAAAAAGAAGCTGCTAACAGGAAATCAAGAAATAAAGAAACAATACGTAAGCAGAGGCAGGCCACATACGAGAGGAAGAAAGAGGCAAGTTGTTTTAAAATACTTTTCAAGCACCCCATCATTGCTATAAGGCAGATTATTACTCCCTACATTGGTCATTGTTTATAAAATTGAGTGTTAATTTCTATTTTTATGAAAAACCTACCAGTTATATTCTATAGTTTAATAATAATTGGTCTAAAAAAATCAAAGGCTACCTTATTATTTGAGCATGAACTTGGTTGCAATGATTTTTACTTTCAAATGAAAAAGCATGACTTTGTTTTCTGCAGAGAAAACAACCCAAAACCGGTTTCAACCCAGTTTATATTTACTTTCATAGAGTAGCATAATAAATCATTGGTGTAATAAAATTTTCTACTGTTTATCGTAAAAGTGTTTGATGTTTAACCTTGAAAAATCGATAAATTCAGAGGAGTCTCGGAACGCCACTTGTTTACATTTTTATCGTGGCATGCCATTCCACTGCAAATTAGGTCAGCTCAGCTTTAAGCAGAGACATAAATCCTTGGTCTAAGATTAAGAAAAAATAACCGAATAAAACATAAATGATTTTCATGAAGAAAAAAAAATCATATTTATTTTAAAAGAAAGGCAATGTGTACATCAGGTTAATATTGATCACACAGTGTTAGCTTGATGACGCGACCTCTAAATATAGAATGAAAACAGTCCCGCAGAAACGCATGCACAAACTCAAAACCCGTATCAAGACAGCCCGCGCTCTTGCGCGGCCTGTAAAAACAGGATGACGGTTGTCATGGGTCAGACTCATCAGGATTCAGGCAACAACTGAAAGTTTAAACTTGCAGCAACAAGTTCGCTGAGTGACAGCCCTCATTTTTTCGACACAAAATTCGGTCAATGACTAGGATTTGGATTTTGTTGATGCCATTCCTCTCGCCGGAGACAGTTTTCCTTTGAATGATCTCCGAAAAAATGGGTTGGCGAGTTCATAGAGGTGACTCAAGACTAGACATCGACAAATGGCCAGGAAAAATATGAATGCAGCATTGATTGGTTAATGTTGTGGTTCTAGATGAGGCATAATTTGCATTTTCCTCATACAACAACACATTTATAACATCTGCGCTGATGAGAAACACAACCCGACTTTTGTTCTCTTAAATCGTCATTCGTTGTCGAAACTACGAAGAATATGCAATTTTTTACCCACATGCCATAGATTCGCATGGAGATATCGATGGCAAGGGTTCCTCAGCGCCAGAAATGCCGTAAATGAACACAAAACTAGTCAGGCAGCAAGGCCATGCGTTTAAATTTAATTTGTAATTTTAAGACATTGGGAACGGTAGAATATAGGTATCTCTTACCATATTTCCGCGATCTAATTTAATAAAACGTTAATAGACGTGCACACAGATTATTTTCTAAAAATATTGCTACATGTATGTATCAATAAGCCAGAAATTTATATTATTTCAAAATAAAATTGATGAATAATTTTGCGGCATTTTTCAGCAGCTCTTAAATACAAACTATATACACAATGCCTCAAACATTTTCATTGGCCTGCCTTATACTTTTTTATGTGACAACATACATTAAATGAATTAAAATGCTTTAATTCCCTTTAAATGTAGCTCAATCATTATACGTATCGAAAAGAAAATGATGTTTCTATTTCAAAAGGATAAGGATAATTCATTAATCAGCTGTTAATATTGGGGCATTTCTTTCGTTCAATTTTCACTGCAGAACGGGATCTTCATCATGATTTTACTCTGGTGAGAAGCTGATATTAGATTTATTCAATAACGACCAATTAAAAATAAGTCATCTGTACTACGAAATCAAATGATCTCATTTGAAAAGAAAGACACGTTCATATATGCAAAAACTACTTAAATCAAATCGATAAACTACTGTAAAATTACACTAGATTTGATGCATTGTTTACATCGGTGGGTCTGTGTGACGTCATAAATCCACAAAATCAAGAACGATAATCGGGGAAGAATTTTTTCAGGTGCTGAGTTTTCACGGTTATTTCTCAGTAATGCAAAGGCAAAAAAATCTTATTTCACGTATTTTAACATTTGTTTATACCAAGCTTTATATTTATGAAAGAAAATCATAGTGTTAAAAATCGTTTCATATGACCTTTAATTTATACTAATGATTTAGACTTTAATAATTTAAGAAATGAACTACTTACATGCTGATCTACAACATCAGGTTTTGTATCATGCTAAATAAAAACCAAAATTGAAACAGATTGGAAAGGGAAAACACATGCAAACGAAATGTCAATGACTTTTTATTCATGTGAGAATAATGTAAGCCGTCTTACGGATCCAATTGAGGTTCAGCTCAAACTTAGTGTTCACAAGTCCAGTATTTCTTTCTCTAGAGGTTTTATTAAGCGTGATCGTATAGTTACAACAATTAAAAGCAGCCCAAATCAAGAGTCTCATAATGTATTTCAATAAGCGGTATCTGTTCAACATCATTTTACATGGGTATATATAACATTTTACTTATGATGGACAGTTTTGACTAGTTCGGCTCATTTACGACGATCATGAGTGAACATTTAGTGTACAAAATTAAGATTAATAGTTTATTCCTGAATAAAGTAACAAAACCGTCAAAACTGCCAATCAAAGAGTCTGGATGCAGGATTTGAGTCTCAGAGTCCTGGGTCTCAGAGTCCCCCACCTAGTATGAGGCATCACTTACTCATAATACGTTCATTCATACATGGCATAAAAAGTTACAAAGGTTAATATATAGAATACACAATACATGACTCAATATAGAGTACCAGAGCTATCGTTGCAGACACAGAATCGCTAAATATGTCACTTGTTGTTTAACTCTCAATTTGAATATTATTATGCCCGTATTGTGCAACTGGTTTCATTACATCATTTAGTAATACTACGCAGGACAGATAAGGCAACACATCGTTTTGATATGCTAATGAAGGGATAATGAGTTTTGACGTCATAATATACGCCCCGCCTCTGTATTTCCATATATAGAAAATATACCGAAAACAGCAGTTTAAGCATAAAATACGGCTGATTTAATACTTCATTAGAAAAATATAACTAAGAATCACTTATCTGTGTTTTATAAGTTTACAACAATCAGAATATACGAAGAATTTCGATAACACATCTGTCGTATGGGTGTGAATCTGCGTCCCAAAAGCGCTCGTCAGACGATTTAAACACGTGTAGCTGGTATTCCCGATGATGGCGATCTTTTGATGATTTATCAGGTATGTAGAATAGATATACAGTGTATTTGTAATGTACCAGATAGCTCAATAACTACTTTATTGTGATTTTATACTGTTGATGCATTTCTGGTCGACTTAATGTGTTGTTTGGTTCTAAACATGAGGAGAGACTGCATTGTTTACATTGTAAGCATTGTGGCAACGCACTTTGAAAAAAAATTTGGCACTTTGATTTTTTTCCCATTTGATTGATTACAGGAAAAAGGCTCCTATCCCCTCATTTTCCCCTCCAAAACATATGATATTCAGCAACTTAGAGTAAATGTATACTATCGGAAAAAAATACGCTTTGTTGTAAATCAAGTACAGTTATATTGAAAAAAAAACGAGCTAGTCAAACAATATTGTATCAATAACGTATCCTGTTTTAGCTCACCTGAACCGAAGGTTTCAGTGAGCTTTTCTGATCACCTGTAGTCGGTTATCTTTCTCTCTCTCTCTCTCTCTCTCTCTCTCTCTCTCTCTCTCTGTGCGTGCTTGTGTATGTGTGTGTGCGTGCGTTGGTTCGTGAGAGAGAGAGAGCGAGAGAGAGATTGTTAGCGTTCATGGCTTATCTAGTGGAAAAGGGTGTGTTTGGGAAAATCAAGGTTTCCTTCTTGATGGTGGGCCATACCCAGATGGTGGGCCATACCTACGAGGACATTGATCAGGTGTTCTCAAAGTACGAATAACAGTCGTATCATCTTATCCTCACTCTTTGGTTGTTTCTGCATTTAAAAGTGCCCTCCCTTTTATGTTGCGGCGGGGGGGGGGGGGGGGGGTTATATACAGTAAAGTAATAAAAGCATGTGCATAAAAACACTCACTTTGAAAAAATGGTGTTCTAAATAAGTGATTAAAATTGCAAGATAATGCAATAGCAATATTGCGTTAAACAAACCCAAACAAACACACCAATAAAGCTGACATGTCCTAATGTTTTTTCGGTATATCAGATTCAGCCACTGGTTGTGTAAACATGCAGCAATGACCCTGGAAAAGCTGATGGAGAGATTTGAGAAATGTTATACTCCAACACCAGCATACATACGGACCTCGACGGTGTTCAACATCACCGAGTGGCTTATTCCACATCTTAACACCATCAAAAACCACTCCAAGCCACATAGATTTAAAATCGCAAAAGATGACAATGGCAGGGCTAGAATTTTTTGGCAAGAGTGGTCTACAGACAAAGTACGTGCCGTAAAGTTAGAGATGTTAACAAATGTTGTAACAGGTCGGGTACACAACCTTTTATGGATAGCATTATTTAACACGTGACAGTATTTACGTCAAACAGATTCTCCAATCCAGTGAATTAGTTGCAATGCATGACGGTTTACAACGAGTTTACGATTCAACAAACGCACGTAGTTTTGTCCGTTTTATTCACAATATTTTATTGCTTGCCGGAATGTTTGTACATCTTGATTTTCACTTTAGAAGGTAAAAAAGGAAATATTACGTACCATTAAATTTGTTCCAGGCTCACATTAAAAAATACCGTTGTTTTAGTTGATCAATTGTTGCCTCAAAAAATGATCAGTATCAAGCGACTGACAAACATACGCATAAAAGAACAAACAGATTTTGGTAAGAAAAACCGCCAATTGTGTTTTGGTGACTTTATCATTGTATACTAGAAATAAATACAGGTAACTGTCCATTTTATATGAATAGCCACGGTAGTAGAAATGCACAAATATACAAACGCAGAAGCGCAAGCTATGCAGCATAAAGTATTTTGTCTGTTAAGCATTCTGATGAACGTCACTGAAAAAATATCAAAGCGCATTCTACTAAAGTTGTCCCAAATATGGGCTATCACGTGAAAAACGGTACTCACTGCTTTTAATTCAATAGGACGTACCTCTCTTTTGAACATTGACAATGGGCATTTTAATAGGTTGATATCAGTCCTCATATGCAATATATTTTAAATGTGAGCATAGAAATTGAAGTTCAGACATAATTGTCCATATTAATTTCATAAATTCTGAAAAATCATTCAAAATGAGTTTCCAAAGGACAATTCAAAATGGTATATATTTTCAATACGCTTTGTATACACTGAAACTTGTAGTAGCCCACAATGCCTTGCAACTCATTCACTTGATTGGTTAGTCGATAAAAGTAAACAGATGGCTAATTTAGTACGCAAATTTATGCCGACGTCACAATATATAGTGGTGTCGACCTGTGTAAGGTTGTTTGTCAATTTACTTTGTATGGTATATGGCAACACCCCCCCTCTCTCTCTTTCTCTCTCTCTCTCTCTCTCTCGCGCGCGCGCTCACACACACGCACGCAAACACACATATAACTGAGATAAAACATAAGTCATATGTAACTCGTATTCAAAAAACAAAATGTATATGTATCTTATTTTTAAGACTCTGAATGCTACTGGGGAGTATCTTCTGAAGACGCAGGTAGAGGACTCGCCAGACGCAGGTAGAGGAGCGACTTCACGGAGATAGCTTCTAACATCGAGAAGCTGGAGGGAGATGTCAGGGCAAGTTTTAAATATTTTGCTAAAGAGGGCGACAAAGAATTGTGGAGGTCATTTTTTGAAAACTACGAAATAGGTATTTATTTATTTGAGCTTAATTTTATAGGCACAATATTTTAGTTGATATTAATCATCTTCATTATTAATTATGATGATATCAGTCATTCTTGTTGTTTAAGTACATACTCACATACTGTTACATGTATTTTTAGGCAATCACACAGAGTGGTTCATTGAAGAAATCCTCGACTCCAAAGCAGGTACTGTACGCTTCTTTTCTCTGTGTGTGTTTGTGTGTGAATAAACTTTAAAAAAGTAAGGTATTTCTGTCTTTCAGAACCAAATTCTCAGGAAAGTGCGAGCGTCTTTGATTTCGGCGATGACGAAGATGTGCCCTCCGGTAAATAATCATTATACACTTATACATGCACATTCAATAACAAAATCCTACGTTACAGAATAGTAACTCATTTTAAATATTTCTATTTAGGTCATTAAAGGAAAGGCCTGCGGACCCAGAAAGTCGACACAAGAGATCCAGGTAGACGATTTTGTTCTGGTGGACATTCTAAAGTATGCAGGAGATTGGCCTCAAGTCTGCTGCCTTCTGGGTATTGATTGTCAACATGTGACTGTGAGGTGGTACAAGGGATCCAAGACGACTTCTTGGACTCCGTGTACTAGGCGTGTCAAGGGCGCCCGAGGGAAGACTGGGCCCTGGACTGAGACAGTCTCCAGATCTCAAATCTGGACATCGGGATTTTCTCTCACACCGTCTGGATTGCTCCCAAAGAAAATCAGAGATGATTTGGACGTATATGAACAGTATTAACACGAGTAGATAATGAGGAGTGTTTCATCGGGGGCGGAAACTGTCCGCTCCGAAATGAATGTATTATGTTTTTATTTTCATGGGAGTGTTTAAAAGGGGGCGGAAACGGTCCGCTCAGAAATGTATATTTAACTTGTTTTTATCATACTCTTTTGCGTAAACTGCCCCAAACCATTTTATTTCTTATACAATAAATAAATATTGAATTCATTTCTTAATTAACTATTTTATCCTAACCCCCAAGCTTTGTGGTGTATAAATTAGGAAGGGGGTTACATGTTCGTGGTTGCACAGTTTTCCTATTCCTAGCAGAAACTCAACACATGTACATATATGCTTTAAAGTTAAATAATTCAGATTCATTAGGTGACAATCATTTTTAAAGAAGGATACTTAAACGATCCGTATATATTATTAAACGTAGCTGAATATCTAGTGATCTGTAGTCTGCTTTGATGGACGATTCTAAATGCTTTTGTCTCCTCTGAATTTTGGACTTGTTCTATTGTAAGTAATACGGGAAGATTTGTCCGAAATCGACTGTTTAACTTGAATGTAATAAACTCATGTGAACAAAAACGTGACTCAAACCAAGCTATGTATCTTGCTTATAATTCTACGATTGACGCTGAAATTTTGGTTGATCAATAGTAATGTCTTGCTAAAAGGATGATATGCTGTAACTACTTTCTGGTGCCCCTTCTTGAACGATGAATTGCCTAAAATCTACACGAATTTTTGAGAGTTATTCAAACACCAGTAAATGAAAACGACACTTTTCTTCTTTCACATATAGAATTTTTTAAAATACAATAACTAGTAAGTAGTGGAGGGAGAAAATGTACCCTTATGCTCTCATGCATTTTAATCGTTTTATAAAGTGATTGGTGGTGGGGTTAAAATAAAGGGAACTGGAAGTTAACCGTGAACACCAACTGAAAATTTAGTTATTTATATTGCATATGATCTTATTTTGGTAAAAATGGTATTCCAGATAAATATGTCAAAGATTAAGTATATGCAAAAATAAGTGAAAATTCGGATATTCATTTTTTGTTAATCTACTGAGGGGCCACATGGCACAATATCCTTTGAACGTCCATATAAAGCCAGTGTTGCTCAGGTGAGCGAATAGGCCCATTTGGACCTCTTGTTTCTTGATAGGGGTTTTCCGCCAGCGACAAGGAATGTACTTTTTTATGAGATGGAAAACAACGTGTAAAATGCCTGGGTCCGCCGCTGTAACGAAGAATATTGACCCGGGTTGAAAAATGACCCGGGGGTCATTTTTCAACATTGAATATTGACCCGGGGGGTCAATTTTCAACGTTGAAAATTGAGACCAAAATCGTGAAATTTATACCCGGGGTCATTTTTCAACGGTATCAGAAAGATTTTTTCTAAACTCTGATGACCTCGACCCGTTGAAAATTGATCCTGTTGAGAATTGACCCAAACCTCAGAGTTTTGATCTGAACTGGGGCTTACACGGTTTAAATGTATAGTAATGCACATATTTGAAAGTTTCATTTTTAAAATGTACATACTGTCCGATACATATGCGGACGTGGCTAATTTCGTTTAGGCTGATATGTCCAATTAAACAAGTTTTTAGATTGAAAATATGATATCTATTTATTATTACAATACTATATGTATAAAAGCTAAGAAGATGACCGTTTGCTTCGGAATGGAGCAGGCGAGTAGGACTAGAATACTTTTTGACATAGATGACATGGTTTTCATTCCCTCATGTGACAAAAATTTTAAAAAAAAGTTTAAACTTGTCACAATCTCTGATAAATATATCTAACAAACATATTGCCCGTTATCGTCACTTTTAAGGCAATTCAACAGAGCTCTATTTGACAGGCACCTGACGTTGTATATTTTTCTAATAATTGAAAATATATAACCTTTATACTGCTTTATTGGGTAAAGGGTATGTATATTTATATCAAGACAAAAGGATATAATGTCAGATACCTATGCTTAATTTGAAGAAGTCAGAATATTTCACTGACAAAATAAATGATTGGTTGTCATATTTTTATCCTTTTTCATATATACTAGGTTTTTTTTATACGTATATATATTGCATATACATATTTACAGATGTTTTTAAATTTTTTACGACTTAAAAATAATTTTTCATAAACTTGTCTGATTAACTTTATTGAAGCACCATCCAATTTTCTGTCTTAAAAATGCAATTTATTTCTATTATTTTGAGTTTTCAATTCTATTATTTACCTGTAAATTAGAAACACAGGCAACTGAAGTGATATATTTTCTCAAAATTGAAAACATATACCCTCTACAGCAAAAATGTTATCAATTTAAAAAAAAAGTAGGTTTGCATCTAAATATACAGTCGGAGGATTGTTGATCTAATTATATTAATGGTATATACATGAAAAGGTATGCGAAAAGTATACAACTGATAGATATGTTGTTTGGAGCAGCTGTATCAAGGAAAAATCCGAATTGCTTAAACATGTACAAATTGAAGTAACCAGGACAGTTACAGAGATCAGAGTTAATTCTTCTAAAATAATTTTATATAGTGAACTTAATTTGGAAACCTTGAAATCTCGAAGGGATAACCATAAACTAATTATATTCTACAAGAATATAAATGGTTTAGCACCACAAGATATGTTAGATTGAATTCAATCATATTTTCTTACTGAACATGCATATAATCATAGATCGAATTAGCTTTTTTACTATCTACCACTGCATACTTATTACAATAGCTTTGCTCCGTCTACATGTAAATTATGGAATAATCTTCCTGCACAAAAGAAAATTTCATCAACTTAAAAAACAAAATATACATACAGCTTACAAACCTTTCAGTTAAGACAATAGGAAATATTATTTTACGTCAATTACAGAATAAAGCTAGTAAAGCTTACTTATTTAAGGATTTTTTTTATCTGATGTGAGTCGATGTTTATACTGTGGGTCTGAATCTGAAGGAAATGTGATTTCCCCCCCCTGGATATCCAAGATACACTCAACAAAGAGACGAAATTTTTATACAACTTTTTGAAATTAGTGTACCATTTTATAATTTTATATGAACTATATACTTTATGGTAGTTTTGATTTTTGATATAGATAAAATTGTAAAATTCTTTCCCATATTTACACTTATATAAGATCTCCAAAGCGTTTTTGATTCTCTTAAGGTACACTGTTTAAACCTATTTAAGTATTATACCTGTATATTTACTTGATATACAAATCCCTTTTATTTACTGTTCTTTTCAAATGGACTGGATCATGAAAATCTCATTCTTATGTTTGTATCTCTGCAGGTATAAATGAAGGTGATATGTTTGTTAATATAGGTGTGAGTGAACATGTCTACCAACAATATGTCATACAATCATATATGATAAATATTCAGAAAATTATTTAATATTCAAGTATACCTCATGTCTTATATACACATAATATACACATTTAACACGTTTAAATTAAATTAATAATGTAGGTGGCTGTGATAGGTCAATCATCTACTCCAACGCTGATGTATGATCTTCTACTACTTATTTCTATTCAAAAAATGCAATTTACCAATGTATTGACGAAAACAATTACTGTTAATAAATTTATGATAAATTTTTGTGATCAAAGCAATTTAAAAACTTTAAAGCAGAATTCTATTGTCATCCTGTACAAAAATTAGGTTGCTAACTTGCTACAGATTCCATGAAGCAGAATTGTTAATGCCTAGAAAAATTAGCGATTTGATGATATTTAGTTACATCAAAAGTTATTCTAACGGAACAAATAAAACACCAAAAATCGGCTTTCAAGATATAGTTTTTGCAGCATTGTTCATGAAAGAGTACAATCATGTTAGCATATCATCATTTTGTAAACTGTTATTGGCTGGATGGGTGTGAATGCAAAATTCAGATAATAACAGTTTTAACAAACTGAGTGGGTGCAAACACAAAAATCTCAATATGACAGACTGTAATTTTTTTTATTTACACCCCCTCAGAAAATTTACAATGAACAATATCAAAGTTTCAATTTACTGGGTGAACATAAAACCAAAATTAAATAATATGTCATTGACGTATTGTAATTTTTTAAAATTATTTTTGTTTGTGCACTTCTCCAGCAAATAAAAAAAAAAGTGTTTTACTGAATTGAATATTTTAACGTGTAACCATGAATACTAATATTATTAAAAAACATATATTTCTTTAAAAATATATAGATACACACACACCAATTATACGCGAAAAGTTTATTATGAATAAAAAAGTTATTACATGTACATATTTAAAGGGATACTATGTAAATTCAAAAAATAATTATTTAAGTCTCATTTTAACCCCCCCCCCTGTTAAAAAATGTAAACATGTAAATCTAAAGAATAAATATATAAAAACTGATAATTTTTAATTAAATAAACTCAAGTTATAATATTGATTCGTTAATTTGTGCTTCTTTGCTGTTGAATTTTGAACCGGTTTCATGATCAAAATTCCACGATACGGGTCAATTTTCAACGGATTAGGGTCTTTATTCAACACCTTTGGTCTCAATATTCAACGTAGAAAAATGACCCCCGGGTCAATTTTCAACCCGGGTCAAAATTCTTCGTTACACCCGCCATAAAACTTTGAGAATTCTCAAAAAAATTCTCAACTCAAGTCTTGAGAATTACTCAGCTAAGAATATTCTCAAAACCACCGCCATAAAGCTACTTGAGAATATTCTTAGCTGAGTAATTCTCAAGACTTGAGTTGAGAATTTTCTCAAATTCATGTTCTCGCGAGACGGTTTTCGCGGATTTTTTTCAACGCATGAAGCGGCCCCATGGAACTCTCTAGTGTTGAAAGAGCAATAAAACGCATTGGACAACGTGTAAACAAAACGTAAGTATACCCTCTTATCGTCTGCTTTTTCATTTAAAAAAACAAAAATGGACAACAAAGCAATTACGGGTAAACGCCGATCTCAGAATTGGCAAGATGACGAGGAAGTGATGTTAATTGAGGAAGTTAAAACAAGATCGGGGGGCCTTGTTCGGCTTGATGAAAGGGAGCGGGGCCAAAGGAAAGCTAAAAGTAACGCGAGAAAGGGAATGGCAACTGATTGCCGATAAATTGAATTCGTTAGTATGAAATTTTGCCGGAAAACTATACTCGTTTGTATAAAAATTAGAATATATAGTTGACAAATTCGTAAAGGTTTAAAACAGTTTAAAAACATCGTCGAAGTGATTCTTCTTTGCCCGTATACACACAATTAACTGAATAAATATATACAAGAAACGTTTTACGATATATACACTGAGGTGCTTAAAAGAAAGACAAACTAATTATGAGAAAAAAGGATAGATGCATTGGTTATCAGAAGAAAAAAACCCACCGCAATTGACTGATCTATTTTTATCTTTGCTTTGTGGACACTGATAAAGGGGTGGATCATGTATTTCTTGAAAATTGTAGACTATACGACACCAAAAGGAGGACCTGGGAGGAGGTTAAGAAAAAATATTATAATGTCAAATCAAGAAGTAAGTATGAATTCATTTTAATTTAAAAGAGTAGGATCTGTATGAATATGGATTCATAACAAATAATTAAATGATTATATGAAATATTGCCAAATTTTACTTGATATGATCTAATTTATTGAGAGCATAACTATTTTTTTTTTCAAACATTTGTTGTCACCAGGAACAGGAAATTCTTAACAATTAAGTGCATCACTTAATAAAACATTTTTTAAATGGTTGATGATTTGAAGAAAAAATAGTTAATATGTTCTAAGTCGACACAAATTTGACACTTCATTTTTCTTTTTCTTTTTGGGGTGGGGTGTATTTTTTTAGCATAAGTTTTAAATGCATATAAATTATATACAAGTGTCATGGTCAGAATACAATTTGATTGAAGCTAGACCTTTGTTTATATATAAGCAGGCATGGATACGATTACTTAAAAAAGTAATTGATTAATAATCGATCACTTCGGGGAATTTTGTGTAATCGATTATTTATCGATTACACTGAGACTCATTTTTGTCCAGTAATCGATTACTTTATAACATGTAATCGATTATTAATAGAATACTTTAGAAAAAATTTCATTAAAATGCACATGGTACCTGTTCTGAACATATCATATAAAAACTCTTCAAGTTAATTTGGTTTTAGAGTTAAAGGGGTATTTTCATTATGAATGATATGAAAATTTGAGACTTCATATTTCAATCTTCATAAAATAACATTTTATAATTTCTACTGCTTATTCAAATGTCAAATTATAAGCAATTATATTGAGCTCTGTCATGTAAACAAGTTTTTTTTCCTGGACGTTAACAAGTTAAGATGAAATCTTGACCTTGCACCTTTAGCCATATTTGGTTGTTATTGGTAATACGAGAATTGAATTTGATTGAAATTTTATAATTTTTAAAAATATCATCAGAAATATGCAAAGAACTTTAGGCAGCCTTGCTTCATGATTTGAATGAATTGTGTTTGGAGCTTGTAATTGTTTTGATTTTTAAAATAGATCCTTGTTTGGGCTATTTTAATTGTTATCTAAACGTGAATATGGGGGTCACACCTCATTAACTGCTTTGTGGATTCTTTACATGACAAGGACAAACACACTTACTGACAATTACACACCCTTTCGGGTTTGTTTCCTTCTCTGGCAAAATAGACACAAAATATAACTCTCTCTCTCTCGCTCTCTCTCTCTCTCATAATTGTCAGTAGCTTAGTGGTTTTTCGGAGCCACACTATGATAAATAATAAAAAAAAAATCTGCAAAGAAGTGTGAAACATGGAGTAAACTGATTATCTGATTATGTTCTCAATGACATGTGAACCAATATTTATATTTTATGTGAAAGTGGAAAATCATAAAAATGAATATAAACAATTTTATTCAATGAATTGTATTATAAACAACACTTGATGAGCATTTTTTCATACAATAAGTGCTTCACAATATGTTTATGTAAAGAGTAATCGTAAGAAATCAAAAAAGTAATTATAATTACACTAAACTTTTTAGCTGTAATCGATTAAATTACGATTACAAGTAATCGAAAATCTCTTTGATTACAGATTACTGTCGATTACTTGAAAAAGAGTAATCATTACAATCGAATATGATTACTCGATTACCCCATGCATGTATATAAGGCAACATATAAATTACATATTATATATGAAGAGCAAGATGAAGGTCTAAACTTATAATTAAAATGCATGGAAAAGATAAATGAGTTAAAAATTGTTTTAAAAGAGGCATTTATGATTGGTATCAGATTGTTGGTTTATACTGATTATAGACAAATTATATTACATTCATATTTTTTAGTAGTTTTTACTATATACTATATATTGTCATAGGCAAAGAAAAGCTGGATGGAGTTAAACGCCCAAAAACAGGTGGTGGTCCCCCTCTCCCCCCTCTCACACAAGGAGAGGAGACATTTCTGCGTCTTGCAGATGGAGAGCCACATCTCTCTGGTCTACAGGGGGGTATTGATACAGATGGTGATTTGCAATTTGATTATTATTTAAATTTTTTTAATTCCTCAAAAAAGAAGAAGTGGAAAACCAATCAACCTTGATTGTTATATCAGATGAAATCATTTTAAATGTTAAAAATTTATGACTCGTTAACTTGCTATGGAAGTTTCCATTGACTACTGTACATTCTATTATTGGAAGCATTTAATTATTTCTTAGCTCCAAGCATGTCTTCAGTTTCTCAGACAGTTGACCCTGCAGGTGACCACCTCGAACAAGGTACAATTTAATACCTTTAGTTAACTTTCTCAATTATAAAATTAACATCAAACCATTTAAAGTTTTTTTATAAATGGTCAACAATGAGATAGATTTCATTTGAAAAAAAAAAACTTTTAAAAGATTACACTAGTCTTAGTTTGTATATACATGTGTATCGATTATAGCTGCAGAACTGTAGGCTAGCTCTGAGGAAAATTCGGTTTGATGGTCAGTCAACCCGAATTTTCTGTGGAGCTACAGTTCTGCAGCTAGTTATGTGCTCAATAATGTCAATATTAAGGAAAAAAGGATGTTACAACTTTTTAGCTCTTTCATTTTTTAACTCACCTGAGCTGAAAGCTCAAGAGAGCTTTTCTGATCACTTTTTGTCCATCTGTCTGTGTGTCTGTCTGTCTGTTAACTTTTTAAATTTTCAACTTCTTCTCCAGAACCACTGGGCAAATTTTCAAAAAACTTGGCACAAAGCATCATTGGGTGAATGAGATTCAAGTTCGTTAAAATGAAGGGCCAGACCCTCTTTTCAGGGGAGATAATTAAAATTATTAAAAATTTGTTAGTATTTTTCAAAAAAATAAATCTACGAAACCATTTGGCCAAGAAAACTGAAACTTGTATGGAAGCTTCCTCAGGTAGGGTAGATTCAAGTTTGTTCAAATCATGATCTCGGGGGCAGGGTGGGGCCACAATGTGGGTCAAATTATTACAAAGGAATATTTAGAGTTAATCTTTTAAAATCCTCTTCTCAGAAACTTGTACTTCTCAAATGGTATGTACATGTAGGTCATTGGCCCCAGGGGAGGTCCTGATCCCCCTCGAACAGGAAGTGCCCAAATATCTTGAAAATGGTCAAGATCCCCACCCCACCATATATATTCTTTTTCCGTGGGTCATGTTTGTTCACCTGATATATAGTAAATGACCCCTGGGGAACATCATGAAATTTCAGAAAAAGAAATAATCAAGTTTTAATAAGTAATATTTACATTTGCAAATATGTTTCTTAATATGAACCTATAGAATAGCGAAAACGTTCAATTCTGTATGGACTTTTTGTGACGTCACAATGATCATATCATGCGCTTATCGCTTATTCGGTTATTCAAAACGTTCTTGATGATTTGTTTTTTTCAAGCGTAAATATAAGTAATAAACAGCAATATTAAAAAGTTCACCAGGATATGAATTTGGTTGGTACGTGATCAAATCTACTGAGAAGCCCTTCGGGCTTCACAGTATTTGATCACCTGACCCGCCAACTTCATATCCCGGTGAACTTTTTAATATTGCTGTTTATTTCATAATTGAATCATTATTTTTTTAAAGATACAGTACTTCTCATAACTGCACCAGTGTGTGCATACAAATTGGGTAATGTTTTCTGTAACGTTTAGCCCATGTGGGTCATCCCTACCACCAGTGATGGCCTCATTCGTTTGGGAGACTGTATAATCGCCCTGATTATAATTACATCTTGTTTGTATGTGGCTCCATAAAGCTGATTTTATCATACCTATTGTTGCTCAGGTGAGCGATGTGGCCCATGGGCCTCTTATTAAATAAAGTATTACTTGTCTTCAAGCTACCATTTACTGGTTTAATGAACATATCTTTGTCTGTAGTTGGAGAATGAAAAACTGATGGAGTTTGTTATTTCAGGTTCAGAAGAACGGAGTTTGACAGATACGCCTACCATTAGTACGGTTACCTCAGTTGAGAAAGGTACATGATGTTTATTTAATTTTTAATTACATTCAAATCTAATATCAGAGCTACATGCACATGTAGTTCATTAAATTCATAAATAATCTGCCTGATGTTACGTTTGAATTTTGTGCATGTTGATTTCATTTTAAACATCAAATGACCGTTTTTATCTACAATTAATAGCAAAAAATTAAATTATAAGCAATGAAATGAATATTTATTAGTTTTATATGATATAAAATGGTTTGGAACACATAAAGGTTTTATAAACCGCTTCGTGGTTTATTACCGGTAAGTGTAAACTGCCCCAAACCATTTTATATCGCATAAAACTAATAAATATTTAATTCATCCCTTAAATAGATTTTGATCATTTTAAATTTTTTTTACTTAAAGTTCCAACAGTTCAAGTGAATCATGGAGTGAAACGAAAAGGAAAGACAGATGCAGGTTTGTAATAAACTTACATGTATTTATTACTAATCAGTGTCTTTTTCTTTTTGAAAGCTGTCAAAACATTGCACCTGAATTCAATTACAGGAGAAGGCAAAAGAAGAAGATATGAGGACCTAGAGGAGAAGAACTTGTTATTAGACAACAAAAGACTGGAGGAGGAATTACACAGAGTTCAAGAGGAGAGAGAAGTTCTGACATTAAAGAAAGGGGTCTTGTTGTTAAAGAAACAGAAACTTTTAGGAGAGATCCAAACTCTATATCCCAGTTTTCTAGCCGAGTTGTAATTATCTTTGTATTTGTTTGCTTATTTGTATACTGAGAGAGAGAGAGATAGAGAGAGAGAGAGAGGGATTGGGAATGATAATAATGATACACAATGCCATGTTTAAATACAGATAAAATAAACAAAAATGTTTCGTTATCAACAATTGATTCATTAATGACAGGCATTAAAGACAAGTCCACAATGATGTCACCCTGAGTAGCTAGGATTTCAAAAAAATGATTGTGTAATGGAGGCTCTCTTTGCCACCCCATCAGCTCTTGGATGTGCGGTTATAACTGCTTGTTGGCAATCTGCTACATTCAGTTCCCTGCAGTCACCACTGATAATTGTATCCCCCCTCTCAATGCCTATGTTATGTAGGATACAGCATGCGGTAATGTACGACACTGCCTGGTCTGGAGACGTGCGGAGGCCAAAATGTAGAGCCTGAAATTTTCTTTTCATTATCCCGAAAGTCTGCTCAATGAGCACTCGTGTTCGGCAGAGACTTGAGTTGAACCTCTCTTCAGACTGGGTCCGAGGGGTTAGATACGGAGTCATAAGGTACCTGGATAGGGGATACCCAGAGTCTCCCAATAAAATGCCATCGTAGTCACCTGCATTAAAATAAATGTTCATGATGGTACATGTACATAACTATGCATCATAATCCATTGCTTATTATACAGTTTTAGTTATACATGTATTTAGTTTTACAAAAGAATTGTCAACATAGGTATGTACAATTAAGTTATTACATGTAGTATGATTGAAGGGATAGTTACCGTTTTCAAATTTTTGATAGAGACCAGAGGTTCTCCAAATCCTTGCATCATGACAGGAACCAGGCCAACGGGCACACAATGATGTGATTCGAAAATTTGGATCACATACCATCTGAAATTTCCAAAAAAGCTGTGATCATTTCATTATTTATTATTGTCATAGAAACCCATAAGTTTGCTTTTTTTTAAAAACATTGTTAAAAATTAGGAAAATTTAGAATTGTGTGTGGGATCATCCTCATGAAGTATATTCTTAAGTTTGTTCAAATCATGACCCCTAGCCCCCCCCCCCCCCCCCCCGTAAGGAAGAGGCCATAACGGGGTGTTATATAAATGATGCCAATGTATATGCCTTATAACTCTAACTGTACTGTAGATCAAAGCCTAATAATCTTATATATATATATATATCTTAATAAAATAAAGTAAACCAATTGTACTATCAATCCTTTTTTCCACTGCTCTTCATATATTTTATCAACAGTTGTTTTATTTCATTGTGCATAAAATTATGTTAAATTTTGAAAATATTATAAATAACATTTTTGGGAAGTCTGCATAATAGTGAGCATTATAATTTGAGAAAAAAAAATTAAAAAAAAATGTAAATACTTTCTTTATTTTAAAATAAAGTTAGTTGAAATTGAATATGAATTCTGTGTTTTTTTTTAAATTAGTTCTATTTTTTTTACTCAGATTTGAAAGTTTAAAGTTAAATGATACCTAGTTTTATATTTCTACAACAATTTCATGTTAGCAATGAGGAAGATGGAACATTTGTTAATTAAAATGCAACTGTATATATATGGATTATCGCATTAACTCAATTATCATTATCTTTTAATCTATAGACTGATAAATGTGTGTGAATTTTAATGTTGATATGAACTAGTATAAATAATTTAAATGATATAGTGTTAATGAAAATAAGTGGTAGTAGAGGACAATTATGTAGGTGCAGTTGTGTTCAACAAATTGATGTTAATTGACTTGTGCTTCAATTTCAATTCTTTATTTCTTTAAGCTTTACAGCTTATCAGTATAACATATGTATAACATGAGGTGGTAGTGTATTTACAGGAGAACTTGTGCACGTACAGATAATAACATTTAATGTTACATATACAGGTTGAGAAAACAAAAGACCACAATTATGTAATACAGTTGTCCCTTAATAACATACTTTTTGAGATGATGTTGCCAAGATTACAGAGATCTTTAACATTGTCAGTATTAAAAAGTTGAATTAATTTAAACATACAAGGTTTTTTATATTAATATTCTTTCATGTATAATCTGTGCAATGTTCTGTATAAAGGACAAACAAATAAAAAATGGAATTCATCTTCAACACTAGATTTGCAATGTGGACAAAATCTATTCTCTCTATTTGTGTTATTATATCTACCAGTTTCAATAGCCAGGCGATGTGACGATAGTCGTAATTTAGTTATATATTTCTGTAATTTAATGTAAATAGTATTGAAGATGTATGCCATGGATAAGATATTTGTAAAAAGAACATTTTTTTTGGATTTTCAACATTTGCAAAAATATCTTGTTTTGCCTGATCAAAAATTAAAGTGGTTAAGAGGTATTTAATTTTAATTGCACATGTATAAAATATAGAAACTTCTTAAAACCTTATCACACTGCCCCCCCCCCCCCCCCTTACTCACACACACACAATTTGCAAATTGTTTAATCTATCATTTTATTTGATTGACAGAAGTTTTTGTTCACTCAGAAAGTTTAAATAGGATAAGAATATATTTTCATTTTGCGAAATAGGAAAGTGTTTGTATTTTTGTTCCATATGTATTTAATGCTACTCCGGTGTATTTTTATTCATTTACTAAAAGGTGGATCCGCCCTTATTTTTTTTCTTATCAAGTACTCCCCCTTGCATCTAAACTCTCGTTACGAAGGAAAAAACTAAGGTGCTATTTTTGCACACGGCTTTTTCATCGAGTCAGTATGAGTTTGGTCTTCGGAAAAATTGCATGTAACATGTGGCGGTACGGTGTAAGGAACAAGGAATTTTATTTGAAAAAGTAAGATATTAGTGTTAGCAATGTTTGTGCTTTCACCTGCAACTCGTCTGAAGCCCTCCTTCACTTTCGTTGCAATCTCTCCAACAGGGAAGACGAGTGTAGCTTGCGCAAAAACAGCAATGATGGCAGCAGCGACAGCCTTGACCGATCTTCCTACTGAGGATTCGGAAATCCCGAGGCTGTCTCCAATCAGCCGAAGATGGGCCCCAGTTGCTACAAACCGTAGAAACAGCAACACTTGCAACAGTGGAGGCACTGGACTGTTCCTTTTGGTCGCTGTTACGAGTTGGTCGGAAACACCATTCACAAGGAAGTGAATGGTGTCGGGGCAAAATCTATAGCGCTGGTAGATTTCAAAGTCATCCAACGACTCCAAGGGATTACTACGATCTCTAAAAACCCTTGGTCGGACTAAAACAAGACGTCGTCTGCGATTTCTTGCTAATCGTCTGTGTACATCAGCCATTTTGTTGGCTTGAGAAAATTCTTAAGTCTACTTTTTTGTATACTCTAATATTTGAGAATAAAACAGAATTTGAGAATTTTTATTTTGCTCAACTTTTTTATGGCGGCGACTGAGTCTGAGAATTGAGGTGTTGAGAATATTCTCAGACTTGAGAACATTTTCAGACTTAAGAATGTTTTATGGCGGTGGACCCTGATATCTTTGTGTAGGATTTTGCCGTCTAAAACCTGTCAACATTTTTTGAATAATAGTAATTAAAAGTAACTGTATTATAATACCCATGCAACTGCAAGAAATATGATTTGGCAGTAGAATAACTTAATTTTTTTGCAAAAAGATAGGCAAACAAAGGACTATGTGCGGTTTCATGCATTTTTTGCCCCCAAAATCAAAGTTTCAGAAACATCTTTTAAAATAAGGTGAAAGATAGTTAAAATCATATCAAAAAATAAAGGTGTAAAAAGGTTATCATCACGGTGACGTCATAATGTTGAAATGACGTCATAAAGTCATGAAGATTGCTTTATTTTGATAAATTGATGTTTTGTAGCTAATTATGGGTGTTTTCCGATGGTTTTTCGACTGGGCATAGGCTTGCTGACGAAAATTATATTTTAAAATCGCACTTAAGCAGGCCTGCGCTCTATACTTCCGAATGCAAAATATAGAGCAAAAAATGAGAATATTTTTTTTTATTTGTTTGCAAATTTCCGGGAATTAGGTCATTAAGGTGACGTCATAGATAAACAGCGAATGAGCAATGATGACTAAATCAAGATTAAAGTTATAAGCATCCTCTATACAATGATTTGTGAAGATTTTATTTTTATGGGATACTATTTAAAAATTGTTTGATAGGGGGCATATATATTGACCACAGCGCACATAGTCGTTTATTAACTGATCAGCTGTAGGTGGCCAAGTTTGCTGCAAACCAAATTGTGCCCGAAACAACTGAAAAGCTTGAGCTGCTTTTTCATATGCATTTGTAGTATTAGTTGATAAGCTTGATTGAACTAACTTTTAGACATGGTCAACAAAAGTTGGTAAAATTTTGTAGGAACTTGACAAGGATAAGGGTCTGCCCAAGGCGCAAGGTCTCGAAACTTCTTCCACTGAAAACGAGAAATGGAGTCAGCAATTTGTTTTTTTTGAACCAGCTACATAATCAGCTCTAACCTAAATATTAAACTGCAAGCAAATCAAAACGAGATATCTTACTAGTGACATCACTTTTTCATTCTTTAATGTCTTATTGTTGAGAAAATGAACTAATGCCAAACTGTCAATGTGCAATAACAGTTTCTGACTCTGTAATGCTTCAGCCCAAAGTTTAATGCCTAAGACAACTGGGACAAGTTCTAACACTGTAATATCAGTGATTGATGATTTTTTCCAACTTTCAGGCCATTCGTAAAATGCCCATGCTGTCTTAAAAATTATGCCACAACCATGCGATGCTGAACCATCAGAATAAAAATGTAAACATTGATCTGATTGCCAGTTCAATGAAGAAAATGTTGTTGTTTCCTTAAATTCTTTCAAAAAAGTTAGCCACATCTGCCAGTCATATTAAATTCCCCTAGACAACCTAATAAGAAAATGGGGCTTAGATGCACCAGACAGGAGACCATACAAACAATATGAAAACGCCTTTCCAGCTTACAATGCCTTAGTGGTAAAAGCAAAAGAAGTAGTCAAAGACTGAAGTTACTTAAGTGTTATTTTTTTTTACAAAAGCACGTTAAATGGTGGTTAAAATGACATAGCTGGTGCTTTATTTATATTATACGTTTAGAATAATGACGCAATGAGTCATAGCGTAAAACAACCATTTGGTCAGCATCACATTCATATGGTGTTCTCGTATATCAGTTGGTCAGTACAGTCTGTTAAATGGTTGCCACTCCTCGCTATTGAGTGAGAGTTATATAATATATGGTTGGTTACATGCTTTAAAAGATGCGTCCAAAACATTGGTTGGTGTGCCGAACATTTCATCTGGTTGGGAAAATACATTAAATGGTGACAACGATAATTTAAATGGTGAAGTATTTTTATTACGCGGTGAAAAAGAGACAGTGATCAATACTTGAAATCATTCTATTATTGTTCTTTGTCATGTAATAAACTTACAACTTGTCCTCCATATTTATACATATTTAGTCTGAGTTGATTGAAAGCCAAGCAAGGTCATCTAAATAGCTACAATGTCTTGTGTAAAAGGGAAATGTTTGTAAGGGCATCTTGTTGCAAATCATGATAATCTGTATTTTAAGTGGTGGGAACCTCAGAAAAGAATACCAGGAGTTTGAAATTATAAACTGAAAGCTGAACACCGCTCGTAAATAGGCATACGCCATATTAGTTTTTCAATCTCCGATATCCCACACTAGGGTCTACTCTCCGATTTCGTTACGCCTGATTGCTTTCAAGTCACTACCATCGACGTGACAAAACCTCCGTGTTTCAAGGGGCGCCAAGAGGGGTAATGAAATTAATAAAAATGAAAAAATAAAAAACACAACTGAAAAAGAAACCCTTTATATTACTCTTCCGTAAAATGCGCACAGCAATAAAATGTTCACCTGCATTTAAAAGGGTTACAGACCTCTCGCAGAACCTTTATTCAACTGTAGTACTGTACGCGTTTGTACGTTGGAATATTCATCCGGCAAAGTCACACGTGCTTACTTCGAACAACGGCTGCCTGTCGACAAATATCTGCAAAGCTTCCACAATAGGTAAGAAGTTAAGGTATATAAATACCTAAATAGAAAAAATTTCTCCAATGCCAATAAAATGTACACAAACTCGCGTTTTCAAAGACACCACGTTTCACTGACATCCATCCCTCCGATATTTGTCATTGGACTAAACTGCGCATGTGTAATAGAAAACGAATGTAGCACTCTGTTGACCCTGACCATTGTAGTCGAATGGAAGTCGTGTACATGTGTCGGTTATCTTGCATTGCTACTTTGCTTATATTTTTACTGCATTTATGGCATTTTGCTGTTTTGTTGCATAGCACTAACCTGTGCAGTTGATGCCATTTTTTACTTGGAGTCTTTCTTCACTTATTGCGGAATGGTACGCGAGTACTCGGTCAGCATGTTCGAGGACTTTATTTACGACGGCAAAGCGTGGGTAGCACCTACACAGGTGAAACCCGAACATCGAAATGCGTTGGACCGTTAACTAACAAAAGGCTTATATAGGAGTTCTGGAATGAAAGGCGAATTGGAAAGAAATATGGCGGACAATGCTTATTTACGAGCGGTGTTCAGCTTTAACGAGATGTGTTTTACACTCACTGAGAAAATGGGATTTGCAGAAATCCCATGAATTCCTTCGGCTAGAAATATGTTTTTCAGATTAGTCTTTGTTATTGACGCAATCTTATTTTGGTGTACATAGAATGTTGATAGTTGAAACTCATACAGACATTCATATGTTACATAAGTGTTTATGACTTTGATCTTTGTTCAATATATTTTTTATCTTTCTGTCCACTGGAAATCTAAATATCTTTGAAGTTACACCATTGAAATTACACATTCATTACATTTATCATGTGTGTGAAGAATTAATTGAGCCAGGTTTCCTGATTTTGTCATATAAATGATACATTGTACTGCTTTAAAAAGTATATATCACTTGTGACTTACTGGTATATTAGTTCAAATTCCATTTGTAAAATCATTTGACAATTTAAAGTGTTTTGTTGGACTGAAATGTTATTATGGTTTTAAAATTACTAAAAGTACATGCACATGATGCAACTATCTTTTGACGCTGTATATAAAGCAAAACGAAACTGTCAGTTGGGTTTAAAATTAGTGGCAAAATGATGTAATACATGTATGTACAATTCTTGTGTTCATTCCTAAGACCTATACATTTATCAGACACTTTTACATATACTATGTCTATTCCCCATAGTTACTAAGTAATTTGTTCTGTTTGTATACAAAAGAGAATATTAGAAAAGATTACATTGTTAGAAATAGCACATTCTTGAAATAACTGCATTGAATATATACATGTAAGTATTTGATGAGTGCACAATGTTTGCAAAAATTACATGTAATTCTCTTAACACACTGTATTTATTCTATCTTAGTTTCCAGACCATGACATTAATAAATATTTCTTGAAAGGAATGCATGAGGATTAGGATGGAACCTTCTTCTGCTTAATTACCAACTCACACCATGTTTTTAAGATTTATGGAGCCAACCACAGAAGATTTTGTTCTATACACAGCATTCATAACATTTTTATTGATATAACATAACTTTAACTGTTTCTGGATGAATTGTTACATCAATAAGTGTTCACATAATGAATACTAGCAAACTTTTCACCGAGTGCACTTATTTTGTACTTTTCGTACCTATATATCTAACGTATGTTTTATATAACATATTCATATACATATAACATTTTTGGAAACAGCTATTTTTGTCCCCCGCCGCAACGCGGAGCGGGGACATAGAAATGTCGGGCGTCCGTGTGTCGGTCCGTCACACTTTTTCGTAAGCGCTCTCATGCCTAAAAATTTTGACGGATTTTCATTAAATTTATACCAAATGTTTATACCACTAATACTTTGGTCAATGTCGAAAATCAGCATTGGTCGATACTTTTTGTTGGAGTTATGGGACTTTGACCACAATAATGACTCCGTTTTATCCAAAAATTTACCTTGTAAGCGCTCTCATGCCTACAAATTTTGACAGATTTACATGAAATTTACACCAAATGTTTATACCACTAATACCTTGTCCAAGTTCCTAAATCAGCCTTAGTCGATACTAGTATACTGCTTGACCGGCAGGGGACCCAGAAATTCTATTAATAATTTATTGAAATTTAGCCTTACTATTCTATACAAGTTTTTTTAATATACTCTTTTGTATACAAACAGAAGAAAAATAATTAGTTACAATGGGGAATGGACATAATGTATGTAAAAGTGTCTGATAAATGTATAGGTCTTAGGGGTGAACAGAAGAATTTGACAGAAAAATATTCAGTTTTAGGCATCAAATACAAATATTAATATTTTTTTAAGAATATTATTCAATTTTAATAACATTTTAAATTGCTGTACAGTATATCCTATTGATTCCTATAATATATCACTTTAATTTCTTGAACAGCATGTTTATTACTTTTACTTGTAAACAGGGTCATTAACTTATTTTCATTATATTCAACTAGATACAAATAGGCCTTCTGCAACCTTTTCATTGTTTAAATGGTATGAAGTTTTAATTACCTTTCATATGAAAAATGACATCTAAATCTTAAATTTATATCCTATCCATCTAATGTATCGCTTTTTTATGTTGAACTTCGTGTATATTATCATTATGATTTTTTAAAATGATATATGCAATTTCATTAATTTATTTCTCATTTTAAGAAAGTGTCGGACCTTTGATCCGTATGTTACCGGGTCTGAAAAATATGGAGGAGACACTGTACAGTAATTTCCAGATCTTTATTGGCGGGAATATGGTACATTATTAACTGACAATATACAGTCCACATTATAACAATTAAATTATTCAGAATGCTTATGCACTAATAATCCTGTACATGAGCCCTAGGTCTCCTATAATAAACCATGAGATCTTTTTTTAATTATATTAATTATATAATTATATTATATAATGCTAATGAATAAAGTTATAAACATTTATCTATCAATGACTAGATATCAGTACATGAAAGCTATAAATGGACTAGAACTTCAGTACACAAAACTGTGACATGTGACGTCACAACCATGCAGTTTTAACTTTGCTTGCCAAGAAATCTAATAAAATACCTTGGTGCGTTCAAAAATACAGCAACAGCTTATTGCACCTATTAATATGAAACATAATACTTATTCTTGACAACGGTTACTATTATGCAAACAAGTACATTATGCATATATGGAGGAGACATTGTACTGTTACAGTACTTTCCAGATCTTTATTGGCGGGAATACGGTAAACTTCCCGCACTGAAGAGCTCTACTTAACTAAAATTTGAGCCCCCCTCCCAAAATAACAATCTGGAACACTACACGTACCTCCCGTGTTCGAATCCCGTAAGGGCTTCCGTTTTTACTTACAGGGATAATTATTTTAGATATTCATTTATTTATCCCAAACTGCAAATTTTTTGCTTATCTGACATTTGTACAGAAAATTTTTTTGTTAATTTTAATGACTTTCTCCAGATGTGTTATTCCACCTTAAAGGTCTATGGAACGCTGGGTGAAGTACGAGCCAGTTCTCGCCATGGGGAGAGAAGATATGCTGCAGACGGACGGATGGACGGAGAGACTGATACTATGGGTACATATTCTTCAACTGGGGGGGGGGGGGATATCTGATGCCTTTTTTATGTGATGTACGCGTACATTTGATTTTCAGTAGTAAAGAAATAAATAACAAGCAATTTTATTTGTTGCCATTAATATTTGTGGTGATCAGGTAAAGAAATTTGTAATGCTTCTATATTGGACTAATATAACAATGTTATCAATACAGGTGCATGAACATTACTTATTTATGTAACCTCATCAGCAGACACACAAAAAGACTTTAAGCTTCAAAATGTCTTTATTTTGCAATCTAGACGACACAATCAGAAAAAAAAAACTTTATAGAAATTTCTCTCTACTGTTCTGTTTAAAAGATACACAAAAAACAGTTTATTTCTTTAATTTATGTGGTATGGGACATCTCCATGTCGTGTTAATCGAAATTAATTATAAAATGAAGTGTATTTATATCAGTAGTTTCTTCCCCAATATTGTCCCCTAACAGCGTAGCGCAGTTGGTTAGATAAGAATCTGTAAATCATGAGTTCGAATCCCGCCGTGGGCTTTAGATTTTTTACCTCTGTTATTTACCTCTAATAGTTTTAATATATTGTAGAATTTGAAAATTCTAAACCGGTAAAAGCATTGTAATTATAATGTACTTTAATCTACATTAATATCAACAGATGTCCAACACCACCTTACTGACTATATAGTTATAAAACAAAATGTTATTGCACATATGCTACATGCTAATTAGAATGGGTTTTTTTTTCTCAAACGCTGTATAAAATATAAAGGTACACAGTTAAAATATATACTGCATGAACTATTAAAAAAAAAAACAAACAAAAGGAAATTCAATGAGCAACTTTTAAAAAATATTTGTTAATATGAGTAAGAATTGGCACAACTAGAACGATTTAATCTGACGCGATACTAACAGCCGCATTTAATGGTGCAATGCCATATTATTCAGGATGCACAAATTATAGAGATATACGGTAACATTAAGTATACGGTATCACACCGATAGGCGATCAATCAAAATGAACTTAGTCAATAGTTAATTCATATATACTTCAGAATAATTTTTTACTTGACTTTTACTTTTTAGATCTTACTTTTCTCAATTAAAAAAAAATATGTTGTTCCTCTGAGAAGGATATTTGCTGTATTTTGTTCAATGATGATTATTTTCATAGGGACTACTACTTGTAACACAGGAAATCCGCTTTCTTTGGAGTGTGACGTCTTTTACAAAAACATAGGAAAACACGTCGTTTTGAGGTTTGTTGTCAGATATTTTGAGAAAGTGCCGCATCATGTGCCTTTTGTTTGGTGTCAGCTGATGTGATAGGGAGCAAATAATATTTCCTTCGAACATCTTGTCATGAGAAGAACAAACTGATTTTTAAGACTTTTTTACCTCTATTGTGTTACATGTATAGAGTGAAATCAATAACAGGTGTGTACCTTGAAACATAAATAATTATGATAATTATACGGATACACCGAACACGTCAACTTCACAAAGAGTGAGAACCGAGGTTGTCTTGGATATCTTTACGAATCTCCCTTGTGGTGACGTCGGACAGTTGATGACAACCAGCTGTGACGCAGTACCGGGACCAGCAAAGACACCACAGGGAGTGTTGAGGTCTGATTCAGTCAGCCCTACAGTGACGGAAACATTTCGAAGCCGGTTTGAATAATCTAGAATAGTGAAAAAAAACATTGTAAAAGAAAATAACATTTCAAGAAATGCATTTTTCAAATTTTAATAATTTATTTTCTCGTTATATTATTATTATGCGTGTTATATAAGAATATGAATGACTTTACAAGGAACAAATTTGAGACAAATTAAACTTGATACGTAATAAAATTCTTCCTGCAAAGAAAACAAGAAACTAAATGATAACGTTTACATATGTACGCTAAAGATTCAATGATTTTGTCAAAATGATAGAGCATTACTGAAAAGCTAGAAAAGTCACATTGTATCCATACATGATATTTCTATTTTGCTGTGCTGATACTTTGTACGCTTACCTTCACCATTGTCCATTCCTCTGTTGAGTATTCTGACAGATTTGATGGAATAAACAGTCAGTAGATCCACCCTCCACCAGGGATTGGTGTCGTTTTCAGCTGTGTGTGTACACATGTCTTTGAATATGTCTGTACCTCTGTTGCCATCCACTGCATATTCAGCCCCATAGGCTCCAAGTGTTGACGACTGTTTCGTATGTTTGCCCAATGCAAGACCTAGCAGAGCTGTCAACGATATTTCAGATGTGTGGGAGTAGAGCGGATGATTTTTAAACGTTACATAGATCAACACTTTACATTCAACCCCACCCCCAAATTCAAAACACATACCCCCTTGGACATGAAATATACAATTTTGGTTGTGAGCTTCCTAGTCTACATAATTATGAATTTAGTAGTGATGATTCCTTGGTAGTAAAGATGTTTTTTAACATTATATGCCTTCAAATTTTCATAAACTATGTCTTTAAAGAGTGGAAAAAAGCTTTTTGTCAAATTTTAGCTTCTAATATTTCCATTAATACAAGAAATGAACAGACCAAATTTAGCATTTTTGAAACAATAACATTGAACTTCCTCAATTGACCTTGGGTCAAGGTCATGACACACCCTTACGTCATAAGCAATATTTGTGTGAAGTAAGAACATTCATTGCTTCTCCATAAGGAAGATATGGACCGGACACGAATTTTGCATTTTTTTTGCCAGTGACCTTGACCTTGCCCAGATGACCTTAGGTCATGGTCACAACACAAACTTATGTAATAAGCAATCTGTGCGAAATAAGATCCTCCAATGTTTCTCAATAAGAAAGATATGGACCGGACACGAATTTTGCATTTTTTTCTGCCAGTGACTTTGACCTTGCACGAATGACTTTAGGTCAAGGTTATGACACACCCTTAGGTCATAAGCAATCTTTTTGTGAAGTAAGAACGTCCGATGTTTCTCCATAAGAAAGATATTGACCGGACACGATTGCACAGACAGACGGACGGACGGACAAGGTGATTCCTATATACCCCCCCCCCAACTTTGTTTGGGGAGTATAATAAGGCAAACATTCAATTTCATTTACACACTTTTTTTTATAGCATATCGCAAAACATCAATTGTGCAGTAAACGTATTGAAATTGCTTAAAAGTACGACGAAAATTGAACAAAAAAAACTCTTTTTTTCGTTATATAACTAAAACCAGATAATGGAGTCTTCCTTGCTTGTTCGTATTTAGTTATAAATTATTGAATATAAAGAATTAGGAAGTTTTATGATAAAAATTCAACATTTTTTGTTATTTCTAATTAAACAAATAGACTTGCTAATATTAAAGTATTAATTAGCTAACCACAATCAGTAATAAGCAGTACATTTAAAATGATTTTGATGTAAATGCCAGACGGTGAATCTGTCAATGAAGGTTAAATATTCAAAAGATTTTACAGGAGAAGTGAGTAACACATGGTAGATTTTAGAGCTTATTCTTTGGATTAAATGTCCACAGGGAGAGTGTCTGTCACCTGTGGGGATTGGAGATGCAGGTTGTTTTAAATTAGCTACCCTGGTTTTGTTTATCTATGAAAGCATATATTGTTATACACATAAAAAGTTATAAAAGTAACCAAATATGTTGAAATTATTTTTATCAGTCATGCCCCTTTTTAAAGTAGATCCAGTGTTCTGTGACGTCACACTTTTTTGTAAAACTTTGAATTCTTTAAAAATTGTGCAGGATAGTTTTATTTATTTTATGTGAATATAATCACATGGATGTAATTAGAATTATTGGTAGGTTCAAGATATTTTCGCTCTTAATTTTAAACTAAATTTCCAAATTTTTATATATTTTATCTATGCAAAGGGGAAATAACTCTTTTTCTGACTTTTCTCTCAGGTGTATGTCTAAATGCTATAGTTTTTCTTATTCCAACGATTAATTTTAAAATATTTTTGTACTTTTAGTTTTCTGATAAAGTTGACATTAAAATTAAACAAGAAAAACAGATTTCTGCCTACAAGATTTTACTTTTAACAAAAAAAAAATACATTTTTCTAATGCTAAAATATGCTTTAGTTTATGTTTATCTGGCATCTCAAAAAGTGTGATGACATGTATATTTTTTTCTAACAATTGATGACATTTAAGTCGAAATCAGTTCAGTTTTTCAACTTTCCTCAGAGAATTTTACGAGCATGGAGCTACCTTAATATCAGGTCATGCACTTCATTACGGTCATTATTTTTTTCCCAAAAATTGTTAGCCTCATAGTCCTATTTAAAATATTTCTTGCATGGAGGTGGTGGTCATTACAATATTATTTTTCTACTCCGTTATGAAACTTAATGCAAATATGAGACTCCTCGACAAATGTTTGTATAAGCAATGATACTTAAATGACTATTTTTTTTTTGTTGTAATAAGCTAGATTATGCATGTTTCTTTTTAACGTTATGGGGATTTTTTTTTATTGGTCTGGAAATAAAATATATGCATGCGCCGATACTTTATGTTGCAGCAAAAATCATATCAATGAAACAAATATATCGATCACTTTAAGAAATAGGGATCACTGTTTAATCATTTTTATTTTATATTATCTCAACAGACTTGCATTGTCTATATAAAATAATCGACATTTAACCCACCTCGAATGCAATGGACTTTCTTACTGGAAAGCGTCACACACTGATCGTCTGAGGAGCACGCCAGACATTCCTGGTTCATTTCTAATTCATTTACAGTCTACAAAACGGTCACAGTTGATTATAAAAGCATGTTATATATGGGTATCTGTTGGGTTTGATTTTATTATTTTAATAAGAAAGTTTGCGATTGTCAATCGCTTATGTTTTATTTAAAGATGTTCTACAATGTATCTTATGTTGCTGTTGATAAAACACACCATGTCAATATTCATAAGTAAAAAAGAATTTTCATTCATTTATTCCACCATTTACTGGCTTTAATTAGCGAGTGATGGACTATACAGTACATGTAGGTCTCAAATGGTATTGTAACTAAGCCTACCTGGGATTTTGGTTAATCGGTGCATTTTAACCCTGAGAAATCCTTTTTCGTTTTTTATTTTGCAAAATCGCTTTATTTATTTTTATGATAGTTATATCTTTTATTCATTACCGTTCTAATTACTAATAACTTACAAGTTTACAAGATGCAAACAAAAAATAAAAAAATAAAAATGGGTATCTAAAAAGCTATGATTTAAACAAAATAGCCTTTTAACTATCTGAGGGTTCTTGCACAAAAGTTTCAGCTTTTTTGGCCAAATCATTCTCCTGAAGAATATTTGTTTCATATCTTGTAAATTTACAAAAATGCTTTATTATTCCCCCTTAAAAATAAGGAGCCTGTTTTTCTAACAATCTTGAATTCCTAAGGACGTATGATAAAACAAGCAATATTATAAATGTATGACCTTAAAAAAATTGTCATTGATACTTCGTATTATGAGCATTTCTTCCGTATTATTGACCAGTCAAAAACAGAAGAGATAAATCAATACCTGATTGAGTTCAATTCTAACATAGTCAGGATTGGTTTCCGTTTTGTCGATGGCCGACACGAGTTCACACAGCAGTTCCTGTTTCCGATAGTTGACTCCCCGACATAGCTTGGGTCTGTGTCTACATTCCCGGAAACACTGCTGTTGTCCAATGATCTCCAACACCTGGACAATGGGACCACGATACCTCTCACCTTGAACAACCGCAGATGTTACTCCCTCGTACAATGATACAGCACACAGCAGTACTGTTGTGAATGTCACTTCATTCAAATATTTACTAATCAGAAGATGAACCATTCTGTGCTTGTTTTAGACTTGTGTATACAGTGAACTGATTTTTTTTTGTTTTCTTTGCTCTTCTTAAACAATTACACTCTGTAATTGTCCCACCAGTCTATTACGTTTATCTTTTTCGCAGCAAAAATATAAATTAAAATTGAATGAATTTCTATCAATGAACTTTCCTTGGAAAGCTTCTAACAAAATTAATAATATATATTAAAAGTATCTCAAGAATAACCGTCTTTGAACAAAGGAATCGACAAAAAATTCAGTTCAAAGAATGACTACGTCATAAACAGAATGTGATATTTGTTCAAATTAGTTTGTTCTTTTTGATATTTCTACATAATTCAAAATCAATTTCCCTTTTAACTGTTCAATTAACTTCTGAATTCAAGATCTACTGGTATTTCTGAAAATTGTAAGACATCGTTGCCATCTTCCGTATAATCAGTGTACCCTTCTGTTAATTCACTGTACATCTACTGTACAGAGGCACTGTACTCTACAGGACACCACTGTACCTACCGACTGACCAGCACTGTACCCAACTGTACGAGAAAGAGCAAGCTTCTATTTTTTTAGGAGGGGGGGGGGGGTTCTATAGCATTGAATCATGATTTTTTTTTCAGTACACTATCTCATAACTGCACCGTTGTGTGCATACAAATTAAGTAAATCGCGTTAGCGCGTTATGAAAATTTGTATGCACACATCAATGAAGTTATGAGACTGTATACTTCAAAAAATCATGATTTAATGCTTTTATTTACATTTTTTTAACGTCATGCCTTGTCTACAAATGAGATTTATAGCTTAAACTTCTTATCTTATCCTAAGGGTAAGTTCATATTAATGGAAGAGCCACAGTAACAGCCACAAGCATGACTTTTGATTTTCGCTTGCGACGTTGCAGTTTACAGCGTTCAACGTTTGTGTCGTCATTATAAAACTCGTTATTTTAACTTCTGAGTACCCGCTGTGTATTACAGTGTTATAACTGCCGTAGCTTTCAACACATTTTACAAGCAACAAAAAAAAAAAAAAAAAAAAAAAAAAAAAAAAACTCGTGGAGTGTAAATATATTATTACATAAGCAGATTTAGAATTTTTTTTTCGGGAAAGTGCAACATGGGTATGTAAACTACCCCATCCCATAGATCAGTTCATGTATTAAAAATCAGAATTCAGTTAGCACTCATGATATACTGCCTTTAAAAAGGAGAATTATTGTGCGATTTAAAACTAAATGAGTTTTGTACTATAAAGTAAATTCAGTAATATTAATATTTTTAACAATGAAAAAACATATTATTAAAGAATTTTTAAAATAGAAATTGAAGATAATCGTTCACTCCTGACTTCAAGCGTATATAGTAAAATCTATGTCATATTTTCGTTGTTAGTCTTTTTTGGTTTAAAATCAACTAGTTGACTATATTTGATCTACACATTTATAAGCGAATGGACGTGTCATTGGACTTTTATGTCATGGTCGACTGGCAAACAGTTATCATCAAGTCATTTTCACAGTAACGACTGGACTGGCAGCTTAACAAATGCAGTACACATTTGACTGCACGTGCCTCTCCCATACAAATCGCAATTTATTTTAATTTTCCAGCGGTGTCTTATATTTCAACAAGTGTCCCTGTAAAAAAAGGCAGTCAAGGACAATGCAAAAGAAATCTTATATCAATTGTTATATAATTATATAAAGTGTAGTGTAACAGTAATGTAACAGTTGAAACATGCATTTATTTTTCTCAGCGTGTTTATTGAAACTGCACATGCCATAACCGACTTTATGTGTATACTACCCGTGTGATACACCCTCGTGCGGGTATGTTAAGGCTTCCTACAGCGATGTATAGAAGATCATTTGTCTGTACTTCATACAATATGACGGTATAATTAACTTTGACATCACAATCTGCATTTCATTCGATAGTACTCAGGGAATGTAACGTAACGTTGATATTGAAACATTAATTAAGACTTCGTGTTTCATTTACATAGATTTTTCCATTAATAATAATGTAGACTATAGAACTCAATAATATTGATGATAAGTATCAATTAGTCGACAGATTATATGAGCCAAGTATATGAATATAAGTATGCTTACAAGGTACTGATTTAAAAAAAACTGCTTTCGTACTGATCAAATAAAGTATCTAACATTGCTGGGAATCTATCATCAGTATAAGGATTAAAGCTTCTACAATTATTCCTACCAGTCAAAAAAGGTCGTTCTTTATTGACTCCATGGTTATAAAACATGATAAAACCCAACCTGTTTGATTTGGTATTTTTAATAAGAGAAATTCAATATAAAAGATCATAAAAAGCATGCATGTAGTGTCATAGATATGTAACATTTAGTCTAATGTGAAACTCCAAGAGTAAGTTTTGGTATGATCTCTCACATCTATAAGGAGTGAACCTAAAAGGGTTGAAACGCGCCAACATTAAGCATAATACGTTATCGTATTAGACAAGAATTTATCTATGATATTAATAAGACGGAGAATCCAAGCACGACAACTTCACATAGACTGAGGGTCTCAGTTGTCTTGGAGATCTTACGAATCTTCCTTGTGGTAATGTCGGAGAGTCGATGACGACCAACTGTGACGCGGTACCGGGACCAGCAAAGAAACCACAAGGAGTGTTCACATCAGACTCCGTCAGCCCTACAGTGACGGCAACGTCCCGAGGTGGGTCTGACACATCTTAAAAGATTAAAAACAGATAAACTTACAGAAACATTTAAAGCACTATGATGTTCAAAGATAATGTAGTTTATTCATTATATTACTCATATGCACGTTGTATTCTTAGAAAATTAATTACTACACAACGGAAACATTTGCAATTAAGTAATATTTGAATGCTATAAAAATATACTTGCAAAAATAATTTAAAAAAAAACAGAATGGCAAATAAAACGGGGTTTTTTTTTTCCGTTTATCAATAATTTTGTATATGTTTTTGACATTTACCGCAAAGTAACGAGGACTATGCCGTGTCCATCCTTTAATTATGATTTAGCAATGTCGTTTCTCTGTAAGCCTACCTGATAACGTCACTATGGAGACTTACCTCCTCCTGCGTCTATTCCTCTGTTGAGTATTCTGACAGATGTGATCGTATACACAGTCAGTAGATCCACCCTCCACCAGGGCTTTGTGTCGTATCCTCCTGTGTGTGTACACTGTTCTTAGAGAAGGTCTGTACCTCTGTTACCATCTGCTGCCAACTCAACTCCATAGGTATGAAACGTTGAAGACTGTTCGGTTGGTTTACCCAATAAAGTGCTAAGAGAACTGTCAACAATATTTGGTGATAGTGTGAATAAAATGCAAAGTGATACAGTTTATAACAAAACGAAGAAAAATTACTTGAAATAACTGTTCATTAAAATGTACTTTCATTCAATGTCTGCAATGCCAAATTGAGTTTCTGTTAGAAATTTTAAAAACTTCATTTCATAATAAGATGCTAACTCTGTTATTTATATCGAAACTAATTTGACTATTATTACTTGAAAATTTAGTTACTTTCTATTATAAATAGCTTATACTGAAATATCATGCGATTAAACTCCAACCGACCTTTACAGCAAACATTAAGAAAGTAGTTTTCTCATGGTCTTAGTTGTCCAATCCTTTTATATTATTATTAAGTTTATTGTAATGAGTAGAATCTGTTCTGCACAAAATATGAATTAAATGATATTGATATAATTTTGCATTGTTTATGGTTTAAGCTGATACAAAAATAAACCTAAAGCACAACAGAGAACATTCGATCTAATTTCCTTAATTGTTTTCTTCAAGACTATTTTGGCAGTACTGAAACAAAGGCAAAATGTATGTGGTAGTCAAAATAATTTTCATGATTTCTGTTGGTTCGTTTTTAATTTTCTTGTACGACAATTATATGACACACAATTTAAACATATTGAGAAAAAGCTTTAAAATCACACCAGTTGTCATATGTCAAATTCTGCGAACTCATAGGGATTTAATGCAAGCAGAATAACATCAGTATAAAGAAGTTAAGGACAATTAATATTTTAGTATTATTATTCCTTGTTACTTGTAGCTCAAAACAATGACGCTTTTAATTTGTTAAGCTTCACTGCCCTTTGTGAGTAAGCAATAAATGGTAAAAGGAATATTCGATTAATAAACAGTAAATTGTGTTGTTTCTATTAAAGTCAAGTCATTATACATTTTCGGTGGTTGAACAAAGGCTTTTAGAAGTAAATGCTTTTAAATATCATACATATAACTTAGAATTAAGTGAGACATGAAAAACAATTTGTTTTAGAAATTAATCAATACAGCTTTGTGTTTACGTTATTTTTGTAAATACTTCATGATATCCCCCGTAATCGCGGAAATATGTACTTTACATATTTAAATTTTTTATACCTTTTTTTCATTTTTGTATCTTTTACGGGATACCCTGAATACATAATCATGAAGAAAGTATTAGTTCAATCGTTAAAAGTATACAGAAACAATCAATATTCCACGTGATTCAAATTAATACACACCTCCGGTTTTGTCTTTCATTTTCTCAAGTACGTTTATGTTTGTCTCCCTGTAAATAATATGGTTCTTTGGGTAGTTGGATGCATCAAATAACTCTTTATTTCGAACCATGTCTTGATACAAATCTTCCGTTTGAAACTTGTAAAACAAGGAGTCGGTGTCCGTCATCAGCAATGTCGCCTTGTCACCAAACTTTCTTCAAATTGATACATGAATAGTTTGGAGAGCTCTAAAACAACCATTCCCGTGTAGGTTTGTTTAGTAGCAACTTAACCTTAACCTTCTTGTTTTTTTACACCAACCAAGTGTTTGTTAAAAATAGTGAAATTTCCAGATCTTTGCTTGGCGACCAATTTATGTAAAACCTTTAGGTTATTAACCAATTTAAAGTTCATCCTTTTTTGTATATTTTCCATCGTTTTCCTAAGAAAGGGGGAATAAACTTTATAATTAGAGAAAGGATTGTTGTCCTTATATAACAGAAATTAGTATTGCTAACGTGCATCTAATAGTTATAGTATATGATATTGTGTTTGAAGATTAATACTTTAATCTACGGTCAATTTGTCATAAATAGGTCGAACACATGTATGTTTGCAGTATATGCTAGTTTTCTACAACCCTAATATTGTCTTAAAGCTGAACACCGCTCGTAAATTGTCACAGCCACACAGGTACCTGGTATGTGAACCCTTCGATTTTGTTGCACCTGATTTCCGACTGAAAACTCATCGCCGACGTATAGTATTCCTTTCGTGGTCTTTGGATTTTGTGCATTTAGTTCTTAATTTATGTGCATATTCAGTTTGTTATTATATTTTGACCAGTTTATTTGATGAAAGTATTCTCTTGGCATGAAAAAAGTGTATAAAGCTTTATATTTTTATTGCGATCGAGTAACAAGGCGAGGCAAAATGTATGTCCGCACAGGTGAGACCTCTATAGCGAAACACTTTAAACTGCGAATAGGCCTGCAGCTTGTATAGGGGTTGTAGGGATAACAGTGGTGAGAGAGAAATACGGCGCACAGTGCATATTTACGAGCAGTGTTCAGCTTCAAGGAAATTGAGGAAATGTGTAACTTGGTGTAATATTTGAGTTGATTATGCACTTATTTTCATTTTATTTTATGGTAGCTTTTTACCGAATTCAGGAATAAGTCATTGATAATCTGTCTTCTTGAGGCAGAATAGTGACGTTGTGCAATACAAATTAGGTTTTATTTCGGAGTTAATCTAACTTTTTCTGTAAAAATTCACTGAAATAAACTTAATTTTTTTTATCTCTAAATAATTTTTCTAATAGCTTAATCATTTCATTTAATGGAAATACTGATCAGAATACTTAAATAATTAAGTTGTTGACATACTAGCAAATGCTAGGTAGTTTGAATTGACTCGAACGAGAAACAATTGTTGATGTTATTTTAAAACAAACACTAGCCTAATGATGCGAAGTTGAAAACATTGAGATACTGTGATGGAATAAAAGTCTTAAGAAACCGTATTTCGGAATGTTCTTGTATATGAACACAACAAAAGCGTTCTGTTTTAATCACGTTGTCAAGATGAACTTTTTGATAGCTAACGTAATTTGCAATTTTATAAACTACAAAGTTATATGTTTTCTATCTTATTTGTAACTTTAATCTTTGATAAAATCCATTTTATATCAATTTTTAGTAGTCGATATAACCATGTTGAAAGTACTAGCAAACCTTCGAAAATAGGTCACTGAAGCGTTGATGGGAGGGGCTGTGTCAAGCTGCAGGTCTGAAGCGTCCGGTCTGAAAAAAAATCGGATGGACAACCTGGGAACTACAGTGCCACTCACTGAAAAAACTGTATATTTATTGCGAACGTAAACGTGCGCTAGTATTGGAATGATTCTGTGAACACAATTAGTACCAGTAAATTTGCCATGCAATTTACTACTGATATCGTCTCTTTTAAACCACCATTACCAGCCCTGTAAAGAGATGTGGTGCAGTTTGTATAGATGTTAAAATGGTGACTCTCGATCTCGCTGAAAATTTAACATTCTTTATTTTCCGAGGTCGGTATAGCGTCCTTTGAAGAAAGTCTGAGGCAAGTAAAAGACGGTATCAGTAGTAAACTGCATGCAAAATTAAATGATATTCGTTGTTTTCACAGAATTTGCGTATAAATAAGAGTAATCAGTCCAAAACTATTGCAGATTTTTGTGGGCAATAAATACAAATTTTTTTCAATGGTTGGCACTGTAGCTCCCTGGTCGTCCATCTCAATTAATTTAAGACCGGGAGCTAAAGACCTGCAACTATGCTGTGTCGGCCCGGAAGTATTTGATAAAACATCATTCGTTTGAAAAAGCAAAGGCTTATAACACGGATGGTATACTATACTCGTGATAAAATAGTTTATAACGCTTTTCATTTGTATATAATCTGCTTGCAGTTTTATAAATTAAAAACAATTAAAGCAATCATTAAATAGAAAGTTTTATTACAGATGTAAAACTGAACATTCGGCTATTGAAAACCTCACCTCAACACATACATAATTATTTGGTCGGAAAGAGAATCGTTTCGACATTAGCAATAATAATTAGACAGAGTATCCAAACACTTCCACTTCACAAAGAGTGAGATACTCAGTGATTATGGAGATTTTTACGAATCTCCCCTGTGGTAATGTCGGACAGTCGATGACGACCAGCTGTGACAGAGTACCGGGACCAGCAACGAAACCACAAGGAGTGTTCACATCAGATTCTGTCAGCCCTACAATGACGGTAACATTCCGCAGCCGGTCTGACACATCTATTTAAAACGAAAAACATATATTAATGTGAAACTGCTTACTAATAATTCGAAAACCTGCATAGATTGCTTTTTCCTTATATATACAGTATTTCTTCTTGTTGAAAATAAAAATGTAAAAGATAAAAGGGTTTTCCCCTCGTTTTATTTACACTGATGTAATCAAAGCTGTACTTTACTATTTGACGTCGTTTTACTATGACGTTACTTTGTAGACTATACAGATAGTTCGTTTAACAATGTTTCTGTTTACCCTTACCTTGTCCCTACTCGTCCATTCCTCTATTGAATATTCTGACAGATCTGATGGAATACACAGCCTTCAGATCCACCAGCCACCACGGTGTTTTTTCTCCACCCTCTGTGCTGGCACACTTGTCTACGGCATGGTCTGTACCGTTGTTGCCATCAACTGCCAGATTGGCAGAGTAGTTCAGTCCAACTTCTGACCATGTAAACGTTGATGATTGTGTTGCAGGCTTATGCAAAGCAAGGTTGGAAGCAGCTGTCAACAATATTACAAAAAATGCAGATATATATCCGTTAATAAAAAAAAAATCAACGGTTTTGTTAAGTGTTTCTCAAAAGTACTAAAAAAATGAGGACCTTATTGTTTTGAAGTGTAATTTTGAATATGATGTAGAACAGAATAACAAATATTAACGCTTTCTCTTCCCCCTCACTTTTCTCTCTTTCTATTTCGCTCTTCCAAAATCTATCATCCACCTCTCTCTTTTTCTCTCTCTAATCATACCGCTTAACATGCAGTTATATAATAAATTGGACCCCCTAGACTTTGTACTCTGCAACGAGCAAAAAAATCATCTTAAAGTGTGCGTGAGAGAGAGAGAGAGAGCACTCAAAATCCTAGTCTTATGGGGACTGACTTCTGATATAGCACCCACGTTATGGGGAATAGTACGTTTTATGGGGCATACCGTCATTCCCCATAATTCTACCACATGCATTTTTCGAAAGCGCATGCGTAAATTATGTTTATAAACCAGCAAGCAATTTCTCTCTATTTTTTTTTATTATCTCACTACGAGTTGTCGCGCTTTCCCCAAAACAAATCACCCGGAAACTCCTTCCTTATCGGAACACCTCTGATTGATTCGTATGATAAATTTGGCGGGAAGTAATAGGCTTGTATGTCGACTCGCGAATGTGATATTGGCGGTTGCCGCGCAGTGAAGAATCGGAAGTGAGAAGTCGTGTGTGGGCATTAAGGTTTGTATAGATAGTTTTTTCCTCTAGTAAAACAATTTCTTGTCACTTGCAGCATTATATGAAACCAGAGACAGAAATAACTGATCGAAATCTCGCGGTCCCTATTGTAAAGTGTTCTCAGTTAAAATCAGTATATCTTTCAAATAAACAATTATATCGAAATATAACAGCTATAACCTATTACTTAAACATTCAAAATATTATATTTTCATGAGTTTGTGTCTTAGAAGGCAGTTGGCTGGCCAATATATTTTCTATATATATTAATCTTATTTTTCTATTTTTTGTTTCAAAAATGTCTAAAACCTATGCCTATTTTTCATTAAAAAAAACAGTATACTTTTTGTTTAAGATCATTGTCTCAGTATACTATAAAGTAGTTCTCAAAGTAAGGTCGGTCCCGTGAAATTTTTCAACATTAAAACACGCTAATGGCGGAGTTGCCAATCTCTGTTATTTATGTCTCTGATGCAACTTATAAACTTTTGAATTTTTTATTTGTTTCAATCATGTTTCATTGTACTTCTAAAATGTGGTATCAAACTATCGAAAAATTGAAGGATTAATTACGAAGATAGTATAATTTCAACACCCCTCCATTTTCCTAGTTTCGAATTCGTTTTCCAGTGGTACATCGAATTACCGAAATGACAGGGGCTACCGAAATAACACCTGAAATTACCGAAATGACACTAAATAATATATAGTCTTTTTTAACTGCTGTACTCTGACCACTGGCATTTCTCTCTTAAGCAGTCACCACTTGCAAAACATTTTGTATTTAAGATTTAACTCAATTTGACAATTGGTAATCAAAGTACAGATACCAAGCTTATTTGATGTGAGATCACGAGTCACGCATACAATCCTTTGTAGCCAGCAGTATTTTACAAGGTAGCGATTTGGTTGAAAGTATGTAAAACTGACAGGAGGCGGAGTTTTCCCACAAGACGGTACTTCTTATGTTTAGAGAAAGACAGAAAAGATAGATACAAAGGATAAAATTATATGAGGCAATCCCCACCTTATAAAAAGAAATGGAAATTGAAAAATTATTAAAATCACATAGTGAAATTATCGCAAATATGCCTCGCCCCCCCCCACCCCCCTGGCAAACACAATTATCCTTCGGACACCCCCCCCCGGGAAAAAATTCTCGATCCGCGCATGCGACAGAATGATTTCTAAACAAAAGATTACCTGGACAGTGTAGGACGGGTGAATCTGTATCCAGCATCACAATTTCCCGTATGTTATTCTCCAAACAAAAATGTACATAATTTTCAATAGGAGCACATAAACCCTGAATTAATAAATGTCCGATGGGTTCACTGGAAATGATTTGTTTCACATTACACTGTACAGTTACAACTTTAGTCTGTGTCGGACAAACAATTTCACCACTGCAAAGCGAACCTAAGGCACTAGGCTGACAAAAATCACATACCGCTGATATGTTTCCGATAAGAAGAGCACACATTATAAAACAAAACATTTTGAAAGAAAAATACAAAAACTAACTGTTTAAGTTGTTATCTGAATGGATTGAATGTGACAGTTTGATTTATTAACAAAAGAAACAAAGGAATCCTAAGGATTCTTGATTGGTGTATAAACAAATTAAACATAGTTATGAATCTGTTGCATGTATTATCAATTATATATTACCACTTGCAGTGTCTATTCCACATGGAAGAGCATAAACTTGGTCTGCCTTCAAGTTATCCAAAAAAAGTTGTTCACTTAGTTTGGGAGAGTAGGGCTTCTTTTCTTGGATGCAAGATGGCGCTTCTTTTTTTTTCATTTGCTGCAATTAAGTTCATCAAAGTTGATGCAATTTAGTTTTTTAAAACAATATAAAATAAACCTACCTAGTTATGTTTTGATTATTCGATATAACTTAATCATTATTTTGTGTAAGCTATATACTGCATAAATAATTTAAATAAAACTTTCAATTAAATTTAGCAAGATATACTAGTATTTTATCTTTCTGCTTGATGTTCTGATACTTTTTTTAATTTCTGGAATAGTTTTTTGAGAATTGACATTTCCGCTTAGAAAAAAGAGCAATGAATTTATCTAAAAATTCTACACCATTATTTACTGCAATTTCTTGAAGAAAATATTTTATGCAAATCATATCAATCCATATCCCAAAATAAGGGGCCCTAATTTATCCATTCTTTATTCACATTCGGTTTTATCAATTAAAGCTCTACTGACATCATAAAATAGCAACGAATGTAAACAATCAGCCGCCATATTTTATCGATAGACGCCATATTAGTTGGTGTTCTATTGTTATCTGCTAACCATATATAGACCCTATACTTCGTCACCCATGAGCGCATTCGTCGATAAACAGTACCCGTGTACTCCTCGACAAGGTGACGAAGTGCCGGTGTGTGCATAGGCCTAGAGACCGCGGTCGCATCGCGAAGAAGAATTTGAGAAGTTTGCAACAAGTCATGGCATCCAATGTAAGAGTCTTGCATAAAAATGCACATTACACTCAAGCAATAAAGAACACCAACACGCAAATGTGCTCACTTCAAATGTATTTACACTTATCATGTCTGTCATGCACGCACGCATACTCTGTGTGAACGAAATGCTTGTTTCTGACAAGTGTTTGAAAGCATTGATCGGGGAGAAGCAATTATTCGTTTAAAAAAAAAAAAAAAAAGGAAACTATTTTTCAATATGATGCTAACATATATTTGATAGGATATAAATTAAATATAATCGTTTTGGATTGTAAATTTACGTGGTTATCCCATTTTTTTTTATTCTAACAAAAAGGTTAGATTTTACGCTCCAAGTCCTCTGATTATGGGAAGGGGGGGGGGTATGTACTTTTGTATCATAAATAAATAATAATCCTAGCCATTCCTAGGTCATTTTTTTCATAACGAGAGCTATATATATGATTTTGTGATAATAAAAAACATGTCTGATCATTTATGTTAGAATAAACCTGCTAAATAGTATTCTTTTTATGCATCATCACAAAAGAATCAAATGGAATGTATATTTTCTGCCATATACACATGTAAACTTGCCAATGAAAAATATCTTGCTGTTATCAATACCTTCTTTTATCTTTAACAGGAACTAAATAAATATGCAATAAAATGCCTTTATTCAATAAAAATGATATGGTAGAATAATATCATTTTTCATTCATGACAGAACAGGAATTATTATCTGAAGTAAATCATAATCATATTTCAATAAACATCAGCTACATACAACACATATGCAAGCTTCATAAATATTAGATTGATGTTCAGAATACACAAGTTTTCATGTTTCTCATTTTCTACATACAAGTAGTAAGCACACTTCATAAAAAAAGATAGATGTAAAAAAAATGCTGAATTTTCTCTCTTATCTATACCATACAAAATTAAAAAGTTATAATTACTAATATTACAGACATGGGCACCCTAAAAACTTTTACATATTGAAACTCTATTCTGTTGATACATTATAATATTATACATAAAAATATATTATAAAAAACATAAACCTTTTAATGAATTCATACATCATACATCAAAACTACATGAATATTATATGTTTTAATGAGTAAATTTTAACATTTTTATTCAGCATTGTTGTCCCTGTGAAAACAGGGGGAAGTGCAAAAGTTGCCCATGCAAGAGGAGAGGTTGCACTAATTGTCGGAACCCATGTTGTCAGTTCAAGACAACATCCACAAATGAGGAAGTAAGTAAAATCAATTCTTCTCCTAGGAGTGTTGGCCATCTATTTCGATGTTCACCCTTCTACCACGATGAGGTCCTCCTAGATCAGAAGGGATAAATTTTGTAAATGTTACAATAATTGTTTCTGATTGTAGCCTGCACGCTATCACCCTTACGCCTCACAGAGCATTCGCAACTCGAGTAGGGGAAATATTCCGAGCCGAAATGAAGTCTTGGAGGCTGCAGCTAGTCCTGAAAATAGACAGGACATTGAGACAGTGTCAACATTGCGAGTAAGTATTTATGAAGTTACTGTAAACGTATCATATTTAGTGTGTACGATATTTGGGGGAATACGATTTTTCAACAAGTTAGCGTGGATTTGATTTAGCGCATGTCCGAATGTACTTTTTTATCTACTTAAATATTTTACATTTGGCGATGTACTTGATTTAGCGGATGCGTTTTCCGCCAAAGACGCTAAATAGAATACACAGCCAAATGTAATACATTTACAGTATTAGTCTCTTATACTTTTACAGCAATATACAACTTTCCTTGCCTTCTGAAACTGTACATTACTGTTCAATGACTACAATCAGCATTTCAGTGATACTTTTCTATCAAATGATACACTTCAGATATACTTCAAGTTGTTTTGTTTTCATCCTCCCAAATTAAATAATGATATTTATTTTACTTTAGGAAACTATTTCAGAAATGAATGAGCAGACACTACGCCAAGTTCTAATTAGAGCAGTTGAAGCTGAACCAGACTTGATGAAAAGTTTCATCGAAGGTTCAAGGCAGGACAATAACCCAAGCTCAGAAATAGCATGGTGTTCATGTGGGCGATGTCAAGCATTTGACGATCCTCGCATGAACCTATGTTGTTGCCAATCTCCATGCATAACTTTAAAACCAGAATTCAGAAATCTGTGTTTGAGGCATGATGTCTTGGAGATTGCCAACATTCTGAACTGGAGTTATCGTACCAACCTTGAACCTTCATTCGCTCAATCTACATTCCGGAACCAAGCGTACAGGAATTTTGTGCTATGGCAACACAGTACCCTGGGAGCAGGCAGGAGAGTGCCAGTGCCTTCATGTGTGTGCGTGGCAATCAGGAGGAGATTTCCTCAAGCAAATGGACAATATAGGGGCTACCACTCCGCAAATTCAGACTCAGAATAAATTTTTATTGGTGAAAAACTTACTTCATTTTTTTCTGCTTTTCATTTCTGCAAGTAAAACCAGAGACCCAGGATTTGCTGATCCGGATAAATTGGCAGATATGTTGTCAAGATCTTTTGACTGCCTAGTCCTTGTATAACCCGCACAAGATCTCCCATATATTTCTTTCATGCAGGTTATAATGAGTCCTGAAAACAAATAATAAATTTTCTTTAATGCCAAAATAAGTTCTGATCATCATATACCGGTAATACTACACTATTACTAGTGGTTCATATAGTCAGGAGAATAAGGAAGTATAAAAATCACCAAAGCATGTATCTACTGGTACCTGGAATGTAGGAGTATTCTTTGATTGACTTCTTTTCATATGCAACCCACTGCTTTGTTTTCCGTGAAAAGTGGGAATAAACATAGGGCAAACCACTCTCTGTGACCTGTGGTAGCCTATGAAGATGGAAAAAGCAATAATTGTAACCACATACATATATTTTAGGAAAGCAATAACCAATAGGGATTGGTGTGGACGTATGGCATTCTGTGTCAACTGCCGGCAAACTTGGGCAATTGAAAACTTTTTTAGCCATACCCTTTTACACTATGTTCCAAAAAGAGTGTCCTATAGCTATGATTCCTACACCATACGAAACATGCTAGCTGTAATGGACCATTACAGCTAGCATGTTTCTTATGGTGTAGGAATCATAGCTATAGGACACTCTTTTTGGAACATAGTGTAAAAGGGTATGGCTAAAAAAGTTTTCAATTGCCCAAGTTTGCCGGCAGTTGACACAGAATGCCATACTTCCACACCAATCCCTATTGGTTATTGCTTTCCTAAAATATATGTATGTGGTTACAATTATTGCTTTTTCATAAGTACAGTAATGAATATTACAGAAATGTACATTCTAGTTCACCTACCTTAGTTCTTGAAGAGCAGAAGAATTTCTATGAAGCCATTTTCTATTTGAAGATAAGGACTCCAAGTTATTTTCAGTATGATGACATCTGCAATCATAGAAATGTAATATATTTTAATATTATCTTATCTTAGTGAATCATACACAATTTGATACAAATTAAATTGTCAACATTACCTTCCCCCAGGCCAAATGTGTTGGTTGGTGATAAGATGGAGAATGCCAAACCACTTTTTCAATAACTTTTCTACATTCCCTTTTGATGCGCTGCAGGTACCAAAAATGGTTAATAATTGGACGAATCCACGGTAGTAAGTCTTTGTTTGCTGCCTTCTTGGCTATCTCTCCAAGCAGAAAGGCCAGTTTCTTTGCTTTATGCCAGATGTCTAAACTGTGCTGCAGATGTTTGAAGGGGTCAGTGCCTGTAATATACATGTAGTAGTTATATTTTCAAAATTTTCCTTTTAGAAGTAGATATATAATGGTGAATAAATTACACACTATAATATTTCTTACAATATTTATATGTAAAATACATGTATATATACTTACGCATCATGGAAATTATATTTCTGCTAGCATCAGAAATTATTTCCCACACTACATACGGTGATACATTTAGAATGTAGTTGAGACCTCTCTCAATCAGGAGCCTCTCCATTTTAGGACTGTGTCGTCCAACCTCCCGAGAATCTCCAATCTCCAAATGTATGATGTGTTTTGAATTTACATCCATGAAGACAGCTGTAGACTTGTTGGCACAAAACCCTTAAATATGTTAAAAAATATATTTTTCAGAAAATGTTTTCAGTAAATTAAACAACAAGGCAATAAAATCACAGTCTGTCTAAATGAATGCCTGGCAACGTATTCAGTAAATTGTCCACAATAATGCAATAGTATAGAGGTAAATGTAAAGACTGTTACCTGGAGTATCATATCTTACATCCACAGCCAGGCTCAGGGGTATCTCTTTCAGTTTGTCACCAATATCTTCCATGTGTTTAGTGAACACTTTCTGTACTGCAACCTAGTTGAAGAGATTTTTAGCATACTTGATGATACATTCTTTTTGACAATCATGGCACATGCACTAGTATGTTAGATGAAAATGAAAAAAGGATAACATCATAAAAATAATACTAGCAAGTATGAATCTACAATTTATATTTACCGGTAAACCTTCGAACGATAAAAAAAAATCAATACTTGCAACATACTCTGTATTGAAGTTGCATTCTATAGAATTGTCTTGCTGATCCAATTGCAAGATTAATAAATTTTGCACCCATGTTGACCTGATCCCATGATGCTCCTGACAGAAGTACCATTAGTTGCAGCAGGATTGCAACAGCACTCCTGCCTCCATAAAATGGTGTTGAGATCCACTTTCCAACATGACCATTCTGTTTCAATAATAATCATTAGTAAATGTGAAATTCTTCAAATATAACATTACAAAAATGATCAAGTGAGTACTAAACAAATTACATTATGTATATATATAATTATATATGGGTACCTCTCATTGCCAATCTAACATCCTCCACAAATTAATAACTTTTTCATAGCACATATTCAAAACTATTTTTTTAAATTTTATATTATACAATATGAGTTATTGACATATATTTATGTAAAAAATTAGGTAGTGGCCATTTATTTATCTTATGATAACTTACAGTGCAGGTATATTTATACTTTATTCCTGCTGCTATTTTCTCTGCCTCAACAATGGAGGATTGAATGATAGGATCGCCACACTCTTTACAGGTGCTCCTTTTGAATAGGTCCAATCCTCTCCCCAACAACAAATCTTCTATCGGACAATATGTTCATCTCCTCCTGGTCTTTATCACTGTTGATTTTTAAAGAAAATACATATACATTATATATTTTACCAGACAATTATGATAGATATTATATATTATATATATGTGATAATATGTATATAAAAAAAATAAGGATAACATATCACTGCAGAGTGAAGAGTGTTACTTTCAAGATTGTCATGTGAGAGAGAGAGAGAGAGAGAGAGAGAGAGAGAGAGAGAGAGAGAGAGAGAGAGTTATTATGCACATGTTACATGTATAATTATTTATGAGTATCAAGGATAGAAAAAGTTTAACATATTTTTATGATGTACAATGTATGCAAGCCTTACAATTTACAAACCTGGATATATTTTGCCACATTTCATTCCCTTTTTCTTCTTCATCACCATCATCACTGCCACCATCATCTTCTTCATCATGTTCATCATCAGATGATCCAAATATCTCCTTTATGATATTTTCTACTTCATCAGTATTATCCTGTAGTACATGTAATGTAATATGAATAACATGATCAATTTATTCCATATGTGCATGATGTGTAAACAAATATATATTGACTATAATGTTCAGATTTTTGTATTTCAATGTGGTATTTACGTAAGCTAATTCAAAATGAATATTTACATAAGGTATAGAGTAAAACTGCAATCATACACGTATGTATATACAGCTAGATGTACAAATTAAAAGTAGATAGATAAATTTGGTATCAAGTCATCATGAATATAAAAATACATATTGTACATAGTATGCATCATGGTAATGTAAATAATTTGAAAGACATGGTACTTGAAAAGACATTACAAATTAATATGATACCAGAATAATTAACCCACAAGAGCTTGAAAGCTTATATTTGAATTTTCCAATGGGGGCCCTTTCCCAAAGTATAATTATATAGCTTGTATGGTTGTTACAGCACTTATATACTGGGGTATGGTTGTAAAGTATTTGGCACTGTGTTAATTATACTATACATAGCACTATTACAATGAACAAATACTAAGCCTAAAACATACATATGATACACCCCTACCCTTTATATAATTATGTTTTCCTCTGCGTGATTATATTACTTCATTTTTTATTTTATTTTTATTTTATTCCATGTGCAATACCCATATGAATTATCAGCTGATATATCAAATTAAAAAAAAAGTATCATGATCAAATGAATGCTTTTGGTATAAATTTTATGAATTTTCTACCTCGGCCTTTAGTGAAAAACAGTAACAGTACTTGTTGAAACTTCACATATATGTACAGTGAACTATGTATTAGAGATAACATGTAAACTTGTCACATCTTTTGGTACTAGACCGAAACATCTGATGTTTTCCTGGCTTTGAAAACAAATCTGATATTTTGTGTGATATTTTACATTGCAGAAAAACATGCCAGACATGGACATTATATAAAAATCATAAATAGGCCAGGGAAACGTCATATATTTCGAACAAGCTTGTTATTTATATACTGCTCTTCAACTGGAAATAAGAATTTGGGCGTACATATAAGCTTGTCATATCTAAGTTACTTACATACTGTTCTTCCATTTCTTCGTCTTCACCATGGATATGATCAACATTATCGTCGACATCTCTGTCAAAATCCATATTTATGACACTGCTACAATACAAAATAGAGTCTAAACTGCCATCCAAAGCAACATTTATGTTTATATAAAACTTCATTCCAATCGTGTCTATCCTAGTAAGCGTTCATCTTCTTGAAGCAATAACTAATAATTTCTCCCTTGTGTTTACACGTTTTCGATGTAGGCCTACTTTCATTTTCAGTCACCGCTCTGCGCATGGGCAGAGTATATCGTAAACAGTACGTGCTGGAGGTAGACGCGTGGCTTTTCTCGGTTCGTGTTGAATTCTGTAACACTTTTACAAACTATATCTATTTCATGTTTTCGTCGTTATTTTTTCAATTGAATGCATGTAAAGGTACAGTGTAAGCCGATATGCTTTTAAAAAATAATTCTTACCTGAAATTTTGGAATTGAGAACCGATAGGTCTGTAGGTATTCGAAATAGAATTCTTCCTTGTCGTGCGCTTGGGGCCTGTGTGTTGCCTGCAGTTCTTCAACGTCAAAAATGAGTAGTAAAGTACATGTATTTTATTTTATTTCAGAACTCGGGGCATTTCGGAAACCTTTGCGTTTTGTCGTATGTTTCATACACCGGAAATTCTATGTACTATTTTTTTCTTTAGTATGCCTTTTGTATTAGCCGATGCGATCCGAACACGTTGACAATCACAGCAAAATCATTCGCGCGTGACCATTCACCTGGGTAGTACCTGGTTGGCAGATATTAGGGCTATAGAAACTAATATGGCTGACAGTGGCCTGTCGTTTAAATGACTTCAGTAGAGCTTTAATTTACAGTCTTCATGTATGTATAAAAAATATACATGTCAAATTACAAACAAATCTTAAATGATTTATCACAATGATGAGAAACTATAATATCTGAATTACAAATTATGGCAAGGTCCGTTGTAAAGAAAAGTTTACTTTATAACCTTAATTTTAAAATCCTTGAAAAAATATCGTTTTGGGTTGCAAATCTTCTGATTGAAGTGTTACAACTATATACTTATGCATATATCTAGATATGAATGGCATGAAAATTGACGAGTTATAAAATTATTTGAGTTTGGTCATGTAAAAAGCGATATAAGATATTTCTATCTATAGAATTAGTCGGCGAATAAGCGTCCAAGCTGTCGTCATCAGACATACGCATTAGGTTTTCTCTAGCTTTCTTTTGATTTCTCTTGATTTTATAAAACCACACGCATGCTGATACAAAAGGAAATAATGTCAACAACCACAAGAAGTAAAGTTTGTCAATTGTGTACTTTTTTACGGATTGTGTCGTTGTCTCTTTTCTGGTGGATCGTTGTACATGTACCTGGCTGGGTGGTATCTGTTACGTCCTCTGTCGACGGAGTATGTTCTATGTTTCTATCAGTATTGATGTTGACGGAATGTGATGTATTAAAATGTTAGTAATTAAAGTAGAAATGATGATAGTATCACCGTGCAAAAGGACTGCGAACGATAGCATTGTCTAGCCGCCTAACTAAAAGTCATTTTTTGAAAGTTGTCTAATTAAAGTTAATTTTTTATAATAATGTAAACATTTATGTATATTTTCATTTAATATAAATGATTTGGTCAAACAAAGAGAGATAACTTTGTAATTTGGGTTAAAATAGCTCATTTCATAATAGAAAATAACGGAAAACGGAAATGTTTTTTAAAACATCTTCCCCCCCCCCCCCCCCCCCGTGAAACAAAAATTCATTTGGAGGGGTTTTAATTATTGTTATTTAGCATATTTTTACCAAAGGGTTTGTTGTTTCACGGGGGGGGGGGGGGGGACATATGTCTACAGACCGCAATACATTCCAAAAAAAGAATTATGCTTTGTAAATTTTTGAAAACTAATTAACAGATATGAATTAATATGAAGTTTTACTTTAATATATATCGTAAATATGTTATTATTAAGTTTTTATGCACATATTGGCCGCTAAATAATATTTTCCTCACTCATAGAGACCGATTTCAATGAAATTGTTTTAGTCCCCGTGTTAGCAAAACTTTTGTTTAAAAAAGAATAATTGATTTCAAATTTTATTTTGATATAAATTGATTAGGATTTGATTATACTTTTTAGTAGAAAACTTAGTTTTTGAATATCTGACAGGAATTCCGAAATATTTGGATGTAAAATGTAGGCGGGAAACGGGCGTTAGCGATCGCAGTTCTTCACTGTTTAATTAAAACTTTATTTTGGACTTTTCTTTTAAAATTCAACATCTGTTTCGTAATATTATCTCACAGTTTATTTCTTACAAAGTTACTTATTTATTTAGTGATTGACACTTTTCGGACTCTTAATGTGATTTCAAAGAGACAGAGTGTCATGTCTCAAGCACTGTTAATCTCTTAAAACAACATTGTGCAATTATCAGTTTTTCATTTCTTGGACATCAAAGACTCATTGAGTTTATTTAATTATTTTACATCTGTGAACCTTTCACTCAGCTTACTTATGTCATCACTTGTCAATTTATACTTATTGTTCAGATTCTTATAAATAGTTATGTACAATTGTCAATCGCCAGTCTGGAATACGGCGGCCAGCATCGGCCACGTCCGACTCGCCCATGCAGAGCCTTGAGTCCGGAGGCCACTACTGGCCATATCCGACTTGTTTGTAATATGTCTGCCTGTTAAATTATTGTAATGTTGCCATCGTTGAGTCTCGGCCAATAAAATCGGAATCCTGCATAAATTGCCTGTTTATTTCTCTGGAACTGTATACTGGTGGACCTTCGGGAATACGGCAAACCTACCCTTCATTTTTACCTTACGGCCTACAGCGCGCCACAACCTTATACCCTTTACGCCAACATTTCCTCACCCGGTTCGTACTGCACACGACCGATGCAGACCCAGAAGAATTCTTTAGCACCGTAAAATCCACGCGGTCACAATAGTCTGCGTGTACTGTGTGGCCTGAGGATGGTGGGTCGAGTAGACAGTGTACTGCTGTCTGCGGTGCTCGTATAATGTGATGTAGATATGTCTGTACACTGTGTGGTCGGAGAATGGTGGGTCGAGTAGACAGTTTACTGCTGTCTGCGGTGCGCGTATGATGTGATGTAGTGATGTCTGATGTCAAAGTATGCGGGGTACTGATATGGATTGTAAGTGTGGAATCAATGTTGGTAAATGGGGTCGCTGTGACAGTTTGAGAGTATGTACGTGTTGAAATGGTGTGTTGTACGGTCGACTGGTCTGAGACATGTTGACTTAAGGAGGGTTGAACAGAGGAAGTATCTGCTAAAAATTGAATATCAAAATGCAAAAATCAATTTCTAGGTGTTTCTGCACCCGAGAAAATATTCAACAAATAAAAAATAAAACAAGATCAATAACTTCAATCATGCACATACTTACACATTGCCGGCATAGTCGCGGTGGTTGCGTCGTCTATCGGGAGAAAAAAACATAATAAACAATAGCTAATAACTTTAAAGATATGTGTATTTTCCGCTTTCCTTATTTTGATTAAAAAAAATGTTTAAAGATTATTACCAGGGCACACAGGCCGTCCGTTGAAAAATCTGCAAGCCATTGCGAATGAAAAAAGGTGATGCGATCGGCAAATAATTGTACTTATTCATTGGATAAAAGTGACAGGGGGCGGAGTTTTCTCACGATCGGTGTTTTCTTATGATCGGTCTAACCTTAGAAGTGTGAGCGCAGAGACCCGTGTAAAAGAAATAAAAAAAATAATTACCTCTACACCTGTGATTTTTCTCCGTCGAGTCCAGCATGACTATGTCTTTGATCTGGGTCTCTTTGCATAAATGTACATACTGTGCAATAGATCTGCAATTACCCCGAATTCTTAATTGTACGATCGGGACTAAAGTAGTTATATATTGAATGAAACATCCTACCTCTACGTATGATGCATAAAGGGGACAAACATCCTCACCAGTGCACGTTGCAGTTTTGCCAAAATCAATTTTACACATATCACATCCCGATGCCCCTCCAAATAGCATACAGACAGAGAAAAAGAATCACAAAATGCATTTTAAGGAGGTAATAAAATCTGATCTTTTATGTAGCAGTGTTATTGAATGACTGAAATGCACTAATTCTGAACTTTTAATCATGAAATTAAAGTTTACCCTTTCACGTGATATTTTGATCAGTCATTAACACCCGTTAACAGTGCGGGTTAGGGTGATCCCGAACAAATAAAAAGTGATGATAACCAATTTTTATTGGACTCTGTATACAGACAATCACTGTATTGTGTATATCGTCTGAGCATTATGACATACATTTGTGTCAATCAAAATTTGCTTATTTGGTCATTCTGTACCTGACAAGGATACTGATTACACAAAAAGTCGCTTTTACGATAATTTTAAGTTTTATGAATTGTTTTAATTTTAACGACAATTGATTTGATTTGAAATTCCCTGTTAATAATTGTAGACCAAAGCAGTTGGGAGGGTGCGTAAGGGAATTAATGTCACGCGTTCGAACTCGTGATTAACCTAGTGGCCGTGTTTGACGGTTTTAAGTTTGCAAACATGTCATTTTTCAAAAAGTCATTTAGACAATTTCTAAGGAGACAAATACCTAACGATCTCCTTCATTCCTTTCTCACGATGAAGTTTTAAGATAGTGATAATACATATCAAATTCCGACGAAATTTGACAGCAGGAGTACCAAATATAATTACAAAAAAAAATGAACAAAAGAATAAAAAATCAAAGTCGCATAAAAAATGAACGGATGAGTTTCAGAAAAGATAAGAAAGCATAATGGGCCCCTCCATCTTTTTTTCCTAAACCCAAATTGCCTCGAAATTTGATTTATAATATTTTTCTAAATTTCTTTAAATTATAATGAGCATTATAATGTATTAAAACCAAAGAAAGCTCAATAAAATTGTCTTTGGAATATATTCACAAGGATTCAAACATGGGAATGTAATTTTTTTTTTTTTTTACCTATGATTTTGGTTTCATTTTTTTTATTTCAGAAATAAAACTAGTAAATTCCGCACAAGAAAAATAGAGATAAAATTATTTATTTCTCTTAAATATAATTTTAAGTTGCTGTACTTGCGGGGAAGTGCGTGAAGTAATGAGAAATCTCGCGCAAGCGATTAGCGACTTGGACGACCTGCCATGTCTGTGAGTAATTGATAATAGAAAAAAAGTTAAACAAGTGAAAAGCTGTCAATGTGACAGCAAACCGGGTTTTCTTTTATGTGAACTGTATCCATAATCCATGTCAACCCATATCCAGTGAAATGGAGTACCCTATATGCAACATTTTGCCTAAAAAATGACTAAGTTCAAAAGCTAGTATTTTTTTTATAAATAATCAGAATTCAAAATCCTAGCAATATGCACACCTCTGATATATGTACAATAATTTGCAAAAAAAACAACTTCCTATCTTGAAAACTATAGGAGGAGTTATCCGTACAATGAGGGTACCCTATATGCAATATTTTGACAAAATATGACTAAGTTCAAAAGCTGGTATTTTTTCGATAAATTATCAGAAATCAAAATCCTAGCAATGTACACACCTCTGATATATGTACAATTGATCTGCAAAAGAACAACTTCCTATCTTGAGAACTGTAAGAGGAGTTATCCGTACAATGAGGGTACCCTGTATGCAATATTTTGCCAAATATGACTAAGTTCAAAAGCTGGTATTTTTTCGAAAAATTATCAGAATTCAAAATCCTAGCACTATGCACACCTCTGATATATGTACAATTGATCTGCAAAAGAACAACTTCCTATCTTGAAAACTGTAGGAGGAGTTATCCCTACAATGAGGGTACCCTTTTGGCAGCCGCCCGCCCGCCCGCCATTTTCACCATTTTAATAACCAGATTTCTCCGTTGGAAATCCCGGTTAAAAATAACACGATTTTACTTTAAAAATTAGGTACAAGTGAGTCAATTTTTTATAAACACACATTACAATGAGAACTTCACAACCGTAAAGTAAAAAAAGTAAATTTAAGGATAACTTGAAATATGAAGCAACTTTGTGTGAAAATACTTTTTGTAATAGAATGTAGAACGAAGTTGTCAATTAGTCTTTTCATTTTTTTTTGGTTTAAGTATGGAGCAGTGTGCCACTCCACTTCTTTCTTCGTAAGTGTCGTTTGTGTTGTTTTTAGAAATAAAACGTACTCTCCAGTGTATATGATTTTAACCTCCGTTCTGTTTTCTTTTACCAAATTTTTATTCTTTATGATTTACACTTAAAAAAATAAAATTGATCATCATTTTTCCCCCATATGTAAAGTACTCCACTAGCATCCAGGGTTAGTATTTTTTTCCCAAAATTAAAAGTTTCAATTGTTTTATTGTTCAGAAATAATATATTCTACACTCAACTTTCACTCAAAATTATTAGCATTTCATATTCTGTCCGTACACATATAGCACGCCGATGTCAAAGAAGAGGAAGGGAAACCTGTTAGTACATTTTATATTTAATGAAACACAATTTCTTGTAAATGATCTTAGAAATATACGTATATATTAATTATTTTCATATATTCTTAACTTTAGTCCCTCCACTCCGTCGGTGCCGATTGGGTCAGTAAATTAATTTTGATTTTATCCTTTTAAATATTAAATTCGTAATTTATACATTGTGGTATGCAGTAAATATAATGTGACCCTAAATTCTCATGTTCATTTAAATTACCCCCCAATGCGCCGATTCGTCCAACGTTAGTATGATTCTTTTTTATTAAATTAAAATATTTTTGTCACTGAGTTATGTTTTTTTTTAATGTTTGAATGGTTATATATGTAAAATGCTCGACTGAATACAAATAATCACACAATTTTTCTTTATTTAACAAGAAAAGGATCGAAATCATTTCAATTAGCGATGAGTAAGTTTCGTAACAAATTTACATGTTTCATTTGGTTTAATTTTAAATATATATAGATTTTTTTAGTTCCAAATTTCACCTCCTTTTTCCCGTAGTTCAACCACGGAGAGTTACTGCCTTCTGGACAGTAGGTATGTATGTCTTTTTTAATCACCATAGAATATCTGTTATATCAAATACTAACTGTATGATATTTTTAATTGTCATGGTTTTTGATGTTTACGTTATTTATTCATGCTTTTATGTACATAGAAACGTATAACATTATCTAACCAATTTTGCGCATTTCTTTACACTGTCTTTTAATCATTTTATTTTAGTCTCGAGAGACAACTGCTGTGAGTTATTATTTTATATAATAACGATTTCATTTAAAAAAAAAGAAAGAAAGAGAAAATTAATGATAAATTTTTACGTGTATGTAAATTAAGAACTATGAAATACAGTTATTTGTTAACAAATATTTATTTAGTATTTCATTAGATAGTCTATTTTTACTCTTTTTTTCTTTCATTTATTTATTAATTCTATATTTATTTATTTTTTATTTGGTTTATATTATTTTTTTTTACATAGGGATGACACTGTATTTGGGTAAGTTTACATTTAAGGTTGAAATAAGATAGATATAATGGGAATATTATTGTCACGAATATATATATATATATATATATATATATATATATATATATATATATATATATATATATATATATGTTAATGAATTAGATAAAAATTTCTCTAACCTAATGATGAGGATTGTGTACAATAAATTTCAGATCGCTTGAGGGAAACGCAAGTATGGCCTCGGCCAGCACCTCCACCGCGGCGATGGAGCCCGAGGAGCCCGAGAAATGATTGGAAAAGTAAGTCTATGTTGATGATTGAAAATAAAATGAATGCACTGAAATAAAATTAACAAATGAATATTTTGAATGTAATTAAAAAAAAAATTAAATGAATTTTTTTTTGGTCATGCATTTATCAGTATTGTCTTTGATTAAATTTCTTACATAAAATTAACAAACAAAAAAATTAAATATAACTTAAAAAAAAATCTATTTTTTTTTGTCATGACTTTAACAGTGTTTTGTTTGAATAAATTTCTAAACTTAAATAAACAAACAAATATTTCAAAGACATAAATGAAAAAAAAAACAAATAAATAAAATGCATTTTTTTTCCTATGAATTTAGCAATATTTTGTTTGATTTAATTTCAGATTAACAGAGCTCCCCTTCCCCCCAGACAGGAGGAGAAAATGGACATGTTTTAAAATTAATAAATATTTTTTAAAAGTGTTTGCATTGTTAGTTGTGTATATTGCAATTGAATTACTTGAAAGAAAAAAACCTGGTATATATAGTTCCAGAAATCTGGAGACTGAGCAATGGATTGATTGGTTTAAAAAAAAATTCTGCTTTGGGGTGATGACTCATATTTCCAAGCACATTGGAAAAAAAAAAGTTTTCAATATATTCAAGAAAGTAACATTTCAGTTTGCGTTTAGGAAAAAAATCATTTTTTCGATATAACTATCTCTTGGACGAAAATGTACAGAAGACAATGTGTACAAAAACCGTTTATCACTGTGTCCGATATTTCCGATGGCGTCCTTGGGTATTTCTGATTTTTTTTCCCATCAAATATGATGATTGATTTATTTGTTTCCGCAAAAAATAATTGTATCAAATATTTACAACTTCATTTTATAAAAAAAAAAACCAAACTTTTTTTTTTTACTTAAACAAACAGCAATTGAATTTTTTAAATTATTAGTAAAAGACGGGGGGATTTTTTCCATTAGCGTCTTCGGATATTCTAGATCCCATATTTTTTTCATAAACGATAATCTATGTAATTTCTTCAATAATGTCTTGAGTGAATTGAAATAAATAAAAGTATGATTTATTATTATAACACACTGTTAATGTATTTTAATTATGAACCTGTGAAAATTGTTTAAAGACTGTTTAAGCAGAAAGACAATTTATTTTAGATCTTTGAAATTTCTTCGATTTTTGTAACCATGAAGATTTATTGTATTAAAAACCCATCACTACTTATTTTATAAGAAACTATATTCATTTTTGTTTTTAAAGCAATACAAAACATAATTCATTTACTTTTTTATTCTAATATTATTTGATATACGACTATTAGTAAAGAAATTAAAATTATTAATATCATTCTATATTTAAAAGAAAATATATAAAAGACTAGAGACGAGCTCGTTGCAAGCAACGATCAGGTTTTCCGTCGTAGCTGCGTCATACTTGTGACGTATTACAAAAAATTGACAGCTGACCATAGTACAATATTAGATGTGTAAACACTGAGAAACAAAGTATTATATTTCTGGAACCGCGTAGATTTTACGGTGATAGAGTATTCGTCTGGATCTGCATCGGTCGTATGCATTACGAACCGGGTGAGGGAATGTTGGCGTAAAGTGTAAAAGGTATAAGGTTGTGGCGCGCTGTGGGCCGTAAACTAAAACGAAGAGTAGGTTTGCCGTATTCCCGAAGGTCCACCAGTATACAGTTCCAGAGAAATAAACAAGCAATTGATGCAGGATTCCACATTATTGGACGAGACTCAACGATGGCAACATTGCAACAATTTAACAGACAGACATGTTACAAATAAGTCGGATATGGCCAGTAGTGGCCTCCGAACTCAAGACTCTGGGAGAGTCGGACGTGGCCGGGGCTGGCCGCCATATTCCAGACTGCGCATTGACAATTGTACAAATCTTAACAATGAGTATTAATTGACAGGTAATGATATAAGTAAGCTGAGTGAAAGCTTCACAGATATAAAACAATTAAACTCAATGAGTCTTTGATGTCCAAGAAATGAAAATCTGTTAATTGCACAATGTTGTTTTAAGAGATTAACAGTCCTTGAGACATGACACTCTGTCTCTTTGAAATCACATACAAAGTCTGAAAAGTGTCAATCACTAAATAAAGAAGAATAAACTGTGAGAAAAAAATTACGAAACAGATGTTGAATTTTACAAGTAAGGTAAGAAAAAAATTATAATTGAACAGTGCTTTTTGCACGATGATACTACATGTTTATAAGCAAATACCGATCTTAACACGTTGTCTCTAGTTTAATTCGCCGCATTTTATTCACAGAGTGGGACTGTGGTTATGCCCGGTACGAAGGTAAAAAGACCATTGGCAAACGTTTTACACGCATTTTTATCGAACACAAGCGCCAATGAAGCTCTTAGTATATATGCGGAGATCCTGGAAATTTTACAGGGGGTTTTGAAGAATAATTTTGTATTTCGAGGAGGGGGAACATGCGCGGATCCGAAAATTTTTCCGGGATGGGGGTTGAAAAGTCAGACGGTTATTTGAGTTTGCCAAGGCATGTGCGAGGCATATTTGGTAAGTTTATAATGTACACGTAATTGAAAGAAATTTCGCTGGGGGGGGGGGGGGTGTCTGGAACCCTTCCCCTTCTAGATCCGCGCACGGAGAAGACCGATGCCGGTAATTTTACTGTAATTTTAACCATTTTTATTTAATTATTAAATTAAAACTTAAAACTTAAGATACGAACCATTTAGTCTCGGTGAGTACTGCGTCCGCGTACGAAAATAATGGCAATTTTCAAGAAATTCGGATGGACGATCTGTGTCCTAGGTCGTCCATCCGATTCTTTTTCTGACTAAAATCTACAGACCTGCAGTTAGAGATTGTCAACTCTTATTGATTATGTCAATTTGTTTGTCTCAAAGAATCATTTTTTAAATCAATAAAGTTTTACCTTAAAAAAAAGAAAGAAATCGGGCACAATTTTCAATGTTAGCATTTTACAATTTTATGGTCTAATACAATTTCAAGAAACAACTCTCCATTGCTTTAACCGAAATATTGCATGAAAAAAAATTTACATCGCATTTTTTAAATTACAAAAGGATATTCAAAATGAACTTGGATTAACCGCTAACAAACAGGCATACAGAGAGACTGAGAACCAATTTCTTCTCCTTTTTTTACATCAAAAGAAATTCAAAAATAAATCAAAATATAATTTTTCTTTGTATGCGTTAATGAAAATGTAGATCAGCAAGGGGTTCTTTGTCGTACAAGCACCTACTTAATAGATTGTTATACGGGTCTACAACGATGACAAATATCGAAAAGGCAATATTGTGGGTGAAGGATGAATGTGTAGTTTGTTTTTGAAGTTTATTTTTGATACATGTAATTATATTTATCTGGATCGGTTATGTTTGTTAGTTTGTTTTGTTTATTAAAGAGGGGAATAAAGAAATGAGTAATTTCCAAGCACGTACATGTAGCATCGTTTTTGAAAGTGTGGGAGGGGGGGGGGGGCAAACTCATCCAACAAATCTTGACAAATAAAAAAAAAAAAGAGAAAAAAATTGAATTTTCCAAAATTTTCAAAATTTCACTCATAATTTCATGATTTTTATACCATTTTTTTACATGCTACCAAAAGGGGGGGGGGGGGCAACTCCATGATACTTCAGTTTTATTATGTAAATTTTAAAAAAATAGTTGCTGCGAGAAAAAGTGGGGAGAGGACATCTTTATGTCATGTAACATGTGAAACTGATTTCATTCCACCCACAATCTTGAAATAATGAAATAATTTTAATGAAAACAATATAAATAGACGTCATAAATCCGATATCAAACGACATATTACCACTTGATTCTGCGCGTCTTTTTAATGAATTTATAAACAGCGGCAAATTCTAAAATGTATTTTTAAAGGTAATGTTAGCTGCAAGGATGAAAAATTTCGGATGGTAGTCAATTTTTCCGGGATACAGACCGAGCGGTACATATATGCAGCTAAGGTAACTAAGAAGGATTCCAATAAAATACTTTGTTGAGTAATGCAAGCTTTAAAGAAAGCAATACTTATATTTGTTTAAAATATAACACCCAAATACTTCGTCTTACATTCTCTATTTGTAGAACAAGCGGAACCAGTATCAGTCTGACCGGCCTCACCATATACATTGTTGGAATTTAATTGTCCTAGCATTGCATTGCTCTGCATGTACACAATTTTTTTTAAAAATTAAACACTTAAAGTGTTCATCTATATGGCTACACATAACGTACACACGTGATTCAAAATAACCCAGACGGAAAACGGTAAAGAATTCAGTCATTGAGTCTACATTTTATAGAACTTGTAAAAAAAAACACATTGCGGGTTTGAATGTTTGTTGATATGTCAATCTATCAATATACAGTTTGTTAATTATTTTCGAATGCTAAGGCCACAGCGTATTTGTTGAATATTGAACAACATTTTTTCCATGCCACTTTTTTCCATGGAAGATAGCGAATACAAGTATAAAGCATTTATAAAATTTATTTAATCACCTCTTTAGAATTGTGTATGGAATAAATAATTTATAAGTTGCTGCTGAAGGTTGTTTGGTATTTTCGTTTGTAGATGTTTTGCAAGTAAAAAACCTGAAACGCGGGGCAAGTCATAATTAATATTCCTAATAACCGTAACTTAAAACTAGCGGCTTTGGATTCAAATATTATCGTATACGAATATTAAGTTCACTTTTTAAAATCATCTCCACGATGATAATTATATTATATCCATCGCAAATCAGTATTTTTTTTTTTTTTGGCTTTAAAAGAATTGTTCTATCGGGAGCAATCCCGCGTTCGTATTGAATTGCCAGCGTACATTTGTCATGTCAATAATACACATTGTGCTTTATAAGATGGCTGCGTATACGTATCGTAGAAAAGTTGAATTTAATTACCATGCATTGGAACCATTTTATTAACACATCTCCCAGTACTGAAACAATTCAAAATGTCTCTGTTACAGTAACTCAGTGGGGCGTTAATCGTGTACGTCCAGCTCTACAAGCACATGCACTGTCGTCTAAGCGACGGCCTGAATACAGCTAGCGACTCTCCTATCGATCGGTTACCTGAGTCTCGTAATGCATCTAAATATAGACAGGGGCACAGTTATGAAACAAACCGAAGCCGATCACAAAAATAAGGTCAAAGAGGTTCATCTATATGAAAAGAAAATGTACATATGAATAAAAACATTTGGGAATTTTATGTGGAATTATTTTTGCGCGCTACATGTATCAGTTAGTGCATTACAAGAAGCCCTTTCATAACCTCATAAACGTGTGCACCCCCACAATAAATGGACCAAACTGACAACAATTGTTTCTGCAAATACTGACTATAAATTACGAAAACATTAAATTGAATACTATAGAAGGATTCAAAATTAATTTCTTTACAACTTTGCTTCAATAATGCATTAGAAATGTTTATTCCTTTTTAAGTTATTGACAAGAAACTTTGGACGCCTCTAACTCCCTAATTATAAGGGCCAGCCCCTTTTTCGGTATACCGAATGAAAGGTCTGGGTAAGACCAAGAACTTTTAAAATACCTGTTATAACAAATTTTTATCACGTAGAAAACTAACACGGAAAATACGCGAATTTTTTTGATTTTTTTTCTTACCTTTGTTTCAAAATCTATACCACCCCTTTTATTTGCATTTAAAAAATAAATAAAATATATCTCGCACAAATTTAATGTATTAGCTTCCAAACCAGCCCATCTTTGAGACTCTGCCAGTCATCGTTAAAGCTAAACCCCCTGGACAATAGAAGTCGTTAAATTTTACTACAAGGGGAATAACTCAAAACTGGATAGGGATTGTCCTCAACTAAAATATGCAACGACAACATCACGCGGCATGTTATCAGTCCTGAAAATTTCAAAACAATCGGTGAACAAACGAGCGAGATATTAAGGATCAAAGTTGGCGTCTAGAAGAAAAAAAAATAATAAGAAATTTGAAAATTTTTCAGAATAATAGTAAGGTTTTCCGCTGGGAGCGGAAAACCTTAAAAATGTCAGCTCGACGCCTTTGTGGTCGTTCCTTTGATTAATATCTTTTTGTAACTTTGAAAAAAAAAGGTATTTTAAATAATACATTTTTTTTACATATGGAAAAATCGTTATTGATATTTTTTATCAAAAAATTAGGAGGGTATTGCAAAATCGGGATGAAACAAAGAAAAAGAAAGATTGAACCGACTACGTAACTAATAAAGGTATAGCGCTAAAAAACTACTAACCGTTGTAAATGTCAGTTCGACCCTCGGAAGCTCTCAGGAAACTGGTGCCTGAAGTCGACAAGAAGGTTGGTGACGAATGAAATAGATTGAGTTTTGCAAGAATTCCGTAAGAAACCAGAATCAAATGGATTTTTTGCCAAGTTCAATTTCCAAGTCAAACGACTTAAATATTAAATTGTGAAAAAATATACCTTGAGTGTGCTCAAAGATTATTTGTGTTCACTGACATTAATATGTAATTATGTTTAGTAAAAAATTGTTTCAAATTGTATGTTTTTAAACAATATTTTTAAAAATTTCTTAAAACTTTTCTTGTCATAATTGATGGGTTTGCAAATAAATTTACATTAATGAAGCCAGGAAAACGCCAGAACAGGCGCCATTATGAAAACTGGAAATTCTTCGCCTCAAACTGGAGGCAACATTCTCCGATCGATTTTAAATATTTACAAGTTCAATAAAATGTTTCATTCACAACTAATTAATAAAACGATGATTTTACTGCTCACTAATATAGCTTTTATGGGTTCTCTCATCCCATTCAAACAGAAACATTTATTCAAACAGACTGTTGAATACATTTTACGGAACTGATGACATTTGTTATTAGTTGGTGCATTTTAGACATCTCGCGAGAAATAGGTAAACAATCCCCGTGATCGACAGTGGTTGTATGTGATAGGGTATGGCGGTCGCCCGCTTGGACACGTGGGTTCTCTCCGGGTACTCCGGCTTCTTCCCACACCAATGACCCCCTCGCGCTAACATCCGTGCCAACGAGAGATATTAATATAAGTTGCAGAACTTGCTTATAAATCGTTGTAAAATAAATAAAGTTTAATTTTAAAAATAAGTAAACAACACTGTTGTTTTATGTGTGTGTTTTTCACATTATTAAATATGAATCTAGAATGCCGCTTCCAGTTCGAGGCAGCGAATTTACAGTTATCGTAGTATCGCTGGTTCTTCAGTTTTTCTTGCACAAAAAATATCAAAATTGTTAAAAAAAAAGCCAGAAAAACTTCAGATATTTCAAAGTAGACCACCAGAAGAATGGATTTCCACCAGTCTAGCCAACCCGACACGCAGAAACGCGACGGGATGAATGTAGAAGGCAGACAAGGGGACAAATCGCTGTACTGCTGGATACAACACTCCAGATAAATGAATGAGGGACAAAAAGGAAATCAACTACTTCTTTGCCATTATTGTCTCCAAGCGGTGTTTTTAAAATATAAAAAACATAGTATTTTCTGGGGGGTTTTCACCTTAATTGTGCTTATGTGTTGAAAAATTTAATTCAGAACTAATGACGATGAAAAATTAGTGGTTTATAAATTGCATTTATGTTATACATCATCAAAACTTCTCTCCTAGGAAATCGTACTATTAATCGTTTGTCAATATGATTTTAGCATACTCGCATGCGCAGATCCAGAAATTTTTTCCAGGGGGGGTCCGAAGGATAATTGTGTTTGCCAGGGGGGGGGGGGGGTCCGAGGCATATTTTCGCGATAATTTTACTATGTAAATTTAATAAATTTTCATTTTCCAGGGGGGGTCGGGACCCCCCCGACCCCCCCTCTAGATCCGCGCATGACTCGCATTTTGATGTACAAAACAAACTTTCCCGTAAGACAGTTATCCCAACGTAAGTATATCGGAAGTACAACCCTTAGTATAGTTTACGATATTTTTTGTACAAAATGCGTTTTTTCAATTTAAAAAGAAAGATGAATTTTTTTTCTGTTACGAATTGTGAAAGCCCTTATAAATATACACCCTGGGATTCATTGTTAAACAATCATGCCCACCAAGTGATTTCAAGACTTTAAAAAATGATTTTGTGAATGAATAACGAATTCAAATACGTTTATAGATAACAATCAGAATACGGGTGTCACGTTTCATTCACCTGTGAGAGAGGCGCTAGAAGGATTACTCCACCTTAAATGAAACCTTCTAACATTATATAAGCATTCAGGGATACTTTTTTAAAACTTACTGATCAATATACATCATAAACAATAGAGAAAACAAAACATACACAATGAATTCATAATACCTAAAAATAATTCGGAAATAAAAACTTTGCCAGAAAAGTTCGAAGAGTAGTTAAACATCTACAAATTGTTAATTCTATCCTAATTAGGTCGCTTGTATTTTTTTCCACTATGATGAAAAATTATCAATTTTTAGCTCATAAATTTAAGACGGATAGTGTTTAAAATGTCAAATTACTTATGTGATTCTAGGTCGTATGTGTTTGATTCATTTTGATAAACGTGAATAATGTTCTAAGGTATAAATTAACATTTTGCTAAGGTCTGCAGATTTGTTAACCCGTACATAATATCATTTTTTCTCCGTTTTGAATAAATTTAAGACAGATAGTGTTTAAAATGTCAAATTACTTATATGATTCTAGGTCGTATGTGTTTGATTCATTTTGATAAACGTGAATAATGTTCTAAGGTATAAATTAACATGTTGCGAAGGTCTGCAGATTTGTTAACCCGTATAATATCATTTTTTCTCCGTTTTGAATGAAGGTCTCAAAACAATACAATTCCAAAGGTTCACTACAAATCATGGTATAGACAAAATAAATCCCTATATTCCCGTTCGATTTTAAAGATTTCCTGCCAGCAACAGGGACTGTATGTTTTATAAGATAAAAAAACATGTTAAACAGTAAAATACATGCTTGATTTGGTCTCGTGTAGCAATGCTCATGAAATTCTTAGTATCAAATTTAAATTATAAATATAAATTAAATATTTAATATTACATATTATTTCTGATTACAAAACTACAATTTTCTTAATTTATCTTCAAAATTAAGAAAGATAGAGCATAATAAACATGGGTACCCTCATGTATTTTTTTTTCAACTCAATTTTCATGTTTGTGTGAAAAGTGACCCCTTTAAATATTTGATTAAATTTTATGATTTTTGGTTGATATACAGTTAATATGTGCTTAGGGATGACTAAAAAAGAATATTAAAGAAACAGGAGGGGGTATAAATATTACAGAAAGTGTATATTTAGGATTAAAGACACCTACCCTATGAATTTAACCCACATTTTCTCTTACACGTGTATGAAAGTTACTTAAATATGTCTTTTATTTTTATTATCTACTTAATATGTTGGACATAAAATAAGAACATAAAACACAGAAGATTTAAAACCAACAATATATCTCACCAGTGATTTCTTTGTTCCAGCAATTCCACTCCAAACTTTCAGAAATCATACACATATATCATAAGAACATGCAACCAATTAAATAAGTCCTCAATTTTCAATTCTTTCTCGGATTTCACAACTTTAAACAAATCTAAAACTAAGTCATTTGGTATATTGGAAATAGTAGGTACTGACCCACTGTTCAAGTCTTCGAGAGTTATTCTAAAGTGTTCCATGCTACCTATATGTCATAATCTAAGACAGTACGATGTTTTGATACATCCTTTGGATCTTCAAGTGGGTACAACTTCCAGTATGTCTCAGTAAAATCAGTAAAGCCCAATTTCTTGTTAGATTTCTCAACATTAAGAATGTCAATGAAGTGTTCAATCAGATTTGTTTTCATTTCTCATTTTTTACGGTCAGTGTATTATATTTTCTCAATGTTATCTCTAAGTATCTACATTGTTGTTATGTTGACAGCTACTTCCAACCTTGCATTGAATAAACCTGCAACACAATCATCAACGTTTACAGTGCCAGAAAATATTCTGAACTTCTCTGCCAATTTGGCAGTTGATGGTAACAACGGTACAGACTTTGCCGTAGACAAGTGTTCATGCACAGAGGGTGGAGACACAAATCCGTGGTGGTTGGTGGATCTGCAGGCTGTGTATTTCATCACATCTGTCAGAATATTCAATAGAGGAATGGACAAGTGGGGACTAGGTTAGTGTACACATGATTTCATCCGTGAATATAAAACGTGGAAAACCTCTATATCGCCATTTTTTTATTTTTAGCAAGAGAAAAAAATAATTAAAAATATATAAGGAAAAAATGAAATTTATGCAGTTTTCTGAATTATTACTTTACAATTTCACATTAACATATGTTGTTTTTTTTTACTTAGATGTGTCAGACCGGCTGCGGAATGTTACCGTCACTGAAGGGCTGACAGAGTCAGATGTCAACACTCCCTGTGGTTTCTTTGCTGGTCCCGGTACTTTGTCACAGCTGGTCGTCATCGACTGTCTGACATTACCACAGGGGAGATTCGTAAAGATCTCCATGATAACTGAGTATCTCACTCTTTGTGAAGTTGAAGTGTTTGGATACTCTGTCTAATTATAATTGCCGATGTCTTTTATCTAAATGATTCTCTTTCCAACCAATCCATTACTGTGTATTCTTAAATAAACGCAAGCTCTTCTCGCAGATTTTAAATCTCGTTTGCTTTATATGGGAGTTGAGTACTTAAGGATAAGAATAAAAATTCAGTGTCGCGATTTTTTATTCCCGCGATCTGATCCAAAAAGACGGGATCGCGGAATTAAGCACTCGCGTAAAATAGGGAATTTACAAAATGTGTATGTTGTTGTGAGGTTTTTAATAGCTTAATGTTCAGTTTTGTGACAACACTCTATTTATAATTGCTTATAGTGTTTTTATTTTTAAACTGCATGCAGTTGATATAAAAATTTAAAGCGTTTTATAAACTATTATATTTGATAAAACATTTAGTAATTAACTTTTAACAGTATATGTTTAGTTTTATTCCGTTCTGTTCTCTTTGGGTTAATAAAAAGTCAAATCAGCATTTATGTTGTTTTCTTTTTAATTGCATTGTCGGATTTTTTGGCTATAACAATATCAAATTTTTTTTCGACAGAAACCAATTATTTTAGAAAGTTATAGACTTTTGCCTATTTACACCTGTAAAATCGGTCTCCTTTCAACTTTAAAAACATTGAAAGTAAATAGAAATAATTTCATATTGCCCCCCCCCCCACCCCCAATTTTTGGGTTTATTTTGCCCACAAGTTATGCATCGATTGTAAACAAAACAAACTAAGAAATAATAGTGAGCAATATATTAATTATCATTTGAAAAAAACAACAAAATGCCTCTATTAAAACCAATCTCAAAGTCGTACAATTATCCCCGCTTCGACGTCAGGTGTGAGATTGTAATTAGGCGAAATAACGCGATATCTTTTTCAAACAGCCAAAACAAACGTTGTATCAGTTGAAACACTTATCATTGATGACGTTTCTATAATAAGTGCCAAAAATTACAAGTTCAATATTTATATAAAGATGTCCGAAAATTAAACAAAATCTTTGGTTGTATAAAGTAATATAAGTTAGTGATTTTAATCAACTTTCTCTCGTTTCGAATGAACTGTATGGCGATCCAGGCAAACATTGTATCATGTTGTCATGGTTTAATGAGTACTTTCCCCATAAAACTAATTTAAATGTAATTCAAACATTTAAAGAGAAAAAACTTTTGGCCATACAAGTCAGAAATATATTATTTGTAAATGTATTAATTAGGAGAACAAAGTTTATTTTCTGGCTGATCCTTTTCAATATTTGAGTTCTGTTTTTTTGTTTTTTTCCCTTTGCCAAAAGAAACAATGTCACTTCATCAACCCCCCCCCCCCTTTCTTAGGCTCGTGGAAACTATACATTGTTAATATATGTCAAGTATTACTACATGTACATGTACTTGCTTTTTGTAGCATGAATGTATAAAATACAAAGTATCACACAGATCACTCACCTTACAATTCTCATCAATTCCAAAATTAGTTACATAACACAGATTAAAATTAAACCAACATGGAAACAACTTTCCATGCAAGTAATTCTGTTGTATAAAAATTGTAATACATGGGGTATATGTTGTCGTTATATATTTTCAAATACGACATAATTGAATATTGTTTGGTGTATTTTATCATTTCTGTGACCCATGCATTAATCTCCTAATGCAGTGTTTTTACATTTAAGATTGGTTTCTTAATTATTCATATTGCTGCAAATAAAAACTAAGTTATCAATAAATGTTTAAACAAAGAAAATGGAAAAAAAGTAGTTGACACTTATCAACTTGGAGGTGTGAGGATATATGTTACATGGAGTCTAATATTTTATGCAATATTTGCAAATATAACAAATTATTTAAGAAAATGATAGTCGGAGGAGATGAAAAAAGATGTCGGGAAAACGTGGAGCGAAGTTAAAACTAACGGATTCCGTTAGGTAGAGGAATGAAAAGAAAGCAAATGCCAGACTTAACAAAAACAAAATCTATATCGGAGATCAGTATGATCGATGGAAGGAATTACGGACGAATTTGTGTTTGAAAACAAATGTCGAACTTGCAAAGATGCTACTTGATAAGTAAGTGTAAACATTGTTTATATATAATGTATATAAGCCCATTGTCTTCAAGATTGTTGCATGAAATATTTTTAATCACTTCAGTTCGTCATGTCCCCATTGATTATTAACCCGATTTCAGTGATTGTTACTGTAGATGAACATAGGAATAGGTCAAAAATATTCGTCAGTCATTCGGTAAACTTTGTGAGGTACGGAAATGGGAATTTTATCGGGGGAAAATAGCCTACATGCATTTCACTATTTTTTTTAGTTACAAAGATGTTCAAAGAGACCAGAGTAAGTAGTGAGGGTAGTAGTCTGAAGTCAGTATAGGGTCACCAATGACCTTGATACCTATAAATGAGGTCAAGGTCGGGTCACCTGGGTCAGGGTCAAGGACAGGGTCATGTCAACTGAGGTCAGGTCACCTGGGTCACTAGGCCAGGGTCAAAGACAGGGTCATGTCAACAGGGGTCGAGTTCAGGTCACCTGCTAAGGTCAGGTCACCTTGAGGTTACCTTGATAAATGAGTTAAGGGTAAAGTCCGCCTGGATAACTTTTGAGGTCACTAACAGTCTGGAGTCATCCTGATAATTAGAACAGGCTTATGTCACCTTCACAAGGTCACCTTGATAATTTCCTCTATAAATATGTACGGTTTATACCACCATGTGTTTTAAAACAGCAATGAATGAATTTAAGAATTTTATATGCCTAAATCAATGTTTACGGTATATATACCAGAATGTACTACAAGTGAAACATTGATGGAAGAGTAACTGAAGATTTTTCTCCTTCTGAAGGTACGTTTTATTTTTATCTAGATTTTACGCCAAGTCCAATAAGAGTTTATGATTATACGATGCTCCAGGAACATGAAACATTCTGGGCCGTGGTCAAAATCTGTCTTTGGTAATTACTTTATTTGGAGAAACACACAGTCTTACATCTTTATGCTGCTATTTTCAGTGTAAGTTACTTCATAAGTCAGAAGTAATAAAAAAAAAAATAAAATTAAAAAATTAAGACTGGAGTCTTTGTCGTGTCATAATCCAAGGACAATGGATCCATTAGAAATATGATTTATGACAAAAAATTCGCACTGTTTGTAATTATATTTTAATAGTGAATCAATACAGGCATAAACAGAATTGTATATATGGTAAAACATCTCTAGACTTTAAGTACATAAAAAGTAAAGGTCAATACCTTTTTGTTCATTTCACAAGCAATATTTACAACAAGTTTCATACTTATATAAACACTTTTCGATCTCATATCCATACTTGCCGGTGAGATCTCCTGATTATTATTTCAAGCTGTTCTATATCCAGAAACATTCGTTTCTGGAGATCCATTTAAACTTCGAATAGTAATTTTATATGTTTCACTGTATAAAAATTGATAATTGTTTTTTTCATGTCGCAAGCGATTGGGCTTATCGAAGGGAAATAAACTTAGCCCGCTTCTTCTCTGGTTCATCTGCGCCATATTTATCGGTGAGATAATTAACTATTATCTCACTTTGTTCCATGTCCTGCATTATTCTCTTCTGTAGAGCATTTAAAACTTTAAATTCCCGCGTGGCAGTGACCCGTGGCTCTGTAAACCTCCGGTTAAGAGCTTCGTATTTCTTTGGACTCTTTCTCCTAAACAAATACAAAAAGTATGTTAAAATTAATGTTATTTATCAGATAGAATATATATTTATTCATTTATATACCTTATTGTTCATTTAGTCATATGTGTAAGAGAGAGAGAGAGAGAGAGAGAGAGAGAGAGAGAGAGAGAGTTAACAATATATATATATATATATATATATATATATATATATATATATGTATAGTCATATCAATTTAATTACCTGAAAGTCGTGAGGATTCTCCTCAACGTTGGTAAATGGTGCAGAACTGGCGGGTGGCCAGTTCTCATCCAGAGGCGGGGAGTATGTACAACTAGTGGTAGTGGTACTGCTGGGGCTACTGGATGTGTATCTATTTAATATAAAAACGATGAAAAAAAAATAATGCGTCAGAATTTTTCCAAGGATTTTGGTATTAGCTTACAAAATAATCATAAATATGTTTTTCAAATAGTGAATATCATTACCTTTTGAAAGGTATTTCTGTTTTCACTTCTCTGTCCTTTTTAATTTTTATTTCGCTAGCTGGTTGTGTATTGTTAAGCAGAGTTCTTAATACGGAAGTCTCCTCCGTCTTAGCTTCAGATTTGGGAGTTGGACTTTCAAGACAAGGAGGCCTTTTAAAGAAATTGACCAAATTAAATAACCTACCTTAATATATACAGATTTAAAATGCATATATCAACATCTGAGTCACGGACTTTTCTTAATTACGGAAATACAATGATGGCGTAATTATAAAACTTTTAAATTTATACTTATAAATCAATAATCATCGTAAAAATAAATAAACCCTTCTTTAAAAAGTTGTTCCCTTGAAGAGGGAGGAACTTGTTCATCGATCTGTTCCCAGAGATCATCAAAGTCTGTGGATGTTGCAAAATCACTGTATAATCAATGAAAAAAAAATGAAGAGAAATTTAAGACGTGCGTTTGCAATACCATTAATTCCTTAGAACCATGGAAATGACAGACGTTGCATTCAGTGAGTTTTGAATTAAAAATGAATAAATTTAAATAAATAAAATAATGGATTATATTTAAATTACTATTGAAGTTGTTTCTTCAGCAACCCTTTTATTTAGACAAACCTTTGATATATGTTATCCTGGGAGGGACGGGTGTGGTGGTTTTGATTTTTTCGGTGATGATTGTTTGTGCGATCAAGAGAAGGTGTCTGAGGAGACGGGTGGACATCGAGATCGAGTCTCTGTCACCCGCCGAGTATGACGCAGTTGTCATGAGGGACTTTAAAAATGATTAACTTTTTTTTAGTGATAAATCTGACGCTATGTGTGAGATGAAAAGTCCACGATGTACCTATTCAAGTTCGACACCCTACACCCCCACCGGTCATGCCAGCTCCTCAACCAAGACCACTCCTCCGTCAACAAGGCAGAGGCGCCCACCCAATAGACTGACTTATTGCTTTCTCCAACCTCCTTTTGTAATGATAATCTTTTTAACATATTAACTTTTCTGAAATTCTTTCTGTATTTAATAAACGAAATATAAATCTTTGAATTATTTGTAATCTTTGAATTATTGTGTCAGTGGTTATTTTGTAAATGTTGAGTACATTGCTACAGACTGTTTCAACAGTTAATATAATTGAAAAAAAAACATGTTGAATTTGTTTTTACATTTCAATTTTTGCAAAAATTGCATACATTTAATTTCCGGAGGATATTCCTCCCTTGCAGCTCCTGTTGAAGAGAGCTTCCAAGCTATCTTCAAGAATTCAGCACGCGCTGCTGAATGCTTTCTTCTGCGCTTGTATGAAAAAAGATAAATTACCTAAATACCCTGAGCAAGTGTTTTACAGTTCCACACATTACATATAGTAAAGTAAATGTGAATTTGCATTTATACCGGTTTGAGTCAACAATCATTACACAAAAGTAGTTTAGTAGTATAAATGCATAACAGATGTCACCACACAAGAGAATATATTTCTTAAATATACATTGAGTGAGTAACATGTAATTTCGCAAACAGTAATTACGGATTAAAAAAGCACATTCGATATATTTAGCAAGACCAAACAAGCAGATATGTGATCTGAGCCCAAAAAGTGATGTAATTTAATTGGAGACTTATAATAATACTCGCTTAAATATATTTTTTCTTTTTTTATATTAGTTTGAACGCAATGCTAAAAAATATACAGAAATTTTTATTTAAGATATGCAAGTCAGTGCCAAGCATTTGTATTTAATATCAATTATTATATCGAACAATTGTAAACAACCTTCAAATTTTTTTAACAAAACGTATCAATGCATTTGTCAATAGTTTATGGAGCATGAACAATAATTTTTTTTTGTATTGATTCATTAAAAATGGGTTTCCATTGAAAAAATCAATAAATTTATTGAAAAAAATATGTCAAAGTATCCCAGTACAAAAACAGCATCAAGGATAAGAATTGCAGTGATGACGCCCATAGACAATTTAAAAAACCAAATTATCAATTTTGTTCCAATATTTGTTAAATAATTTTCAGACCATTTAGATACAATGCAATCTTCAACATGATCAGTTACCTGAAACAGTATTTAAAAAAGAACATTTTGTCACCGACAGTTTTTTTTCTTTCAAAATGCATTTTTTCCAAAAAAATTTTTGGAAGTTTTATGTTTTATGAAAAAATCAATATATAGAGAAAAAAACATGATTAATCACAAAATCTATATCACATCCCATATCAACACAAGACTCCAATACATGTATCAGCTTGTGGGCCAAAGATTGTTAAGGTCCGAGGTAATCCGAATGAAAAGTACAAAGGTGGTACGAAAGGTGTAATAAAGGGTGATGATTCAGTGTGTGTGAAAAAAGCGCATGCCACTGCTCATATCAGGGGTGCAAAAACACTGTATATTATACCGAGATATAAATAATAAATTATAGCCTAATTTTTATCAACCTCTACAAAAATGCAACAGACGGTATATTCTGAAATGGCCTAAAAATTACCTTCATGAAAATCTTCCACCATGCGAAACAAGCCTCCCAGGCTCTCTTCTGGTGTATCTCCATCTAATCGTGCCATATAAGCTCCTCGAATTCTTTCACATGTTAATTGATCACCTCCTACATGTATTTGTCGCATTTCAGCACTTGTGTCATCCCTAATTTATAAACTACACAACTAAACACAGTTCTTTCAATAAATACTGAAACATAATAAAAAAAAAAAAACAGCAACAAACTAATGTGTCCGATTTATTATCTCTAAAATTGCTTATATCTTTCTATGCATGTTTACCGCACATTCACATTGTCTAATTCCTCTAAAGTTCTTTCATTTGGGACATATTTTTGTAGATATCTGAGTATCTCGATCATGTTATTCATTTTGTTTTCATTCTTGGCCAAGACCCCTAAAGGTAACTACATAATAAAAAAAGTACAATCAATTATCATAAATCATATTTGACTATTTATGCATAACCCCCTACCCTCTTTATAGATTTATTTATTTTCAAACTAAGTGCATATTTTCAAACTAATTATTGAAATTGAGTTGGTTATGCAAAATATTCATGTATCATTTTTCTTGGCTCTTTCATTGTAAATAATGTTCAATCTTGTGTTGAAGAGAGGAGTATGTGATATATTAATACTGGAAATAAAACATCCAATTTTTAACATGCCAAGTAATTAAGTGAAACATGCATTTTACTCATTCAATGGATTTTATTAACATGAAGGGTACTGCGCAAATAATTATTTTTATTTCTAATTCATGCAAAATATGTGCAATATTAACATCATTCAAGTCAGTCACATAGAGTTGCCAAACCGTTAGATGAATATTTTCCCAGCAAAACCATATCATTATAACTTAATAATTGTTTTCTTCTTTCTCGACAGGTATCGAGATGTTCTGTAGATGGAGGACTGTTTTCGTTTACGGTGGTAGCTTGCAAGTTGGTCTTTCTGCAGCATATTCCTGTAAAATGGTTCTTTTGTCTTCTTCCATTTCAGGCCCCATTTCTTCCGCTAGGATCACCATGGACGTGCCGGTGCCATGCGAGGAGGAGTGGACTGCAGAGTGGCACATAGCTGTGAAGTTCCTGGCCCACGTGGTGTTCTTGGGCGCGTACGTGAAGACACGCTGGTGGAGGTTCTCACACCTGTTAGTGGTTGCCAGCTTGCAGACTTTCCGGAGACCATCATCGCGGAAATGCTTGCAGATGACGGACTGAATGGCATCCATGTCGGCAAAGTCCAGGTCCATGTGTTTTCCATACGGAAGGTAGTGTAGACAGGAAGATGGGTACACCAGGTAAATAAACTTCTTCTACACTTGTCGTGTATGCCCGAAAAGCAGGGTAACACATTGAGGACAGCATTATGTGCATGACGTAGAAATGTAGCATCCACCCTGCACAGTCTGCGAATCTTCACCAGCTCATACCTGATCCTGGCAAGGATGCAGGTGGCTAGTCGCTGGATAAAGGCTTCTCGGTCTTGTCCCGCAGCCAGACTGGTTTTGAGTCGAATGCTTCGGAGATTCTTCTGGAGGGTCCTAAGCTTGTGGATGAAGCAGTGGTAGTGCTTTATGTTCAGGTTGTGGTCCTCCGAATAGTCTCTGATGGTTTTTTTCACTTGGGTAACTGAGCGGGGGGGGGGGGGGGTCAAGATATTCTTGTTTGAATGAAATCCAGATTCTTCCGCAGCAGTACTAGTTTTGCTTTCCCCGAGGAAATGGAGTCCTCGGTGTAGTAATTATTTTTACAGTTGGGGTGATTTTTACAATTCCTCTTGCAGCATACTTGTTTGCAGCCTGCAGGGACACAACCAGTTTCCTAGGTGTGCTGGCCTCCACCATGGGACTAAAGCTCTGCGTCGCTGCTTCAAATCCGGTCTGGGGCCGGTTGTTGTAGGAGGTGTCCGTCTCCAGGTCCACGGCGTCCCCTTCACCCCTGAGTGTGCTTACCCGCCGGTCGTACTGCTGGTTTTCCACCATCGATGCTTCGTTGATCGCCTCCACCCGGTCACACATCTGGTTCAACTTGCGCTGCAGACCACGGCCGTCAGGTGGGTTGATGTTTAGGCAGCTCATCACCAGTCACGCGTCTGCAACTCCCATTTTGGATTTCGTCAGGGCCAGAGGGAGTCCGTCTTTCAAGGTACCGGTTTCAGGCCCTCTCTTTTTCTTAAATGTTTTATGAAGCTTCACTTCTGTGGACTTAAAATGGCAGTAGGAGCACTTTGCTCTGCCACTAATGCATAGGCCCTGTCTCTTTGTGACGTAAAAATCCATTGCTGGATGTTCAAAATAATGTTCTCTTCACAACTTATTATGTCTTCTTCTAACCTAAAATTTGCAGACTTTGCTGGCCTGAGTTTGGTGGGACGGAGGGAGTCGTCATCCGCTGACATATGCATCGCATCCCAGTACTCTTCATAGCTTGGACGAAGCCACTGTGGCTGGTGTACTTCTTTGCCGCCTGATGCAGTACTTGCTTGGTCTTCGTTTCCAGAGGCTGAGACCCGAGGAGGTAAATAGGTATGTCCCGCCTTAAATAGGACTTTCTTTTTCCTGGACTGATTTTTCTTGTAACTGTTAGTCTTCATTGTTAGAGGTGTGAAATGGTCATTTACAATGTCGATTCTGTTAGGGGATGCTTGTGAGGCTGGGGTTGGATGTGTGGACATTGATATTAGTTATTCTAAGATAAGAACTGAGCTTGATTCAGATAAGATGTTCATTGCTTGTCCTTTTCAAAACACATTTCCCTTAATTTGGGCATTAAGGAAATAAGCCATTTCAGTTTCAGAGATTAGTCTTGTCATGGTGATTGTTTAAATTACCTCCCTTTACCTGTAGTTGTTCTTCACACATCTGTAGTATTCTCGATCAAAAAGGACCACGGAGGAGATTTAGGTCATAATTTGTTGATAGATCAATGTCAGAGAGTTGTTTGCTTAACAGTGACACTTTTATTTGCTCCATTGAAGTCATTAGATGAAAATTTATGAAGAAAAAAGTAATAAATTAGCTCCATTTTTTTGGTTCAGCCTGTCGTTTTCCTCCTTTTTGGTCTCCTTCCTCTTTAAAGCATCTTCAGATTACATGTGCAGTATGTAACACTACATATAAGGTAACATAAACACTACATGTAATTTACATGTTATGCTATTTGTATCTCTGAGAGCTGATAATGTAACCCCACCCCCTGTGCACAGAACATAACACAAAACACACAAAAAGGTGATTTTTAGAGCTTTTATTAAAAATATACGAATGGCAGTCGGAATGATGTTTTGGTTTTTCTTTCCTCGGAAGAACTGAATTTCTTAAAACAGGGGTAAAGGGCCATTTTAAAGGGGTTTCCTTAAAGTTAAAGGTGGCAGGGGATAGTTTCGTACTAAAGACCCAGTCAAATTTCTTAAAAATTAGTGATAGGTGCTGTTTGATGAGATATTTTATGAATAAAAATGAATGAAGTAATTATCAGATACATTTCCTGTATAGCAGAGTGCTTGTTGAGAAAAATGATGTGCAATATGTAGGTGTCACTATGATGCTTAGGATAGACATGTATGCAAATGCGAAACTAATACATGCTGTGAGATGCTGAGGAAATTCCGCTGGCAAGCAGTAGGGTGTAGGAGAAGGTCTGTATCTCAGAACGAAGGTGATTGACCCCAGATCGATTGATGAAATTTCATTAGAGCATGCAATTATTTACCAAATGCTTTGTAATTTATCTCCCTCGCTCGGGACTGGGAGAGGCTGTAGGGGTGCGGATGAGGAGCAAATTTTGAAAAATAAAGCCAAAATCTTGCTGGGCCCCCAGTGTGTTTTTAGTGCATCTGCACTGCAATATGTAGATTACATGCTCTGGGTGGGTCTATTATTTGAGCTAGGGGTATATGAAGTGTAATTAACCAGCCCTCATGAAACTGCCCTACTGGTTTTGGGGTTATGAAATGCATTTTATCATCTTTGTCACATTGATGGAATTTTTCATAGCACTTTGGTATATTGAATTACAAATCTAAAATGTTTAATGTGCATTTTTATTTATTTATTGGTGTGTTTTATGTATCTGGCATTATCCAGACGAGACAAGGAGGAAGATCATAACATTGTCGGATGGCAACGCAACCAACAGTAGAGTTGAAGCTGTGGGTCGATTTATCAGCGCTGAGGATACATGAGGGATCTTTTGTTGAGATAACGTGTGTGATTGTCGATCTTTACCAAAACAGGAGATCGCTGAACTCGTCCGCCAGCACTAAAGTTAAGGTATTATTGGTAACATGTTTTAATGATATTTTGTAACATTTGACAAGTGTTAATGTATGTTGAGAGTTGAACGTGGTCCAATTCATTCAACAGTGGTTATGAAATCTATATATACATGTAGCTGTGTTGTATATTGTTGTAGTATTTGAAATACATTCTTTGTTTAATGTAAGACTCATTTTATTTATTTGCATATGTTGTACATGTATTTACAACACAATAGCATTTTATTAACATTTTAATCAATGTGAGACAGATATGTGTGTTATTCTTCCATTTTTTCTCTTATAAATGTTTCATTTAGAGTGTAACTTTGAAAATGGAAAATCTTTCTGTCATTAATTTGTTTTGGAATTATAATTGATTATTTGAAATATTTCTTGTCCCAGACTGTCAGTGCAAAGTATTTTGAAAGTTCAATAATTTGGAAAGCTGATTTCATGGATGAAAAGGTCAACTTTCACATGTTATGAATTGGTATTCACTATTGTGGTAAAAATTTAACACACATTTTTATGAAAGATTTTTCATTTTTTGTGAAATCGCATGAACAGTATATATTTTCCTTTGTTATTGGCAGATACTACTGGGATATTTATTGATGGTTGTCATATTTATTTGTAGAACATTGACGTGGAAGATGAGTTTAGCGGTGTAATTGATGGGGTTTCTTTTGACGAGTAAGTTGTTGAAAACTCAATCTAGATAATGATTAATAACAATTTTAAGCTTTCATTTAAATATTGGATTGTTTTTTGCTTTTAGTTTAATAAAAATAAGAATAAATTTACCCGCACAATAATAGAAAGGTCTTCCGTTGGAAACGGAAGACCTTAACTACTTTAATAGAGCATATACAACAACAGTCAACTCTTATAGACCAAACCACACTTTACAAACGTTATGTCCCTTGGCCGCCGTCTTTGGGGAAAAACCCATATATTTCTCACAGTAGCCTTTGTAGTTTAGAGGGTTGTAACTTCGTCATTTGACATTAGAAATCAGTTTCCGCTGTGCATTTGGATTGCCCCAAGTTGGGGCAACCAACACATCGAAGGAATAAATTAAATTCCGAGAGATTTCTTCACAGGGCGCCCAAATATTTGGTTGCATAAAGAAGGGAAAAGTTGTGTTTTTCCCTTTTGACTTCTGGGTTGACCCCGCAAAGGGGGACAACTTTTGCAAAGTGTGGATTGGACTATTTGAAAAATAAACATTTGCTGCAAGTGATGTTATTTTCTTAGAGAATTTTTGTGGGATCAAGCCATTAAAAGTACCATAATGCATTGATGAGGGCAACCTTTTTTATTTTCACATTGGTAGTAATTTTATATATAGATATATAGTTATTTTGTAGAGGCAGTTTGGCTGTTTTCCTGAACGGAGAAGTGTTGACATGTACGTCTAGACATATTGACAGTCTCTTCCCAACGCATGAGTTTATCGAGAACAAATATGTTGAAGGAAAGAAAAAGGGATGCATTATGACTGCAGTGTAAGTTTTAACCCTGAATAACAGTTCATATTTTTTTTATTGTAAAATAAGACATTGAGATTAATTTCAATTTCAATGAAAAGGCTAAATTGAGTTACATTTGTCAGTACAGAAGTGTGTCATATATGAGTTAAAATGCAGGAGTTGCGTGAGCTACACATGTAAGCAATAAGCTCTCTGTCGGAGCGCAGCTTAGAATGGTAAATCGCCTTGAATAATTAATTGATGAACAATGACGTGGATAAACTAAAAAATCTTTAAGAAAACAAAAATATATATTTTCTTTCAGATGCTGCTTCATCTTCTTCCTAAAACTTCTTTAAACGCGTAAAATGGGGGGGGGGGTGTTGTAGTGACTTAATGTGAAAACATTTCCCTGATCAATGGAGGTGTCTATATGTGTGCATTTTTTTAAAAGTCCTAAATGTACTGTATTTAATATAAATATTGCTCAGGTTCAGACTTCCCCAAATATATCTCGTGTATTTAAGCCACTCCATCAAACATATACACACATGACACAACACCCCTATACACGTGCAGCTGCCCCGCCAGACGGGGACAGTTTTCGGGAAAGATCAAAGGAGGCGCTGGGTCCTGGGTGACTCGACTTTTAGAAAGGGGTGAGGGGGTGGATTAACGAAACTGCAACGTTTGTATCTTTTATAAATAAAATAAATTGTTTTTCCTTAAGAATTATTTTAATTTAACGACTATGTCAACTGCGAAATGATCTACTTGGTTTTAATACATACTTTCAAACCTGTGTGTCTCTTTACCCATATAGATACTTCTACTGGTCAGTGAGAAGTTCCATTTATGGGAATTGATTTTAATCAACTCTCCTATGCAGTTACTCTGACAAACCGAAAGTTAAACAGTGTTTGGACCTAAGCACAGATCATCACCGCTGACAAGACTTAGTTCTCGGAAATAATCGATAAATTCGCTGTAATGAATTCTTAAGCATTGTTTTTCAAGGAAACCTATTTATTGATACCTTGAAAATAGTCAGATTTTCAATGGTAGAAAAAAATTTAGACATTTTTTTTAGTAGCACATGTATGTATTCCTACGCTAGAGTTTACAATAGTATCGTTCAACCAGACGTAAATATTCGACAAGCAGAGAATTTCCCTGTCGGAGATTAACGGAGACAGCCGAGCGTCTGGTTAAACTAGAGTTTAATATTGCTTGGATCCTTACAATTTTTCAGAAATATTTCGATTACTGATACGTTCGTTGATGGAATTCTTAGTATCTCTAAATATTTTTTATACACATGATTCATATGGGGTTTTCTCGAAATTCTTTTCGAGAGTCCGAGTATTCATATTATAAAAAATGTGCTTTAATTAAATACATATAAGAAACCACTTGCCATGCAAAAATACATTATCGTTGATTCTAAAATAAATAATAATCGATAAAATTGAATTACGGTATACGCCTGGACGACGGTGCGGATAGGGTCCCCCACATGCCAGGTAATTATATCTTTTATTTATTTATCTTTTTATCTATGTCATGAAAAAAAAACCCAATAATTTTAAATTCAAAAAAATTGTCAGAGAAATATATCGTAATTTTTTTTAATTTTATCGAGATTATTAAAAAAAAATAAAAGTAAATAAAATTGAAATTTATCTCTTTTTTTCAGAACGGCCAGCACAGCAGTGGGGTCACAAACAGTATTACAACGACTACCCTCAGGACCGTGGAAATAACAGTCATTGCATTAAGTAAATTTTGAATTTAAAATGAATAAATTTAAATAAATACAATAATGGATTATTTAAATTACTATTGAAGTTGTTTAAAAAGCCAAACTTTTGTTTAGACAAACCTTAGATGTATGTTATCCTGGGAGGGACGGGTGTGGTGGTCTTGATTTTTTCTGTGATGATTGTTTGTGCGATCAAGAGAAGGTGTCTGAGGAGACGGGTGGAAATCGAGATCGAGTCCCAGTCAAGCGCCGAGTTTGACGCAGTTGTCATGAGGGACTTTAAAAATGATTAACTTTTTTTAGTGATAATTCTGACGCTATGTGTGAGGAGAAAAATCCACGATGTACCTATTCAAGTTCGACCCCCCCCCCCCCCCACCAGTCATGCCAGCTCCTCAACCAAGACCACTCCGCCGTTCAACAAGGCAGAGGCGCAAACCCAACAAACTGACTTATTGATTTCTCCAACCTCCTTTAGTAATAATAAACTTTTAAACATATTGACTTTTCTGAAGTTCTTTATGTTTTTAATATACGAAATATAAATATAAAAAAAGATCTATTTTTACAAGACTAAGAATCCGCGAGTTTTCTAAGCTAGAGATACTTTGCATAAAAATGCTGGATAATACCATTCGACAAATGTAAAACGATCAAAATGCAATATCTACAATATTATATAAGGACATTTTTTATAGATATCTAAAATTTATTTTATGGTATTTTAGACTAACGATTAGACAAAAAATGTTTGGTTTGATGCCAGGCCGATTATAATTCACTCAACCCCGAGAGCCTCTATGTTTAGACGGGTATGTATGATTCATTACATTTTTATCTCTACAATGAAAAAACAAAACAACATTTAAAATATTGATTACGTAACATTGTTTAAGTTACAAATGTTCATTCAAAGAAATAACTTATATAAACTATTTTAAAAAAATTATACGTATACATTTTCTATAGGCAAGAAGGAGAATAGAATTTACAGAGACGGAGGAAGGTGAGCACTCCACTTGATTCACCGGCACGGATGCAGGCGCCTGCTTTGCTTTGCACACCCTAACGATCATAGTTGTCTTTTCGATTCAGAACCTTTTTACAAGTATCGCGTCGAAATCTTTCTGATTTTTCAGGTACCTCTCTATTATGACGCATGAAAGAAGATTTGTTACAAAATGACTTGCTGCATATGATACAAAATGACATGCTCGAAAACAACCGCACTTTGCAAATGCTATTGACAATTGAACTAGACTTAAAGTACATATCTTTATCATATATGTTGTATATCGTTCGTCATGAAATTACATTATTTTACTTCTTGGTTCTATTTCCAGGTTGATAGATCTGGCCGGATGTTGTCCGGAAATTTACATTTCTCTTGTAAACGTAAGTGTTAAGGATTTGTTATTAACTTTAATCATAATTTTGTGATATTTCAACCCCTTAAACTTTCCATCAATTAAAACGTTGTAAATTGTTTGGTTGTGCTCTCCCAACCGACTCAATTTCTCTACATTCCAGAACACGAAATATATTTTATTATATTGACACTGACAAACTTAATTGTGACCGACTTCCGCCTCACGAGGCCTTTCATTCCAGTTTAAAGAATGCCAATATTACCGACGAAGAGTATGCTTTCTGTCAAAGATTGTGGAACGAACAGAAAATGACAACCTTTCATGATGGTCTAGTCTGGTACAACAACCTTGATGTCGAACATTTCGTACAAGTCGTTAAAAAGTTGCAAAAGTATTATTTCAAACAAAACATTGATATATTCAAATGTAGTATTTCGGTACCGGGTCCTGCACGCCGAATGTTGTTTAAAAGTGGTACAAAAGAGGGGGCGAGTTTTGCCTTGATCGATTACGAGAATGAAGATCTATATGACACCATCAAGCAAAACATCATTGGGGGTGGGGCAGGCATAATTTTCAAACGCTACCACGAGACCAGTAGGTCATTCATTCGTGGTAATCCACAAAAGCCCTGCAGTAGAATTATAGGGTTTGACGGCAATACGCTATACCTACATTGTATAGGAAGAGAAAAGCCCCTCAACGCTTTTGTGCGCAGGCGTAAACGATAACTTCAAGCCCCAGGAACGAGATATATATACCATTGCATATGACTGGTCCGATCGGTTGTCCCATTGTGGGAAATACAAAACCATTAAACACAAACTCATTTCGGGTAAGGAAAAGAAAATTGGACGCTTTTCAGTCGACGGATGCGACGAAGCAACTAACACGGTGATGTTACTGGCACGGGCATCGTTGTTGGTTGACTCGCCATGTTGATAACAACAAACTCTTACAAAATAGGCAAATTAAATCCAAGCTTGCAACGAGATATCTCAAAAAACGAGGTTACAATGTCGTTGAAATGCGCGAATGCACTTTTCGCTACAGTATTCGCACCAACCTTCAGTTGAAAAATTGAAATCTCGAGAAAATTGTCAACAGGTCAAAGTCAACTTACACTTGAACAAGTCATTCAAGCTGTGGTGAATGGCAAGTTATTTGGTATTTGACCATATAGAATAATCGTTTGGATTCCAGTCATGTTTGTTTTTAAAAGGATACAAATATCTTCATGTATTAACAGTTAAGTAGAAATAAAATGAAAATAAAAGATTATAACTGGGTTTGTGTACTCAAAGTAGTATCAACAACTTAAAAGAATAGAACAGTTTTTATTTATAGATCATGAACAGTGAAAAGGGTAAAATCCGCCCATATGCCCCATATTTTTGCAAATCAGGATGAGAATCTAAATATTAATTATATACGGCCTTATTTTTACACCCATATAACTGTTCTTGCAGTATATAGACACAGTTTTTGTCAGAGATCCATAAATTCCATTAAATAAACATACATGCATTTCATTCTAGTACACAGACATACTTACATCACCTTATAGCCAGAGGAGAAAAATCACATTAGAGTTCGTGCAGGGTTCAAGAAAGGTTGTAAGCTCTGGGGGAAATGCGCAACTTTTGACAGGAATACAATATACAATTTTATTAAAAGCTTACAGGAGAAGAAAACACAACATGCACTCCTCACCATCAAAAGAAAATTGTAGCAAATCTTAAAGATTTAAAGATCAGGCCTTTAAAGAATATAGAACATCGTTTTTATGTTCAGTTTCCAGAGGTTAAAGGCCATAGAAACCACCTGAAAGGAGAGATAAGCAAACAAATTGGTACTTTTATTTGGAATGCATATTTAAGGAGGCTTGGTTAACAAATAAACCATCAGATCTTCTTTAAGTCTTAAGATATGATTTGTTTAGCTATAAACTATCATTTGCTTAAGAAACTCTCTAAATAATTTATCTGTTAAAATTATTTTCCTCTATCTTTGGCAGCGTCCATGGAGCCCTCTTAAGAGCATTGAGTATCAACAATTCGTTTTTTTGAGTGATTGTTAAAGCTTACCTGTAAAATTTTAATCTATATACATGTACTATTGTGACTATTAAAAATGATAAAATATATCCCTGCTATGGCTTTTATTCTGCATTTAAGTTTTTCATGTGAATTAAAGATCTAATTTGTGCCCAACTTTTTTTTATTTAATGGCCAGACTTCTGAAATTTTGATCTTTTAAAAAAATAATCCTCTGCCATAATTTTATTAAACAGGCATCCAGTATCCTCCAGCCAATGGATTAACGGCTTTCCGATTACATAAAGAAAGTTGTAACTGAACATGGGGTTACTAGTACCTTAAACATGAAATTGCTCTTGGAGGTTTTTTTAAGACAGTACATTTTTCACAATGCTCCTATGCCACCATGATGAGGCTTACTTTACCGCCGAAACACTCTACAACTACCATTATAACTACATGTATTTCTTCAATATTATCATGATGCAACAATCAGGTGTTGTTTAGAGTGTCGGGTCCTAATAATTCAATATCAAGTCTGGTTGATTGATGTTGTTTATTTTAAACTCTTGCTTATTTGTAATTACCTCCTGCTAATTTGTAAAGAAACAGGTGTCATGTGGAGACCATATATATATATATTCCATTCTTCGATGCAAAGGCAGTCAATAGGATATAATTGTAACATAGTTTGTAGTTGACCTAATATGGTTTATCTGTGCATTGTTACTTGTAAGTAAATTCCCTATGGGCTCGATCTAATAATTTCGTTAAATTTCATCTGTCGGTCATTAAATCCTTACGAGTATTTCTGATGAACATCTTACTTTCTTAAAACTAAATGTATATGTCTACATAAAGGTAAAGATGTTAAATTACATGCAGTTCAGTAGGATTAATGTGATTTTTTTTTTGATAAATAGACTGCACAGTCCAATAAGGTGGTCAGCATTTTGTGCGAATGGCCAAGAAAGGATCTTCCCATCAGCAAGGGAACAGGAAACATACTAGGCCACAATATAGCAACCTTGGTAATTAATTAATCGCATAACCTTGGCAATGACGGTGTAATGTGCAAATATCTGGATAAACATACACAAGTGCACGCGCACACACACATGCACACACACTGGTGTGCAACTGACTGCAAGTTCTATAACTTACTTTTTCAAAGCAGACAGATTTTCAGAAAAAAAAGATTTCATATATTTGTATATTATGTTTTCAATGTAATTTTTAACAGCTTTCAACACATATCAAAGCTAAACTGAAGGAAATAATGGAATTAGAGGAGGGTGACAAGAGGTAATCAAATGATAAACAATAAAAGATACCAAAATAATGTCATCTCCATATCATTTTTATGGCAATGAAATAAAATATCATATGATGTTTTTTATAATGTAACCCTAACTGTTTCAATAATATGATTTCAAAATTTTAGATTAATTAGACTTCTTATATTACAGATGTTATAAGCCACACTGGAGACATATGCGGTGGATTTACAGAAATGATCTCACAGACCACAACATTATGAATAACTCTTTTAAAGGAATGGAAGAAAGAATTAAACTTTTCTCTAAAAAGGTAGCTTACACACAAACACATATAAATATATATTTTTATATACAATTAAACACACAGTGTATTTTACTAAGTTTTGACTGCATTCACATAAATTCAAGTTCAATAATGGAGAATGTTTTAATGTATGACTTTCTGTCCATATGAGGCAAATTTAACTATGTGTGCATGCATTGATTGCACCTTAGGTTACTTATTTACTGACAGCTTCATGTAAATTTTTAATTACATGTAAATTACAAAAAAACAGTATTCTAATGCGTTTGCCTTGAAAGTAAAATGTTTACATGCTTACATGATAAAAATCATGTTTTTCTTTACATGCACCAGAATATGAACAGAAAGTACAATTTGCATACTATGAAAAAGTTTGTCGATTTCCAGAATACATGTACATGTGTAGCAATTATTGCTACACATGTACATGTATTCTGGAAATCGACAAAATGTTGGGATTAATCTAATATATCATGTTTATTGCATGTACCGTAATGCTTTCGCATTACATTTGGAGAGCTTGCCAATGATATATTACATGCTGATCATTCCTTTAGAAGGAATAGTTGTTAGTTCTGTATTGAAGTTTTTTATATACATGGATGTACATTACAATAAAAAAAATAAATTACTTTATTTTTCCATACCATAGAGTTTTCCAGAAATTAGATCCCTTGTTTTGGAAGAGTTTGCCTTGTTTAAACCAAAAACAATCATGTGTGTATTTGTTGCAATTTAATTTGCATTGTAAATGAGCTTACCATAAGATATTTAATCATCCCGGCCTGAACTTTACAAAATTTGAAATTTTTAAGTTTACCTTGATTTTATTCAAACTTTCTTAATTTAGTCATGTTTACTTTGATTTATATATTTTATTTCCTTAAGACATTTAAGTTATATGAAAACATTTAAATATACGACTGCTTAATAAAAAAAAAGTGGTGAAAACCTCCATTTAATAGATGTTGCCTTCATAAATGTAAATAGTGGTTCTTTTTCTTTTTCTTTAAGTGGTCTCCTGAGTCCCCCAGGATATTACCTGAGCGTGAAAAATTGCAGGAATGAGAAGTTAATGGCAACACTTGAGGATGGGTATGATAGTTTATACTCGCCTATTATATAGAAAACAAGAGGCCCATGGGGCCACATCGCTCACCTAAGCAACAATGGGCGTTCAAAAAGTATTGTGCCATATGGTCCCTCGGTAGAATAACAAAAAATAAATATTGTAAAATATTCGAATTTTACACTTATTTTTGCATACACGTAATATTTGACATTGTACCTTCATGAAATATTTTTTTTTACCAGAATAAGAACATCCTACGCAAGATAAAAAACTAACCATTTGGTAGGGGTACACTGTTAAGTTGTTAACTTCCAATTTCCTATATTTTCGTTCTGCCCCCCCCCCCCCCCCCCCATCCCCCCAACTTTGTAAAGCGATCAAAATATATGAGAGCATATAGGTACATTTTTTTCATCATCTACTTACTAGTTATTGTATTTAAAATAAATATAATAGTTATGGTTTTTTTTTTTTTTTACAAATCCTACATGTATAGATGTGAAAATGAAAATTGCACCTCAATGTGCTCAATTCCTCAAATTAAAAACATTCCAAAATTTAAATTGTCTTCTCCATTATAATTAAATGCCTGTTATTTACCTCGCGTACAAACCAGGATAATTTTCCGCTGTGATATTTTATTAGGAATATGAGGCATGGATATTAAAGTCCCCTAAATGGTTGGAACATAACCAATAAATTCCTCTTAATGGTTTGGGCATGACTGTTAAATCTCTTAAAAGATATGAATGCAGCAGTCCCTAAATTGCGGGTTAGTTATAAAGTTATTTGTATATTATATGCGACAAACCAGGTTTGTAAATCAACTAATGTTTAGGCTCTGACATACATGTTAGAGTTCTTATAATGTGTGATCTGTAGTTTCAAAGGAAAATTCCTCTATAAGAAGGAATATATGATATCAGAGTAATTTTGTTATGCATCGCCATATTAATTGCCATAAATTGTATCTTAGTGAAACAAGTAATCAGTTTAATGTTTGTATTTGTTTATCTATTGCAACATTAATATTTGCAGTTGCAGAAAAAAAAATTATACACTGAAAACAAATTCCTTTTCAGTTTTGGCTTACGGTGCTTTATAATGATTGCAATCGAATACATTGGTGTGTACGTACTGAATTTTAGAGGAGTGTCCAATCTGGCGGAAGTCGTCAGAGGGGCAGGATATCAAACCGTTGCAGCTGGATCAGCAGAACAGGCGGCGCGAAGTCAGGCGAAGACGATTCAACCCCCGCTGGTAGCAGTAGTAACGAAGAACGTACTGCAAACATTGAGGGAAGAGAGGACAGTCGCCAAAGAGGCTGTAAGCAAAAAAGGGACACTGTACGATCAGTCTTATCAAGTACCTTTTTGTGTAAAAGTGAATTTGGCTTAGACAGCCCAGATTCCAGTGAATGTGATTCGGTAGATTCGGACGATGAGCAGCAATTGTTATCAACTCATATTGCGGCACAAATTGACGTCAAGATATGGCAAAATATGTACATAGAATTTAAAAAACTATTGCCCAATGAAGAGTTAGGTTTTGAGAACATGTCAGTGCACCTACAAAGCTCAGTGAAATCTGATTTCTAATTGGTTAAGTAAAAAAAAACAGGAGCATCATAAAATAAACTGATCAATGGATATTTGCTTTCCTGAAAATTTTACGATATATTCAGAGACATTTCCAAAAATGGTTTCAGCGTGTAAACATGAAGAAATTGTCAGGGCACTAGCATGTTGCATGTCATGGAATGTGTATGACAAACATGTCAGATAAGATTATGAGGCCAGAGCCACACCATGCGGAAAGTTACACTATGAAGAGATATACTAAAAGTATCAGTGTAATTTATCATCATTAAAAAATGTCATGGATAACTTTATTGTCCCTGTACCTCGGCATATTAATCATATATATCATTATCAAATGATAATAACGTTTTGTGATAGAATCAATCCCAAATTACCTGATCTTGAAGAAAAATGTGTATCTTGATTAAACACATGAGTCTAATGTCACTTGGGTTTTTTCTTAATTTGAATAGATATTTAAAGAAAATCAGCAACAGCATTCCTAATTAATCCTTGATTAGTGTGACGCCGCTATGGAGGATTAAAGTTTTACATAAAAAAAAAACCATGACCCCAGGGTCAGGGGTTCAGATCATAGGGTGGGACCAATATCGTCACAAAGTCAAAATGTATTAAAACTTTGAAATCTTCCTTCCCATTTACTATACATTGAATGTATGTATAACTAAACATAAACAAACGGCTACTAATAAGTCTGTAAATTTTGCCGTTTTCAAATGTTAATTTTTTTCAGGTTTTTTTTCTTTCATAAAATGGGGTTTGGTGAATTTGGTAAACACCCATCGTAATATTTCTTGTAAAGACAAAGATGGAAAGTCACATAAGTTTATTTTAAATCTACGAGTGAAAACGTGCTTCTTTTTGTGAGTAAGTTTTCCTGGTGTCAGCAACCTGAGTAGTTGATATGGTTGTTAAGCTTCATTGAACATTTCATTTACCAATCCTTCTCAGTGTATGATCTGGAAAAAATGGTCGTGAGAAAGTTGTAACGGCGCTTGTGGATAAAAATGTGCAGCAGATAATTGCGATATGTAAATGAAAATAGATTTATTTGGTCCATATCATCGTTTTCAAGGAGGACAGACTTCAGAACATGTGCAGATAATGAGGTACTTCAAGAGCTTACTTTTACAATGATGTCACTAACGAGTCTCTGACTCTAGATGTACTCAAATATATATATATATATATATATATATATATATATATATATATATATAAATATATATATATATATATATATATATTTGTTTTCCCTCAGACTGAAATGTCACATTTTCATTGGATTAAACATGGCACGTGATTGCATAATATATCTCTATGTAGGTTCTGTGAGGATTAATATTAGGCAATATGGCCGTCATTGGCCGCCGCTTCACCTACTCATCTCGATATTTCATATTATTTAACACAGAAATCGTGTTCAGTAAGTCATTAAAATATTTAGAGTAGTGGCCCTTTGGAATTATTTTTAAATTAGAGTAGTTGCCCTTTGAATATTGACGTCACATTGTTGTGTCTGGAGCAGAACAAAATGGCAGCATCTAAATTTGCTGAAATCTCTGCAGAGGTTTAAAATTGAAAAGCAACAAAACATTGTAAGTAATATGGGTGAAGCAAAGATTTTTTAAGCTTATTTGAAAGGTGGTATTGATAATTTTGAAGAGTTTAAATGAGTTTAATTGGACGAGATGTAAGGCATCTTGTACATGGCTTTGCGTATATCACCGCTATTTGTGAATGAATATGTCCCTTGATAGTCCTCGGGAAAACAAAACACTTATAAGGTTAGTTACTGACTCACTACGGAAAAATATTGGGTTGATCAATCTCATAGACGGCTCGGCTTCGCCTCGCCATCTATGAGATTGATCAACCCAATATATTTCCGTAGTGAGTCAGTAACTAACCTAATAAGTAATAATAGAGAGAGAGGAGAGAGAGAGAGAGAGAGAGAGAGAGAGAGAGAGCTATAATTTCAATATCAATACTTTAAAAAAAAAAATAAGGGAGAGAAGGGATGTCGTGTTAAAGGTTGAAACACATATATTATTACAGTATTTTTCTCTTTTTATGTAACAAAGTTTTCGTTGATGAATTGAGTGAACGGTAAGGTCTTATGTCCCACTGTTAGAAAAACAGCATTGTAGGAGTGAGATCTCAAGTCGTGAATGAACTATAATTATCCCCTCGCGCAACTTGTTGCGAAGGGGATATATCATCGCTACCGTGCGTGTGTGTGTGTGTGTGTATGTGTGCACTCAATTTCAATTTTCTAGTAAATTAATAAAAAAAACATTTCATTTACCAATCCTTCTCAGTGTATGATCTGGAAAAAATGGTGGTGAGAAAGTGGCAACAACGCTCGTCGAACAAAGTTTTCGTTGATGAATTGAGTGAACGGTAAGGTCTTTTGTCCCACTGTTAGAAAAGCAGCATTGTAGCAGTGAGATCTCAAGTCGTGAATGAACTATAATTATCTCCTCGCGCAACTTGTTGCGAAGGAGATATAGCATCGCTACCGTGCGTGTGTGTGTTCGTATGTGTGTGTGCACTCCATTTCAATTTTCTAGTAAATTAATTAAAAAAACTTCCAATAGAATTTCCTCAACCTTTGCACAAATATGTCTCATTGTAAAGGATTAAAACAAATGCAATGTCATATTAATTGGTCTGATGTCATAAGTGTCATCAGACTCAAATCATGCTTTTCTCTTGTGTCCAAGCACAAAAATGGCTGATTATAGCTGTATTGTCAGGACAAGCTGCTCTTTCTGATGCTATGGGAATGGTCAACCAGGCCAGTAAACTACAATCGACCATTGCACTAGATCACTTACATGCAAATTATTTTCGCGGGGCATGGCAATTCTTAGGAAGACTACCCTAAACAGTTTACTTTGTACCAGGTGTATTGTTTTGCGATGCATTATGGTGCTGTTGGACAAATGTACTGAATTCCAACAAAAATGCGACAAATCCTAATCCTCGCATTTAGTCTACTTCTCCTGTACGTTCATCACCAGGGTTTGACACCAACTTTTTTACTTTGGTGGACCGCAGGTCCCCTGGTCAAGAATTATTGGCTGACCTTCACAAATTCCAGTTGACCCTCATTAAATTTGGAGATTTTGTTGAATTAATTAATCCATGCTATTCACGCTTATTAAATGCAATTAATTTGAACACAAACATGTGTAATCTTCTATTTTACGGAATTTATTTCATTATCCTACACCATCATCATTTTCACTAGTAAAACATGTTATATTTAAAATATTTTTACTGCCAGGGTCACATTTTTTTGTAGGAAGATTTCAAATCTCCCTAACAGAAAAATATATAGAAAGAAGTTTGAGAAATAAATCAGGGAAACTTCATTAGTTTTAGTTTAGATGGGAATAACTCTCCAAAACGGGGTGCCCAGGAATGGGGTTCAACTAACGTCATGGCGGAAAGTACAGGACGAGTTAACCAGATGCTTTGGCTTTCACAGTACTTGTTTACAATGTGCAAATAGATATGCATTCACTGGCGTTTTCTAATTATTTAGAATTTCCTACATTTTTATGCCACGACAGCTTTGTAGTAAACCTAATACATTAATTTGTAGCAATGAACTCACTGCCTCCTGTGTACATAGGAATAAATGATGTATTAATGTAAATATATATGACATGTTGTATGAAATGAATGTGAAATGGGGGCTGAACCAAAACACCCCTTCCCCCATTTTTTAAAAAAATTATATATATCTTGTACATGTCTGGAACATAAATAAAAATATAGTACAACAAGTTGCTGTCCTTTAAAAAAGGACTACAATACGTGGACCATTTGCATGTGTTTCCAACGAAAACGTGAAAGCCTTAAGATTGTCAGAGATTCCATCGACTCTAGCTCTCTGCTTTTAACCACTAAATCTGTACGTTGTATTACGTATACATATATGTATAGCCCTGACTTTTTATCTCAGAATTTAAAGGGTTCATACTTCTAAAATGATTATGATCTATCTATGAATGAAGTTTGCATGTAAAGTATCAGGCATTTGGTGAATTCTACTATCTGCGCACACATTACGATTCGCACTACTTTGTTAAATAACGTTAAAAAGTGACAGCTTTGTGTAAATTAAAAATTTCATATTTCGATGCATTTTTCTTGAGATTTAGACTATTATACAGTGACATAATTATTCAATCATACTTAAATGCTTAAAAAAATTTAATGGGGGAGTTCTCTAGCCTTGCCTACTATAAAAGTAAAGTTTTTACATGTGTTTTCGGAAAACAACAAAACATTGCAAATTATGCTATTTGATGCATGTTGTAGTTTCGGCATAACATAAACTTATTTCATAATACTGATAGTTCAAATCACATGCCAATCATTTCTTAAAAAGGAATACTTTGTTTCTGTACCGATTACCGACAACTTTACAATTATAGCGCCTTTAAACTTATGTGTGCATAAGGCACGGAATCTCGATCCCGATTCAGATAAACGTGTGCTAGCCTGGTTCCCTGAGCTACCCATTACGCACAGGAACCAGGCTAGCTCATGCGCAGACTAAATTTTCCCCATAGCATCCGGTTTAACCTCGCTTATATATTTTCTGCGTGGACCTCAGGGTCCACGCAATTAGACTAAAAGGACAAAATGAAGAGGTGCGACACATTGATTACCAACTCACTGGTTTGAAATAAACAAGTTTAATTGGGTTTTTTTATCAGTCATTTGCTACAAAAAGAATAAAGGCTGCGTATATTACACAACGTAACTGTATAATGAACTTTTAGATTTGTCCTACATTTCTTTTATTATTATTGATCATGCAAAAACAGGTCTGCAGTGTTCTAGTATCTGTACAACAGCCCTCGTTGCCTTGAAATTAAAATCGGTCAATTTAGTTGATGCCATTCTTCTCGCCGGAGGCAATCTTGGTTTGAATGTTCTTTAAAAATAGGTTAGCCATTCCGTAAAGCTGATTCAAGAAAAGACATCGACGAATTGCAAGAAAAATGGTTCTATAAATGTATTGACTAGTGTTGGTATTCTGAATGAGGCATAACTTGTATATTTCTCATTCATTTTTACATTGATCACATCTGGACTGATGAGAAACAAAACCAGACTCTTGTTTTTCGGATATCAGACTCTTATATAGCCATTCGTTGTCGAAACTACGAAGAATATTCTATTTATGACCCACATGCCAGAAATTCGAATTGGGATATTGATAGCCAGGGTTCAGCAGAACTTATTCATCTTGAGAATTCCGTGGATTTAACGACCTATGGAAACACGAATGGCAGCTGGCAGAAATGAACAAATAGACCTGTAACTGGTGAATATTCAATTAATTACTGAAAATTGGCAAATATTAAAGCAAAAGAAGTCCCATCCTATCCCATTTGACCTTTCAAAGAGCGCCTTTGTCAATTGTTTTTTTAATTGAAATGACAAAGATAAACCAGTTTTCTAAATATTAAGGCAAATATCAAAAACATGTAATGTGTATCATATGGCGAGTTTATCTGATTTCCCTTCTTATTATAGGGCATTTTTGGTATGTTTTACAAAAGAATGGAATAAATTTATAGCCTTTTAGACAGCAATTGGTAACAATTACGGATTACTAATCCAAAACAAGACAACACAGTCTTGTTTTTTCTGTGCCCAATATAAAAATGGTATATCAAGGGGAGAACTTGTGGTTTGAGTGAAGATTATTAACGAGTAAACATGTCACTCCCTCTACCTGTAGTTCCCGATACTGAAATAAGTGAAATGGAAGGTTAAACACAAACTTTTTTTTTATTGAAATAAGTTTACATTCATCTAAATTTCTCTTGCTTAACATAATTTGAGGAAACGGACAATGACTTTAAATAAGTCATTCGATAAGTAATGTGATGGGATTGCATATATATCTTACTTTCTGATCAATAAAATTATACTGTTATATAAATATTCCCTTATAATAAAACATTTTTTTGTTTTTTTATCAGCAATGGACGTCCTGGAGGTGGAGGTGAAAGAAAGTGAAGTGCTTTCGCTTGATAAGGATCTTCGCGAGGAGTTTCCGGATGGGGGGATGAAGAGCCAAGTACCAGGGTGTTGAGATAAACGTTATTCTTCTTTGGCCTCACACCAGAAACACTGGAGGAGATCCCATGTGAGAGAAATCCTCCTTTTTCACTGTGAATCTTGTGGGCATAGGGAGATTGAGAAACGTAACATTATTCATCATAACAATAAGAAACATAAAGGGAAGACAACATTCGCTCTGAAAACTTCATTCAACAATTCATAAATAGATCCAAAAGGCGTGTTGCCACCAAAGAAACCAAATGCCAAACTCTTGGAGAATCTGTTCAAGGAGGATATTAAACCAGTCCCTCGAGACAGCGATTCATTTCTTCAGTTCAACGATGATGGTTTCTCCTCGTTCCATGTAAAATATTAACTGTCACGTCATTGGTCAATTGTGATATCTGTTATATATTTAATATAAGTATTTGTAATGTATACCAAATATTTTTTTTTATTTCAGGGTTAATATTTTAAAATTAAATAACATATTTTATGTTCATCTTGGCTGTTTGAAGTTGTATTATTTCAAAATTTTCATTTTTTTAGGGTTCGGACATTTTTGTTTAAGATATTTCGGTTTTGGGGTGGAGGGAGTGTGATAGGATTGCATTTATATCTTACTTAACTTTCAGTCATATTATTTATACTTACTTATATTGCCGATGATCAGATTTACGGGTAGATGTATAGCAATGTTTTCCTCTATTATAGTCTCCCGCTTTCATTTCGGGCACTTGTACGTTTATAACATAAGCAAAATGTTACGACTTTTCTGATTGGTTCTAATAATTTATTTTTCATTCGGAAAGTTTCGTAGTTTTATATAATCATTTGGAAAACACCAGTTCGAGCTATATTTACATTGAGTCATTTTGATTGGCTAAGAGAAACATTCTCCCAGAGCGGTGTCTTTTAAGTCAGGTTTTGCTTTAGTCTGGCGGTTGACGTCGGATCTTCTCTAAGGTTCGAGTCAACTCACTCCCCTGGGTAGATAGGTGGGCCCCAGTCTTCGTTTCCTGTCTCGTTCATCGTTTCGTTCATAGTCTCGTTTATAGCTCGATTCTCACTTCCTTTTCTTTTGTTCTAAATTTAACTTGGGAAACCTGTTAGGCTAGTTGTGTATTTCATTCAGTCCGTGCGGGGTTGTACTTATAATTTGTTCGGGTTTCTTGGATTTGATATTAACAATAAGGTAGGCTCAGTAATTTATCTATTTGGTTAGGACGGTGAATTTAATGTTAGTTTTCCTAGATATTTTTCATTGTGAATATCATTTTTTGTGTGTCTCATTTCATGCTCATTATTAAATATATTGGAAACCTTTACACTTGTTTTCGTTTAAATTGAAATTGGAATAAAGGTACTTGTTAATTTGAAGTAAACGCAAATATCTGACAGAGTGATTGAGCGTTGATATGGATTTCTAGAATCTTTTACATTATTATGGAGTTTTGGATTTAGACTTAGAAAACAGGGTGTTGCTAAAACGCGGAACGGAAAACGGAACGGAAAGCGGAACGGAATGGATTACAGAAAATGTTATATATATATAATGTTATTTACTTTATAGATGTGTTCAACAAGCTTAAAACGATATACTTCATGTATTTTTTAATATTGTTAAAACTGTTCTCCATATACAAGTTAATCTTTTTTTTTTAGAAAATGTATGATTTTCTTATAATTAACATTATATGCTTTGACCACTAGTCCCAGTTTATCAAACTAAACAACATACTCCGCTCTCTAGTTGGATTAAGTTGTAGGAATTTACAATCACATAGGTAAACGAACGCCGATATTAGAAGAATTTTAAGGAGACTTTGCAGTACATGTAGAGCCGTTAGTCATCCAATGATATGAATCTGTTTTCGATCAATTATCTTTAAAATAGCGAGACGAAAAGGTTAGCAAACAGATGTTGCAGCAAAATCTCATAACAATGAAAGTGGATGTTGTTCGTCGGTCATGTTATTGGTATCAATAAAGCTATCAATAAATTATAGTATGGATCACTAAAAATTCCATGTGGATGAGGGTACATCATGTTTGAATTTCTTTAAAATAAGTATAAAATCCCAAACAAGTTTCGAAGTCATGAAAAACACAACCAAACGCTTCAACCAACTGCCCTACACTATTTTTCTAAAAATATTACAAAAGGAAAGTAATTGAAAAGTTATTTTATAAAAGCTTATTTAATCACAATGTGCGTATATTTCATTTCTCCGTTTCGTACTTTATTAAGCAATGATTTAGTTGACAGACATTCGTAGGAATGATATCAAATAATTGTGCAACCTTTTGATAATAATCATTTATAAAATATGAATAAATGTTATAAAGTAAAAGTTTGTGTGATAAACGTCATCATATTTTTCGGTTTTCCATTCCGTTCCGCTTTCCGTTCCGCGTTTTAGCAACACCCTAGAAAACAGACGGATTTGAGATTGACTTAACTTAAGCGACTAGAGACTTAAGAATATCATGGAACTTCTGGTATAAATTAAAGTTAAAACCACTTTACGATTACAGAAGGTTAAACACAAACAAATCATTATTTTGTTGAAATAAGTTTACATTCATCTATATTTCTCTTGTTTAACATAATTTGAGGAAAACGGACAATGACTTTAAATAAGTCATCCGGAGAAAGTTTATTAAGTTTTTTTTTTTTCGGGGCACCAAGGGGAAAGGATCTGATATTTTTAAACTATATTATACATAAATGTAACTAGCATGGCATATATGTATTACATATGTTGTGAGAAGAGATTCCCAGAGAATTTGCTAATGAAACTTAATGTAATTAAATAAGTAAAATAGAGTAAGAAATTAATTTCCTCTTATCTGCGAATTAGTTTAAGAATGACCTACCTTCCACTAATTCAAGGATGATTTGATAGCCCGACCTTAAGTTATTCGTCATGAGAATTTACGACAAAGTACCTTCGTAAGCTGAAAGTTAAAATCTCTTCATAGCACTGGATACCTACCACAAAACTGAGTACGTTACATTTCATCTAGATTAAATACGGTTTTGTTGTATCATACAACAAAACCGTATTTAATCTAGATGAAATGTAACGTACAGTATAAAATAAAAAAAAATTGTAACTCTTAAAGGCCGGGGACCGGGTATAAATAGCAGCCAATCACAAAATGAATGGGAAATTCAATTTTTTCTGCAGCTTTCATATCAGAGAGGTTAATTTGAAAATATATGCATTATATGGGAGTAATAAATTCTACTTTTTGGTGTGGAAATTGCCACCATGACACTCTACAATGGCTGTTAAAATTGTGTCTAACTAAAATTTATTAAAAGAGTATTAAGCTCATAAAGTTCTGAAGCAGCTCAAAATTTTGAACTCCAGAATAGTGATTGACATTGTAGGTGGAGTTAGCTTGTGTTTGTTTACACAGGAAGTGGCTGAAGCCATGTGCTCTGTAAGAGCTAAACAGAATGACTCATCTCACTGTTAATCTAATATATATTATTAATTTTACATACCCGTTGATTGAAAATCTTTCACAAAACACTACTAAAGTTCATGAAATTTATTAAAACATCAAAACTGTTATCACTCCCACATATGTCCCAGATATGGCTGATCATTTAAATTTGGTAACCAAGTTCTCGCTAAGTCTACAACACATTTTGGCATTATATCCCGTCTGTGGTAGATGTAATGTCTATGACGCGGGTCCCTCTGCAGAGCTCTCCTTTTCCGATCTAAATACCTCGGATCTCTCCATACATTCCTGTGCAACAACATTGTCCAAAAACGTTTGTATTTGTCTTTTCGGCGGTGTGAATTGCTCCTGTTTGGCTGTTCACATTCAACTAACCACCAAAGTTGTCTGTTGGTCTCGAGCGTGATACAGGGACGACACAAACAATGTTGACATTCTTCAGCCTCCTGATCCTGATTTATCACATACTCCTCAAAATGTGGGTCACTTTCTTCAGTGTCCTGTAATGCCTGGCAATTACTTCTGTTTTCCTCAATAGGAACTTCATTAAATTCCCAGTCATTATGCGCAAACAGCTGCTGAATGGTTTCTCTTTGCGTTTCTGATACTTCTATTGCTAACACAGACATTTCTTCTGACATTTGCTGATTTCCCTCCATTTTCACACTGGCCCAAATCCCAACACAGGAATTAATGTGGGCATAGAAAGGGGCATTCACATATGATTGATTGTTATCAAATTCAAATTTTAAAAGTTCTTTTATGTTTTTTTGTCTCGAATTGAAAGTGTTCTTATAATATTTTTTTTTTTTACAAATTTGAAACCCATATCTACTTAGATATCATATACAGTTATATTTGTATTATCCCTAAGGAGCCTCTGATCATCCTCTAAAAGCCTGATTATGTCACCTAGCTATAGATGATCATAGATCAGGAGCTTTGGCGGGGTTCTGCTAAATGGTACTAGGATCAAGTTTCAGGTTTTAACCATTATTGTTTCAGGGGTGTCAAACTATCTGATGAAGTAAGAATGATCATAATTTATACCGTTAAATTTTTACTTATCAGCGATGCAACACAATGCAGAAATAATAGGATTTTACTTGTCTTTCATGTTTATAACACTTTTTACAAATTTCTCTTATTCAAATGATAATTTCAAATTAATAATTTTATGAACACCCAGAACCCCCTTCAGAAATAGCATACTCCAGTCATGAAACAAAAGCCTATGTACCATTTTAACAATCCTGTAATTATGGCAAGTCCGGTTAAAAAGAGAAAAAGAAATCCCAATTTTAGAATTGAGTTTGCAGGAGATGATGGACAAAAACGAAGTGTGCTTGAAAGTTTTCAAAGAATCAGGAGTGAACTAAGTTCAAAACTTGACAAACCTGTCGGAACTTTACAGGTTATTGAAACTCTGTTTCAACTGTGGTCTAACAAGACAAAGGAGTCTGAAAATGAGCTTGCCGAAAAGGAAAAACCGAGTGTACCAAGTACGTATATAAAGGTACAGAAAAAAGATGTAAATCAAAGAATTTTTCTTTGTGCTGAGGAGTCTATAAAACGACTTGTAGAGGTGGCTGAGCACCATGGAAGTAGCTGTAAAAAACACCTGAAAGTGAAAAAAATACACCAGAAAGGCCACGTTGTTACCACACATTTTTTCTGTGATGAGCAAAATGACCACAGCTTTCTTTGGTCATCCTCTCCATATTTACCAAATAAGGAATACTTAGTTAACAACAGAGTTAAACCTTGATTCACATGTAGTGGTATGCTGCCATCACATTATGTTCGATTTACTGAAGGAGCTGGAATTGGAAAGATCCAAACAAAGTAGACAAAAATTTTTCAATGAAATGAAAGAACATATACAAAGGGAATATGATGATTCAACACATACAGCAACACTAGAGGAAGTGGCTGCCTATGAAAATGAAGAACTTGGAACCATCAACATTATGTCTGATGCCAGGCATGGATGGAGAAAAAATGCCAAAGACACAAGTGTTGTGGCAATTGGAGAAAAGTCTCACAAAGTACTGTCATGTCAGCATGTGACCAAATCCGATGATGTTATATCACAGAGACATGAAAAGCTGGGAACAGAAAAAATATACCGACATCTTAAAGATCAAGAGGTCAACATCGGAGTCCATGACAGAAATTTGTCAATTAACAAATTTATTCGTGAGGAGTGCGACTCAGAGAGCCAAAATGACACATGGCATGCTGTAAAGTCCATGAAAGCAGCTCTGAAAAAAATTTCGTCTGGACCAGCTTATTTAGATGGAAAAACCTGGTCATCCCAATTAGATGACAAGGTTGAACCAATATCCACACATTTCCATTGGGCCATCAGAAACTGTGATGAAGACCCGGAAAAATTGAAATCTCTTCTTCTCAACATTGTTGAACATTACAAAAATAATCATCAAGCTTGTCATGGATCATCAAGGTGCAAAAAAGACCCTAATTATGAAATTTCTAGAAAAGTTATAACAGATCCAAGAGCTGAGAAATTGTTGTTAGGTGTCATAAAAAATTCTGTTATATTTAAGCATCCTCATGATTACAGACTTTGTAAGGATACATTTTACGTAGAAAGTTTTAATAATGTTGTAAATGTTTACCAAGATAAAAGAATATCATTTTCAGATGCCCAGTATAATGCTAGAACAAACTTAGCAGTCTGTCACTGGAATGAAAATGTTGAAAGAGAATTTACTTCAATTTGGAAACCAAATCACAGAATGCCACGAAGTGTTAAAGGAAAGAAAAACTACAAAAAATGCACATTCATTTTTCGGGAAAATATTTGGAAAAGATATGGAAAATCTGCTTTTAGAAAAAGAAATAGAATTCATAATAGGTAACAGTTTACAGTCTACAGGCTGCTAAAATAGAATTTCCTATGTGTATATACAGAATAAATTGCAATATGAAATACTCTAATTGAGTCTTCTTGCACTGTGTTTAGATCGGGTTTTCCCCAGTGTATAAACAAAGCTGACTCAGCCGCATGCAATGTTTACTCTTATCAGCATCACTGACAGTGATGGAGGTAGCCCCGCCTTTTTGCCCTTATAGGCTTAATTGTCTACCAGGTGGCAGAAAATCTAGGTCGACCCCGGCCTTTAAAGTATAAACATATCTATTCTTCTTGTAGATAATGTATTATATAGCTGTCAATCTTGTGTCATGTGTACACAATAGAATGTACCCTGTCAATAAATATTTAGTTGTACTATATATAAGTTAAACATACCTATTGCACGGCAATATACATGGTTGTCATCCAATTACGATCCCGATAGTCATCCCGAAAATCAGGAATCTGCCTCCCGACATCGGGATTAAAGTTTCGTTTTCGTTGGTGGTGTAACCCCATTCTTGTCGAAGTTTGTGTAAAAAGTGTGGCAATTTGCTATCCATCCCGATACTTCCCGATTAATTACTATCAAAACATGCTCCTCATTAGGTTTGCAAACACCCAGACACAGGTAGCGTACAGGTAATTACACCAATTCACACATCCCGATATACAAACACGCGATACAGGTAAACAGCAATGGCGGTTATAATCCCGCTTTTTGATTGGTTAGCGTAGACAAGCAGCGCGGGATTTGAAATTTTAGATGGAAATCGGGACTTATTGTCATAAAACGGGTTGGGTTTTTTGAGAATCGGGATTTCGGGGTATTTTGACAGTCCCGATCGGGATATCGGAATTTGTATTTTTGACGACGTGAAATCGGGAGAATCCCGCAAAAATCGGGATAGTTGGCATGTATGCAAACAAGTAAGCCTTTTAAAAGTCTGATGAAGTTGGCAAGCGGTATATGAATTTTGGACAAAATTGAATATTTAACACATTTAATCATGACAATAATAAGCAATCAAACGCACAATTTCTGTTATGCCGTTATTATATGTTACAGTCCTTTTCGTCTTCTTTAGAATAAAGTGAAATAATCAGAATTCAAAGTCCTAGCAATATGCACACCTCTAATATAAGTACAAGAACTGTAGGAGGATTTATCCGTACAATGAGGGTACCCTTTTGGCAGCCGCCCGCCCGCCCGCCATTTTCACCATTTTAATAACCGGATTTTTCTTTTTCTTTATTGCAATAGATAGCAGATTTGTTGTAAAATTTGATATCAAAATGATTTGATGACAATATTACGGTTGTATGTTTGATAGTTGTATAATGTGGTAAAAAACAATTTAATTTAAAGGTTTTTTAGTTTGTTACACATTTAATTGCTTTATGGTTCTGATTTTAACCATACAAAAAGAACCTAGCAAGTAAAATATATGAAATGAAGAAAGAGAAGAAATACCCCCTCTTAGGCCCTAAATCAATCCAACATTTATTGAAATGTTTTACATACGCTGTAAAATCAAACAATGACACAAGTGTCTTAAAGAGAAATTTGGAAATCATTCCATCCCATGTCATTGGAGATCACAAGGAGTGTGACATGAAGTGGTGCAAGTATTTGCAAGACCCAGAAAACTACAAACCTTAACACTTGCCGTACGTAAAATATCAAACGGGTGAGAATGTTCGTAATGAATTGCAACATGTCTTTAGTGAATTGGCAAAGAATGCAACCAAACTCTCCAATCTAGGGAGTACACAAGCCAATGAAAATTTTAACAGAATTGTGGCATGTAAAAAATCCAAAATCTTGTTCTATGGTGGATCAGAGAGCACATCTTTTCGTGTGGCAGCTGCTGTTGCCCACAAGAGTATTGGAAATCAGACCATTAAGAAAGTGAGTCATTATAAGATTTAAAAAATCATATTTGAACATTTGTTTTAAGAAGAAGCTGTTATACTGTTCTTCCTATTGTTGTATTGTAAAGCTGCATGTGAACATGTTTGTATAAACCCTGCTGCTTTCAAGTAGTGCAATAAGTCCTGACTGATTTTTTTACGAGGTAGAAACAGATAACTTTCATAAACACCAAATTATTCATCTAAAAATAAAATAAAAATTACCGATCATATCAAACCTTACAGAAAGCAGACCCAAACCAAACCCTGGTCTGATTTCTCTATCCGCTCAGGTTCTGCCTCTGGTCTGCTTTGGAGGACCCGGAGCTGACCTCAGGCTGACCCAGGGCGTACATAGAAAGCAGACCCCGGTGTGAAAAGCAGACCCTCATATTGCAATTGAAAAATGACCAAATGTCTATATTATTTGAAGCAGACTACGACCAAAGCAAAACCGAGATCAGCTGTTCGCTTCTGCGTTGGTGATACACGTAAGTCTTGTCTGTTTGGTGCTGTAAAAGTCCGTGTAAATCAAAAATGAATAAAAATTAGTGCATGGGGTTGCATTGAATGGAGTTTTCTAAATTTTACGTAAACAAATATTATTTGTGTAAAATATTCATTCCATAATGCATCATTTCCAGAAAAAAAATTGGTACATAGGGTTGCAATAAAATATTATCGCTGAACCAGTTCCGAACACATTTCAGCAATATTGCTGAAAAGTCTGAATTGTACTGAATTTGTCTGAACTGTTCTGAATATTGCTGAAACAGTCTGAACTATTCTAAATTTTGCTGAAATACTCTATTCTAAGTATTAATACCATAATCCTAATGTAATTTTTTGTCTGAAACAATTGTTTAAAATCTGTTCAAATTTTGATGCTGATCATTTTTTAATATAAAATTTAATGCTATTTAAATACTTAAATATGTCTGCAATTGAATACCGGCATTCCAAACTGATGCATTTTTCAGGATAGAATTGAATTTCACCAATATTTCATTTAAATAAAACAAAATAACTTAACAGACTATTTCATATGGCGCTAAAAATGTGTGAATTCACGTATCATTGTGTGTCATAATTTTACTAATTTAGTTAGTTCAAACATTTCAGAAGTTGCTACTATACAAACCAATCAGAACTACAAACTGTTTTAATAACAGTTATACTATTAAAGCTCCTTAGTCCTAACTAGGATGCAAACGTTTTGTTTTCAATGTTACCAAAATGAATTAAAAAGAAATTAAACAAAAAATTTGGGAGGGGTAAAATTGACTAGTAACAACTTGAGTACTATTACAAGATAACTAGTTTCTGACAGTTCTACATGTATGTCTGCTTTTAAAGCTATTTGATTCAATTTCCCAGGTGTATATAATAGTTTTGCATATATTTAAACCAACTGTAAATGATTAACTTTTTTTTAATCCGGTATTATTTTGGATTATCATCGAGTTGTTTTGCAAACACTACGTCACTTCCGCCCAATGATGACGCACTTTTGATGGGAGCTACTAGCAGACGGATTTGAAAATTCAAGGATTTACACATCAATTGATGTTTTATAGATGGCAGGGTACACTATAAATTAAAAGCCATTAATTGAAATATGGAGACATTTATTCATGTGATTAATGTTTTTTTTTGTATTTAAAGATAATTCAATAGTAAACAATGTTTGTAATCTACACACATTCTAATGTTATGCTACAAATAAGTCTTATGATTTAATGAAATATGCCAAGCTGTAATCGCATGTAATGTATGATGCATATGAACTTTACATTGTATATAGAATGCTTTTTTGCACCACTCATAGTTGCTGATCATATGCAGAAAAAAAAATAGTGAAACTGAGACCTGCAAAAACTGTTCCCAAAATAACGATGATAAAGGTGAGAAAAAATGGAATGTATATTTATAGCGAGCGCAGCTCGCCGGCGCGCAGCGCCGGCGCGAAGCGAGCTCTACCGGCAAGGCGTGTGTGAATAGAAAATTTGGACTAGTTGCACATTCATTCAACGGATTTTTTTGGCGTCAGTAAATCGGACCAGTAATGCATCGTTTTAATCGTCCCAGTAGTTCCCTGTAATCATGGCAATTTTTATCACTTCACACTCTCACGAGAATCAGCAAGACAAATTTAGACAGTAAAAACAATAACGATGTAAGCGACATACAGTCAATGTTACCTCTAAAGTTCACCTCAGTACACTTTCAATCAAAAATAATCGTGTGACGTCACAAACGTTTACACATTGATCCGATATATTTTTTCGGAGTCAGTAAATTTTTGACCCACAATTCATAGTACCAATGGTTTCCAACCTCACGTTCCAACATCACGTTCTCCCGAGAATCAAAGTAAAACCTTTGAAAAGCTTATAAGATGTGTAATTTTAAGAACATCATGCTTTTTAAGTAAATAAAACAGTATACTTCGCATACTTTTATTTCTCAGGGGAGTTTTAAAGAGTAAGACGACACTTAACCAACGTCAGCTTTGACGTCACAATAAGCACTGATAGGGGGAAATTACTCTAATTGAAGTTATTGTAAATCTGATGAAATGACCAAAATCCTCTTAAAATCTTGCAAAGGCTAAGATAAAGAACAGCTGACGAATAAGGACATTTCTTCAGATACAGGAAACAGTTGTAAATTGCACTAATTTGGATGAATGCTCACAAATATTTTATTCACTATAATTACGGTAATTTCCTGAAACGTAACGTTATACGTAGCAGCGCCTTTTTTTAAAGGGGGTGGGTGGGTGGATGGCAGCCTCAACACCATGTTCTTTTAACATGATAAGCAAATATTTTTAAGCGTAAATTAAAAATAAAATTAAACATTAATTTTTTTTTTTAAGTGGAGGGGCAAATCCATGGTAAGTCGATTTTCTATGTATAAATTGACAAAAATGAAAAAAATTTTAGCATGGGGGGAGCTCTATGATGAGTCAAGTTTTATATGTAAGTTTAAGAAAAAATGTCTACTGCAAAAAAAGGGGGAAATCAATCAATCAATCATAATCACAATCACTTTAAAAGAGGAGATGCAGTGCAATGAATATTTATATATCAAAATCTTTATTATTTAACAACATTGTATCTGAGATTAAACTATTGTTCTACATATAAATAAATAAATTATAACACATCTTATAAACTATGAATAATGAAAATTTACTGAAAAATAGGTATGTTCTATTTTTTGGCATTCAAATTTCACGTTGTTAATTTTATTTTATTAATTTATTATAATTCATTGTTTGATCACATGCTGTGCTCGCCCCAACGGTCGCACCGTAAAACATATTATTGTACATGTATATTCCAATTTGCATGTATAAATTTGCATTAAAGGTTAATAAATCTCTTAATTAAAAAAAAAAGCATTAAGATTATCAGAAAACATATAAAATCTTGCATGTTAATTGATAAATTAAAGGAGGCTTACTTGTAAGGCGAACTTTGATTGAAATTCTCCGAGGCATTCAGGAACGTTGGGGCAGGTGAGATATGCTTGCTAGTTCCCAGATCAGTATTTAAAGAATCATGTGATCAATCGAAAGCTGAATAATAATTTGAATAAATTGCAAATTAATAATAAAACTTATATAAGGGTGGGACAGGGTCGGGCACCTGCCCCCACGTACCTGAATGCCTCGGAGAATTTCAATCAAAGTTCGCCTTACAAGTAAGTCTCCTTTAATTTATCATTTCTCCTTCGGCATCCAGTCACGTGGTGTCATGTGAGACTTTAAAGTCGATTGATACATGATTAAATGATAATCTTAACAAAAAAACGTACTTCCAAGACAATTACAATATTTATTTGTACAATGTGACTATTTCTTCATTTTAGACAAAATTCCTGAAGAAAAACAAACTTTTTGTCATAATATTTCGCAAAAGTCTGAGCAGATGTCTAACCAACACTGTCCATGATCATAGTAATCGGAACACCTGATGATTTCGCTGCACTCGAAGATGCCGCCCGAGTGCTGTGCGCCTTATATATATCGGTATCTTTCTTGGCGTTCTGTAAACACAACTTAAGCCACCTAGCCAAAGTATCAGTAGATACCGCTTTATACGGCTTTTGAGTTGAAATTAACAATTGAGATACATTCTTTCTAAACACCTTTGTTCTATCTTAGTAATCTAAAATACAAGAAGAAACACAAATACAATTATTAAATATATATCGACAAAATAATATTTAAAACAGACTGTAAATATTCCATTCTGAAATGTTTGTACACAACAAATTCATTGAGATCTTTAAGATTTAAAATAAGTCTAGAGAATCCGTCGGATTTTGGTACCGTGAAAACCGTAGATATAAATTCATCATCACAATGGTTAGTTTTGCGAATTATGCCCTTCTTCTCGAAGGAAAGAATGAGATCGTCAATTATTTCTGAATCACGCTTACAAGCAACTGTGGGTCGAACCCTTGTCTGATATGAAATTTCACTAAATTCCATTTTATATCCTATATATTTTATATATCAAGAATATAAGTATCTGATGTCAAGTCTTGCTATAGTAAGCTAATAATGCTAAGCTATAGTAAGCATAATTTCATGGAAGTTTTTATTCAGCAATCTATTCTTCTGGTAAAAACACGTCCGATCTCCATGAAGTCACCGAGAATTATGAGGCTAGGAATTCTCATAGAATTATAAAATGCTTTTTTTTCTTCCTGCTGTATGAAATAATAAAAAAGAGAATAAACAGTGAACATTAATTTATTGAGAAACGCATGAAAAACAAGTATGAAATAACACTGAATCAGTTCAATGGCACAAATAATGTCATATTAGTCACTTTTTCTTGGGGGAGTCAGCTTTGCCTTTTGTTTAGGAGGTTCATTGTTGTTTGGGATGATATTTTCTCTTTTCAGACTCTGTTTCTTGGGGTTTGATGGTTTTTTCTTGTTACCGCCTGGTGGATTATTTTCTTTGTCAGTGCATTCAGAAGCCCAGTGTCCCAGGTTATGACAAATATAGCACGGATCTTTGTCTTCGCTTTTTTTAGCTGAATCCTGCTTTTGTGGATCTTGCTCTTTTTTGGCTGGATCATGCTTTTGTAAACATTCAGGGGCCCAATGTATGTTTTATTGATTTAATACAGTGATACGTACAGTCACACATGTACATCTGTACATATTTCGTCATAAGCTTCCCTCGCCTCAATGGTAGCACCGTAATTCGTAAAACATATTAATTACTTAATCACTAACATACCTTCTCAGAAGCTTCTCAGACCGATCGCAATCTTTCTACCGTCAGACGGTTACCATATGCCTTCGGTGCCTATTCAGTTCTAAATACTCAAGCCTTAAGGTAAAGCGAACCTAGGGTCACGTGAATTTCCTCTCAACCAAACGCTTGTTTACAGTCACGCATGAAATAATCTCCTCCACTCTACCTCATTAAAACGTTTCAAATTTCAAGCGTCCAAATAATAACCTCTGCCCGAAAAAAGGCAGAGATTGTTATTGTGATTCAGAATCAGATAATCATTTCTTTTCAAGCGTCTAAATTTTTCCACCAACAATAATAATGTCTTCTTGGCAAGATTAGTATCACAATAAAGAATATTCCTCGGTTATCATTATTATTGTAAACTGAAAATAATTACATAATTATATTTGGGAGGCAGATGTGTTGTTTTTTTTTATAGTGTTGTAAGTTAAAGTTGTGAGATATTATTTTTGGTTAACATTTTTATATAGAGCAGATTATGATAATTTTGAGCGGGTACAATTATAATTATTGTGGCGTGAAAATAAAAATGTAAGGAAATTGAAGTGATGATTATTTTTGTTAGGACATTTTTATTGTGACCACATTATATAGTAAAATATAATAATAATGTGGGGGTACCATACGGCTTTCCATAGTTATGCTATGCTGTGACGTATGTTGTTAAAGATATGCTTGAACCCGCTGTAGTACTTTCTTGAGATACAGTTGCAATGCATTTTCTCAATGATGTTGATGTTATATTTTCAGGATTTTTTTTTATCCTTTACATTTTCCAATTAATTCCTTCATTGCTGTTGTCCCAGATAATGATGTATTTGCATTCAGTCTTGCAAATGTGTATTTGTTTGTTGGGCGAACTCCAACAGCAGGTCTATACCTTGTGAGAACTTCTAATGCTCTTTTCGAATCAGGGGTCAAAGAAATATACGCCTTTACTTTTTTAATTTCCGAAAACCTTCCACTAACTCCATCCTGCAAGAATAGAAAGATTATTAATAACCTATATGCTAAAATAAAAATCTCTGTATACAATTGTTATCTGCTTTGGTCACTCCTTACAAATATCACAAGTACATGTACACTTTAAATTAAGTTTTATGTTGCTCACATTTGACAATCGCAAAGCATAAAATACAGGTACAACTCCATTCTCCCGAGGATACGTACATTAAAACAACATCATGCAATCCTTTAAGCTAAAGGTATTCCGTTGCAACAATTTCCATCAGATCCTTTTTCTCCCGGCCACTTTCGTTTTAAATACCTAAAGCGTGTAATCCAATAGACCAAATTTATTCAATTGCATTATAAGTAATTATGCGCTAACAGGATGTCTATGAGTGTTGAGAGAGAGAGAGAGAGAGAGAGAGAGAGACTTACAATTTCCCCAAGGCCATTTTAACCAATTTCTCTGCATTCTCATCTGATTTTTGGGATTCAATTTCTCCATCTATTGTCAGTTGCAATTGTTCTTCATTGTTGTCGTTTGAATTGCCTCTAAATAAAAAATGCATGTAGTTGAAGTGGAACCCATTGTGACCCTGACGTGGTTTTGACCGTCTCATTGTATTTTATTAAAAATTGGGTATACCTTATTTTCAGTTCCTCAACAGCGATTTCAATGATGTTGTTGTTCCCTGATAACAGAGGTTGAAGTCTGTCATCAGGATTGAGGAATTTGTCGGCGTTTAGGAGGGTCAGCATTTTGTTCCCCTTCCTAAGTGGTGATTCTTGCAGATAATCTATCAAATTCTATGAAACAAAACATCGAAACGTTTAATTTAAAATAATGCAAGGAGTGTGCATTTATAATTTTTGTTGCTTTTTATTTACACATATCATTGTTACATTGATTTGCTTATTTTTTTCATCGGTTTACCTCGGAAAATTGAAATAAAAAGTAAACCAGTTTGAAAACTAACATGGACACCTTTTTTTATCCCCCGCTGCAACGCGGAGCGGGGACATAGAAATGCCGGGCGTCCGTCCGTGGGTCCGTCCGTCACACTTTTTTGTAAGCGCTCTCATGCCTACAATTTTTGACGGATTTTCATTAAATTTATACCAAATGTTTATACCACTATTACCTTGGTCAAGTTCGAAAATCAGCATTGTTCGATACTTTTTGTTGGAGTTATGGGAGTTTGACCACAATAATGACTCCGTTTTATCAAAAAAATGGACCTTGTAGGCGCTCTCATGCCTACAAATTTTGACGGATTTTCATTAAATTTATACCAAATGTTTATACACCTATTACCTTGGTCAAGTTTAAAAATCAGCATTGGTCGATACCTTTTGTCGGAGTTATGGGACTATGACCACAATAATGACTCCGTTTTATTCAAAATTGATCTTGTAAGCGCTCTCATGCCTACAAATTTTGAGGGATTTTCATTAAATTTATACCAAATGTTTATACCACTAATACTTTGGTCAAGTTTGAAAATCAGCATTGGTCGATACTTTTTGTTGGAGGTATGGGACTTTGACCACAACACTGTTTAACACACAGGGTATTCCATGGTTAAAATGGCGAGTTTTAATATAGTTTTGTTTGTGGTATTGGCATACACCACCAATAAAATTTTTTATGCCAAAATCCTATCTTATAGTTTGTAGACAGTTTACAAATGTGTATAATGAATGTTACATAACTTTAAATAAACACTATTTTGTTCATTTATATATCATGTTTATGTAGGACTGAGGATCAAATGTAACTGTCTTCATTATCATCCAAAGCTAAAAGAGTTATAGTTAAAAGTGCAGGGATGAGGGTAGACCTTGGAACTATGCGAATTTAATGAATTTTATAAATATTTTAAAATCAAATGATAACTAAATATTTTCAAGCAAACAAGCATTTATTATGACTTTCCTTTTTTAAATGATATACATTTTAAATACTGTTTTGAAGATTTTATGATGAGGAGAGTTTCAAAATGAAAGATTATACATGTATAAAGAAAACCGTAAAGGGTTAACTCCTGATGGAGCAAATGGGATATTAGAAGGTAAAGCTATCATTATTATAACCATTTTCATTTGAAAATCAACAGTTTCTGTCGAAGTTTGTTACATCATTAAACCTGTTGTGGGTAACTTTGCATGACAATAACACCAGTATTTTTGTCGGCATTTCGCACCAATTGCCTAACATATTAGTCTTGATTTATTGTTGTCATGAACAAAAACTATCTGTTTTGCGAATGTAGCTAACCACCTCAAAAACTCATCGGACATTGTTGGTGTAAAGTTTGGACACTACTCTCAGTAGATGTCCCTGTTGCATCTCGACAGATACAGAGGCAGCTACTGAACTTTGTAAGGGTCGAGCAGAAGTACGCAGAAAATATCAGAGAGATATATGAGGAAGTCACTGCAAATACAACTAGAAAACTGACCAGTCAGGAAGGGCCCCGCTATTACAATTAATATAGAGAAGTGAAAAAAACTTTGAATTCCATCCTCTTTATATTAACAATGATGAAAAATAAATGCCCTGCAGAAGATGTAAAGAACTGGAATATATAGGATCTCGTGATTTGTAGTTGGATATGATTTTCATCCAACAATTAAAGTGTTTTTTTCTTGAGCCTTAGTGGTTTTTCAGAAATGACAGAATGGGTTTATTATCTGATTACCTGCTAAAATTAACAGCATTAATGCAGAAAAAAATAAAATAAATAATTAAAAAATAAAATAGTGAAAACGGATATCTTAATATGTATCTTGATTTTAGAATTCAATAAAATTATTATAAATCATTGTGTACGGTATTTTAACCAAAATAAAATATGAATATTATATTTTAAATCCATATTTCAAAGAATGTACACAATACTACATATCATTCAAAATTGACCTTAACTTCAAAACAAAGTTCATTTGCAGACACAGGCAGTGCAGTAATTAATCTCATTGTGACAGATAAAGATAAAGCTTAGGATTTTCTTCCTGTGGAAGGTTAATTCATCCCAAAGGACAAATATTGCACAGCCTTCCATGTATACAATGGTAACATTCTCAGCAGTTATCTCTCTTTGCTCATTCATTCTAAGCAGTTATCTCTCTTTGCCCATTCATTCTTTTGCATAGTTAACAATCTACCCCACCACCCCAGCTCCAAACCAGAAGACATAGAGAACCAAACTTAGCATCAAAATATGTATTTCTGCCTACTGAACTACCATACCAAATTTGAACTTGATTGGGCAACCATAAAAAAAAGTTATTAGAAAAAAACAGGAAATTTGTGGACGGAAGAGTGACAGACGGACGGACAGAAGGACGGACGGACAGAGTGATTACTATAGGGCACCCGCAAATCCTTGCGGGGCCCTAATAAAAAATATACACACATATTACGCATTGCATTTCTTTATACAATAATGATTGTCTGTAGAGGTAAGATTCAAGTAAATATTTAGAGGTTTGTCTCGGAAAATTTGACAGTAGAAAACAAATACTAGTAGTATAAATTTGACATTACTAGTGTTGGATTATATCCTGCATTATTGAGTAATGCCCTTCTAAAATCAGAATACATTGCACAATTCACCAGAAAATGACTCTCGTCTTCTATTTCATTTAATACACAAAAATTACATATTCTTTTATCGAGAGGTTCTCCCTTATATCACCCCGTTTTAATTCTAATTGGGAGTATCCCACATCTGAATTGTGCCCAAATAGATCTTTGAGATTTGGAAATGTTCAATTTAAGGTAATTTTGAGTTTTAAATTTGTTTTCATGCTTTTATAAAATCGCAATTTTGGTAGTTGGTTTATCTCTTCTAACCATTCAATTTTATAAGTAACAGCTTGTTTCCAAAACCATTAACATCACAAACTGATAAAATATCATCAATATAAGACGGATTCATAGATTCAAATAGTGATGTAATGCGTGATGTCCATCTATACTCTGTCCCTAGTTTTTGCTTCCACCACTTTTTGCTTGATATTTCAATAATAGTAAATACCTTTGTGCTCAAACTACGTCCATCCACTAATATAAAAAATGTCCAGATTATCTGTTTTGAAACGCCCCCTCTACCGCTTCAGGTTTCAATACACATCCCGAAATAGAAAGTCTACGGAGATTTTGCATTGAAACAGCCATTAATAAGCCCGGATGATAACGTTAAAAATTGCGCGATGTATTCCGAGTGTATTCCGAATGGAGAAAAGATGTAAACATTCCCCATTATAAATCTCCGTAAGGAATCTGTTTTCGTTCCTCTGAATTTTTCTGAGTGGAAAGGGATAATTGTTCAATGAAGATATCTTGGATATATTCCCATTTAACGGTTTCAACTGTATTTCTTTCACAGGTATGTGTAATTTTATTAAAAATCATCAAAAAGCGATGGAAGCAATAACTTGGGACAGACTATAGATATACCAGTTTGATTTGCCAATTTTCTTTTGAGTCGGGTTGAAGAGCAATATCATCAGCATATAATAAAATACTTAAGTTGATTTCGCCCACCTTTAAATCTTTCATCAGTTCTTTAATTTCGCGAGATCGTTGATGAAAAGAGCAAAGAGGTTCGGTGATAAGTTGTTTCCTTGTCGTAGATCAGCTGAAGTAGAGAACCAGTCAGTTCACAACTCTCTGACTCTTACACACGATACTGTGTTTCTATATATAGATTTCTTGAATTGTAAAAATTCCCGTCGATTCAATTATGTAAGAGGAAGCAACATTGCGGCTCATATCGCTTAAAAATCGCAATACATTTGCATTTCCTACCCAAACTTGTACGTTCATGTTTATTAAACCATTACTGTTATATGTCTTCAGCACAGGCAGTTGAATCAGCACTGAACTACAAAAGCTCCTGCGAGATTCGAACTCAGGATGTACGGATCACTAGCCCGACATTTTTATCCACTCGGCTATAAAGTGTTTTTATTTAAACGAAATGTCGTTTCGATCCGAGGCTAGCTATTTAATTATTATGTGTTATTCAACCTCAAAACGCTACTCTGTTTTAAGTAAATCAGGATAGAAATAATAGAAAGAACGAGTTAACAAAAAGACGCGTGGCTAAAAGTTAACAAGTTGTACGTCATGTATACGTGGTAACAGGGATAAGAAGTATCCGGTTGGGTTGAACTGTTTGCTAACCTGCTTAAATTTAAATATTCTACAATCTTTGATATATACGACTCTCTATAGGCATTCAATCAATGTTCAAATTCGAGAATTATCTCAATGTGGACTGCAGTCAAACCTTCGTTCAATTTAGCCTTTGGCGTTGATTAATAGCATATATCGTTAACCCGTACCGTTCTTGCGTGATGCAGACTCGACAGCCAGGTTTCTCTACCTCATCTCTATTAGGTTGATAGCCTTTGTTACTTTAATATATATGTATTTACTTCAATAAAGATAGAAAAATCACGTTGCTAATGGTATTCAATATTTGTATAACTCTCGACCCCAAGTTTTGTGTTTCTGACGTTCTTCTGTAGATTCCTTACCTTATGAATAAAGCACTTTTTCTTTTTTTCAGTGCCAATCACTGCTGAATAGTCTCTGAGCGTCTCATCTAGGTGCGCAGAGGAGTCACTGGTCAGACATTGAGAATGCTATTGCGCACGCAATTTTAGTTTCTCCTTGCCAGGGTTTCATCATTTTTCTCTTGCAGTTCTGGCAGTCACAGGATCTTTTACTACAGAGCTTGTTGGCAGTCTCTAGCTTCTTTGGGAGTACTGTTCTCTACAAGAGGTAAAAGCTCCCAGCTTCCAAGCCGGCCTCTGGTCTGTTGTTATCCGACGTGTTGTTCTCCAAGTACAGACTGCACATCCGTCTCCGCTTTCCCACCAAGCGGCTTACTCTTCTCACGTAACGTCGTTGTCTCGCATGCTCTCTGAATTATTTCCTCCACTCGGCCGCAGAGGGACTTTAGTTTTTGCTACATTCCCCTTGTGAAAGGCTCCTTTAACTTAAGGCAGCTGAGAGTGAAGCCCAACCGTTGTTTCAGGCAGACGAGTAGCAGGGCCTTGTTGAGGGTTCAAGTCTCCGGTACTCTAGATTTCCTATAAACTATAAGGTTTTTTCCTTCAGACCGATTCTCCTATGCATTCTGGACTGTTGTAGGCTTAACAGGGCTGAGTCTGTATGACAGAACTACACCGAACAGATCGCATAAAGAGGTCATAGATGAAATGGCATGTCGATAGGATACTGTAGTGGACATATCCACTGGTCACTGTCACAAGCATCTCCTTCATCATCATCATGACAACCGTCAACAGGTACAACTCTAGAACTGAAATAGGGATGGAGTTACCCTTTGCGTTTTCCATGGTTTATTCTGTATTGGGTTATCGTGGAGCGGGACATGTTTGAATGTGGCCTGACTTTGGATACCTGCAACATATAGAGGCAGCGCTTGGTGTAATCCCATCCTTTTATCACTAATGTGTTTATTGTCTGACGTCAGGCATATCTAAGGTTTGAAAGTCGGTATCTCCAATACAGTGCAAACAATGAAGGCAAATAATACTAGTATCTAGAAAATTAAACAATGCATATGAAATGTGTCAGCATTTACATCCACAATTAATGAAAATGTGAAATGGAATGTATTAACAGTGAGCAAGAGGTTGTCGTTTTTTTTAACGGTACAATGTAAGCAATAGTTGGAGTTGGATTATCATCATTTACCACGAATCGTCAGTTTCGATTTAAGCACATGAACATTTATATACCTGAAACCTTAAATATTGATGAAATCGGATCCTAATCATTTGTGACATATAATCTAGATTTTTAAGTATTATCTGAAATAAAATTTATTATTAAATAGCTGTCTGCTTAGCTATAGTAAAGCATCATATACATTCCAGACATCACTGGTATCCTCTTGATAACTATTTCTTTTGCCAGTTCCTATTGTGTCGTGAGTATTTGTTGTTTTATAATTATTTTTTTAAAAATTCAAAAAAATATCCCAATATACTGTAATTTGTGAGTTTATTGCAGATTGATAATATAAACATTTCAATCATGAATTAAACATAGTTATGTACATCGCAGTGTTTTTCGTTAAATGCAAGTTCAATGTCTACTCAACACGCGTGAAAGTCTTCTTCATTCCGGGTACTGTCACAGTTCTGGGAAATGTCATTAAATGTTACAAAAATCGTCCGTTTTCTTTTTCACGTGTTTGTTAATTAGTTTCCTTTTCTTGTCAAAAATATCTCTCGTCAGCCCTGGTGTTTTTGAATTTGTCATATCGTCATAATTTCGCTCTAAGCATCATTATTAGTCAGGATGATCACTACTTTGACGATATCTTCGAAAGTCTGTTCTAGACTGGAGTTAACACTGATGTCGTTTCCATCAAGACGCACAAACACTGCTTCTGGATGAAATTCAATCAATTCACTTAAACCCCCTGATTCACACTATCTGCCCTCATTCCTCCAACACCATAGAACGATTTTCACCACCCCCCCCCCCCATAAAAAAGTCAAAAAATATACCGAGTCCTTTAACTTGGCTATCTACGATAACGTTGTATTTGACAAACTTATGGTTTTGATGTAGATTGCAAAATAACATCCTTTAAATAAGAAGATCGCAGCACTGCTAAGGCTTGCTATGAAAATAAGCGAATTTAAACGTTCATAAAACGATGCATCTATTATAACAAACTATATATGTAGAGCTATTTTATGCTGTGGTGGATGTCCCTTTCTTGGAAAGATGGTACATCAGATAGGAAATCGGGGGATGGATTCCCATCTTAATCATATTACTGTGATCGCAGTACGATACTTCTGTAATTCTCCGTTTAGTGCATTAGTGATTTGTCAATTGGTATGGTACACTAAGTTATCCAATCTAGGGGTGGCCAGAGATATTATCGTAGTGGTGTTTACCCATTTGTCTTTAACTGTTTTGATTGGTTCTTCTAATGCATCAACACAAGATTGTGGTTCCTTCTTTGTCAGATCATTTGTAAGCTAGTGAAAATTTTCGACATCTGGACACAGTTCGCAAGTTTAGATGTACTCGGTTGTTTCATCTATTGTGTATTTGATGATTTTGGTTGTTGTTGCAGCTGGTGTACGTTTGTCTTCCTTGATACTTTTAATGTTTGAGGTTCCAATCGGTAAGACACTGGGTCGTGTAGTGGCTGCACAAGGAATCGGCAGATATTCTTCTATACATGCGATTGATGGGTTTTTTTTATTAATAAAAAAAATTATATAGTGCTTATCATTGTTTTTATTCAGTTGAATCATTTATGAATTTATATACCGGTTTGAATAATTTTCGTAGGTATCAATTTTCGTGGATTTTCTAAAAATCAGTTTCAAGCATACGTAAATTCGTAGCCGATGACCTATCAATACAAAATTTTGGTTGAAATTGAACTTAAAAAAACATTTAATTTTCGTGGATCAACTTTACAACGAAATCCACGAAAATTGGTATTCAACGAATATTGATAAAACTACAGTATGGTTCTTAAATAAACACGGTAAACAAGAGCCAAAGTAATGACATTTCATTTATGTTTTAGAAAAGGGAGCCAAATAGTCAGGGAACAAAGTCATTTGATAATGCCTAGTGGCGTATTTTTAAAAGATTTAAAAATATGTACCTGGAATCGAAGAAAAGTCACGCTTAGTAGAGGCAGCGTCTACGCCGGTTGGGAACAACGAATCGACTAGCAAGATTCGCAATGTGCCTCGCAAAGGTCCGGATACATCTCCCTGCTGAACTTCGAGAAATGTTTAGCGAATCTCCAACTAGAAGATGCATTGCACCGGTGGCGAAATAACGTAAACCAAAAAGAAATTGTAGGAGGGGTGGCAATGGCTGATTTCGATTTGTGGCATGGGAGGAGTCCAACGATACAAATGATCGTAAGTGGCCGAAACCGGTAACGCTTGAAGACCTCGTCTTCGTCTTAATCTTCTAGAGGATTTGAACGGTCATTAAACAGTCTCGGACGTCGATCTGTTTTGCTGTTGAAGCAACCTTTGATGATATTGTCGTCTGTGAGCAGCCATGTTTGTTTGTGTTTGAGTATGACTCAGAGGATGCTACGAAGCATACTTTAAAAATCTTCAGTATGTACTTTGTTGGAGTCTGAGTATGAGTTTAATAGAGTTTTATAACCTCAACATTGGAGTACGAGTATGATTTTGGAGTACGGAGTACGAATTGGAGTTTGTACTCATAAACGTTCATAACCTCTGGGCCAGGTAACAAATCAATATAATCGCGAAAGAGAATATTTTACAGAAATGAACCTAACCCGCTTTTTCAACCAATCAACAGTAGTAAATATTCTATGAAGTTAAGTATTTATGGTCCCCTTTTACGACCACATGACATTAAGATTGAAAGACAAATATGACGTAACAAAGTATCGAGAGATTTTTTTTTAGGAAATGTACAGATTTTTATAAACAATGTTTTATAGAGTTTCATTTTTCTGTCCGACATCGCCATTAATTCTTAAATCGCGTCTTAATCCGGCTACAAATGTATTCGGCGGATATGGAGTTCAATTTCATAGATAAAACTTTGCATCTAAAAGTTCAAAGCTGCGTTCGGAAGGGCTCAAATATATTGGTAAATATTACAGCTATCCAGGTAGGTCTTGGATATAGTGTTCCTGAACTTGCCCAGTCAGTGCAGAAACATACGGCCCAGTTATTTGATCGTCGTACACAGGTAATGCAAATCTAGCATTACTGACGACCTTCTCGGACTTGAAAATTTGTTGAGTGGGAATATCTGAAAGACTTCCTAACACCGGTGAATCAAAGACATAAAATATTTAACGATTTCGACATATAAAGTAAAATTGCTCATTTATTTAGAGAAAGCGTTATTGAAAATTTCGATTAATTTTTTGGGGGGTAATCTGAGTAAATTCAGGTGACCTATTGCTATCCGTTTTCGTCGTCCATCGTGCGTTAACAATTTAACATTTATAACTTCTTCTTGAAAACTTCAAGTCCAATCTTTTCCATTTTTTACTTGAGACATATCCATGGTAAGAGGATTCTTAATAGTGAAATTCATGGCTCTACCACCCACGGGGCACCACAGATGGGGCCAAATATGCAAAAAAGGCCAAATTTTATAAAAAAAATCTTATCTACTCCCACACATGTCAGGAAAAACCTGGTTCCATGGTTATGATATCCATGAAGCCCTATACCAAAATTGTGAAATTCTTGGTCTGGGGTGGGGCCTATATGGCCATATGGTTAAAATGTATCCAGTCTTAGAAAATCTTCTTCGCTACTCCCATATAGATTTGTTAAAAGCCAAATTGCATTATTATGATGTCCATGAAGCCCTCGACCAAAATTATGAAATTCATGGTCCCTGGGCCAGGGGTTAAGGCTCAAGGGTGGTGCTAATATGGCCATATAGGTAAATGTATTGAATCTTAGAAAATCTTCTTTTCTACTCCCATAAATATATATATATTTTTTTTTTCCAATAAATATATTTGTTATAAAAACTAAATGCATGAATATAATTTCCATGAAATCCCCAATCAAAATTGTGAAAATCATGGTCCCTGTGTAAGGCTCTAAGGTATGGCCATAAAGTTAAATGTTTTGGATCTCAGTTAAACTTCTTCTCTACTTCCATTTATAAATGTAAAAAACTAAATGCATTATTATGATGTCCATAAAGCCCTCAACCAAAATTGTGAAGTATTCATGACCCCTATGTCAGGCTCTAGGGTAAGGCCAATATGGCCATATAGTAAAAATGTTTTAAATCTTAGAAATTCTTTATTCTACAAATGTGGGCAAAAACACTGATTACATGGTTATGATGTCCACTATCTCCTCTACCAAAATTGTGAAAATAATAGCCCTTGGTCAGGGGTTCAGGACAAGGGGGGGGGGGGGGGTTATTCTGTTGATGCATACTCTGTTTAAAATCTTCTTCTCTATTCTCACACATCTATATGAAAAACTGACTTCATAATTGTGTTTACCGGGAAGTCTTTATTTTTTTTTTTTATTTCATGTCCTCTTCAGTGTGGGTTTGGACTCTAGGACAGGAACAAAATGGATATATTAGTGTTAATGCATATAATGTATTCTCTTGATAACTTTATCATCTGCCAGTTCCTATTGTGGCGTGAGTGTTTGGGGTTTTATAATTATTTTAAAAGAAATTCTCGGTTAAAAATATCACAATTACCTGTAATTTGTGAGTTGTTTGCATAATGATAATATAAACATAAATTTATCATATTTATGTACATCGCAGTGATTGTCATCAAAATAATGTTAGTTCAATGACTACTTAAGACGCGTGAAAGTCTACACCAAAACTTCTTCATTCTGGGTACTTTCAAAGTTCATGCAAATAAATGTCATTAAATGTTACAAAAATCGTCCGTATTTCTATTTCACGCGTTCGTTGATAACCTGGGTTGGAGCAATTTACGCCTTTTTTAAAATTAGCGGATTATACAGCGTAAATTGCCCAAACCCAGCTTATACTCGTTAAACTTGGGTAGACATTGAGTTCATTTCTAAAATAATTACAGCGCAAATAATTATAAATAATTGTACGACATTATAACATCAAAGTAAGATGGACAAAGCTTTATTAGTGTATCTTGTACAATCTTGATCAATAAATTGACCGTTAGATAAGATAGTATTCTCTTAATAACTGATAATTTCCATACGTTTTATCCTGTAAAACACATTTATAAATTAGGTGTGAATGTATTTCCATATCACTTGTATTCCATTTTGTGCCCAGTGATTCTCTGCACTTACATCAGAAAATGCAGGGAACGACAATAGCTTTCTAATCCACTGTTCTTCAGCCTTTTTTAGACATGGTTACAAAGCACCTGATTGACTCTTTCTCTCCACATGCCCTCCCTCACCATGTTGATAATATGGGGTCCCACCTTGCTAGCAGTGTAATGCAAGCCTGTGTATGACGGGCGGAACAGTTTAGGACCATGCAGATTTCCTGTAGTGTGGTCCCCATTATTGAGTTGTCCATAAGTGCAACCCACAGTGCGATGTTTGGTTTTGCTGTCTTAGCCCCACGGGTCTCTGACTCTGTCTCCTCGTATAGTTCGGTGCTCTCCGAGTGGAAGTTGCAGTATATACATTTTAGGGTCTCTTTCCAGCAGACGCCCTTCTGTTTTTCTCCTTTGAAAGTTAAATTGTAGGTTTGTTGGGCAGTTTGGGCTCTGCAGCTGGTGCATATGGTATGCTGCATTGAAGATATCGCACGTTTTTCCAGCATGAAGCAGTCTATGTTTCTTTTCCAGTCAGTAGTAAGGGGGACAGTACACAGTCAGTATACAGTCACGATGACGTCATGGGGTTTTCCAGACCCCGCCCACATAGGTCATAATTGAGGTCACAGTCAAGGGGTGAGTACACAGTCAATGTGGGTGGTTGAGATCATAGTCAAGGGGTAACAGTTACACCCACAATGTTACACCCACAATGTAATTGAGGTCATAGTCAAGGGGTGAGTACACAGTCAAGGGTGAGTACACAGTCACCGACGTCACAGAAAATATCAATAAATACCGCATACATTTTACTCGTGTTGTTATAAAAAATGGAAACTCAGGAAAAGCAATACAAATGGAAAATTTTAGCCTGGAACGCTTTAAGAAGAAAGGAGAGAAAATGGACATTACTTCAAAAATTGAAAACATGTGCACTTAACAGTGAAACCCAGAACCCCAACTACACCAATGCCTCACAATCGAGAGGGCAGTACACAGTCATTGGGGCAGTACACAGTCAAGTGGGAGTATACAGTCATAGACCCACGTGATTAAATCTTATATAAACTTTATCGATTTGAAAGATATTCACCAGTCCTGAGCAAGTCTCAGAGAGGATACAAGTTTATTTTCTTTCTTGCGAGATTCTTGCTGCTGCGAACAGATATGGAGAATAAACATCAAAACCTTATTAAAGCAAACTACTCCACATTGGTGAAGAAGATGATGGCGATTCGAGTAGCAGAACATCTGTACGCATCAAACATACTAACAGATGAAATGAGACAACAGATAGAAGCCGAGAAAACTAGTTATGACCAAAACAGAAAACTGATTAGTATCATTTTACGCCGAGGATCGAGGGCTTTTATGGGTCTCAGAGTGGCATTAATGAAAGCCAATCAAGCTGATTTATCGAGACTTTTAATGAACAATGACGATGACACGAAGTTTGAATACGGAAAAAAATTAGCCATGGCAAGATCGTTGGTCATCCCTACCAAAGAAATACGGGATTCCAGAAACGAATCAAAGAAAGCTACACACCAACAGTCTCAGGAGCCAAGATGTAGGATAGGTCTGGACGACTTGAATGACCTGTTTCTCACCGTCATGTCTTTCAAGGGAACGCTTTATGTTCACATCCGTCATCTCACAGAATCTCGCGGTCGTCTCATTGCCACCAAGAAAGGAGTTACCTTTGCTTTGGCTCGTTGGTTAAAATTTGAATCCCTTTTACCAGATATCCAAGACTTCATAGACAACGTTGGAAGAGAGGATGGAGAGGTACAGTGGCATATTGGCGGTGGCGTGTTTGTTTCGTTGTCATCAGGTTACCCTACAGTGGATATAAGGCACTTTTGGAAGCCCGACGATGCCCCAGAACCCATACCGACAAAGAAAGGAGTCACATTGAACAGAAACAAATTAGCCAGACTTAGAGATGCTCTCAACGAGATACATGAATGTGTTCCAGAACTACAAGATACCGAACTCTGCATGTTTAGCGATTCTCATCAGAATCAGATTGGGATGTTAAACTGTACCGAATGTACCCCGTTCGGTTACGGTGACCAAGACAATAGGTCCATGGAATGCAACGTGGGTGATTTACAGGACACCGAATCAATTGAGAGTGATCTTGATTGACATTATGGTCATGCATACTGAATCCAAAATAATTAATGAAAGAATAATTGTATATATCAGTTCATGTATTTTTTCATTCTTACAGAAAATTAAAAAAATGAACAAGTTGTCTGTTTTATTGTTTGTTACTTGAATATAAAAGATGTGAATAGAGAACTTAGATTATCAGTGTATCTCAGTATGTCAAACTACACGGATTACTTAAAGGAACTCTATTACACTCCCGGTAAACCGGAAGCATTTGCAGGTCCCGAAAAGTTGTATCAAGCCGTTAAACAAGAAGGTAAATACAAGATTGGCAGGCGGAGAATTAGACAATTTTTAAACAACGAAGACCCTTATAGTCTTTATAAGCCAATTCGTAAGACATTCCCGCGCTCTAAAGTGATAGTGAACACAATCGACTCAATGTGGGATGGTGACTTAGCTGACGTCAGTAATATCTCGTCCCACAACGACGGCTACAAATTCTTATTAGTGTTAATTGATATATTTAGTCGATATTTATTTATAATCCCCTTAAGAAATAAACATCATCAAAACATTATCGATGGTCTAAAATCAGTTTTTCAAACTGAACGAAAACCACACACTCTTAGAACAGACAAAGGTAGCGAATTCAAAAATCGTTGGGTAAAGACATATCTGAAAAAAGAAGGAATTAACGTCATATACACGCAAAATGAGACCAAAGCAAACTATGCCGAGAGAGTGATCCGTACTATGAAGAACCTTATGTATCGCTATTTCATGAAAAACAGAACTTACCGATTTGTGAATGTGTTACAAGACTTGGTGGAAAGCTACAACAACAGACCTCACAGATCGTTGGGTGGTAATGCTGATGAAATAAGACTCGATGCTTATCTCTCGGGAAGAAAAACAAAATCAGACCCGCTAAAAATGAATCTGCTTAAGTCAAAGAAAACAACGAAAAAAAGGGTAAAACCATTTTTCAAGTTAAAAGTTGGAGATACTGTCAGAATATCACAGCTTAAGCACCCTTTTCAAAGAGATTACCAACAGAAATGGACCGAAGAATTTTTCAAAGTGAGTAAAAGATACAAAAGGGTAAAATACCTGTATACAAAGTAAAAGATTGGGCAGACGATCCTATAGAAGGTACCTTCTACGAATCTGAGCTTCAAAAAGTTGTCAAGTCTGAGGATGTTACCTATAGAGTGGAAAAAATACTGAAAAGGAGGGGTCGTGGAAAAACCAAAGAAGTGTTTGTAAATGGGAAGGGTGGCCGAGGAAATTCAATTCATGGATTCTACAAACTCTCTGGAAAAACAATAAAATGCCCCTTTTTCTGCAAAAATCTGTTCATTCAAAATGAGCGTTCGGATGGTGTTGACGTCTACAGACAGCTCTGATTATTTTGACAATAAACCAAATAGCTATCGAGTTCAATTGAATAAACAGATTCAATTCGACGGATATTGGACTGTTGCTTTGACAGAATTTTCCTCAGAGAGTTGGATTACGTCCGAGAAGAAGAAATCCGAGTTGTTTGTGTGCTGTGATATTTGTGAAGAAACTCTTATTGGTGCAAAAGAAGCACCCCTCCTAAGACGCATATACCTGGGGCAGAAACCAGGTAATATTACTTACACACTACCGTATTACATTCCAGTAAAAATCGGGCAATTGCAGCAGATTGGCATATATATAACAGACAGAGACGGGAACTAAGTGTCATTCTTAGACGGACCGGTGACCGTAACACTTCATTTTAAGAAGTTTCCTTACGTTCTGTGACCATGAATAGTCAGACTTACGTCAGTGATCCCAGAAAATGGGAAGCTTTTTACAAGAACATGGCAGAGAAAAAATTTTAACCCTTATAGATAACTACCTAAACAAATTGGGAGAGGCGTGAAAAGTTACAAGTCTTACGTCATTCCGTTGAGACCTCACTCACAATTAAAACCAGTACAACAAACCAGCACTGAAATGACCCCCGTAGCTGCCGTGGAGGAAAGAGCCAAAGTCGAACATGCCAAGGATGTTAAAGAGGGCGCCCCATTCGTCAAGGTGCATGGAAGTATAAAACGGCCACATTCACAATCTTCTGCCATTCCTTCAAAGAAATCGAAGCTAACAACACCTCAAAATCCAAGGAAGAGAAAAAAGTCATCTAAACCTGTAAAACGACGAAAAGCGTCAGGAGAGACAAAGCAGAATCTGTTAAGAAACATCGAGTTGTACCAGGCAAGAAAGCACAATCAAGAACCAAAAAACAGTTTAAAATTGACAGTTACAGAAGTATCTTTAAACAATAGAAATGGCATTTTTAAGCAGTGATAATAAAGACATAGCTCAACCCATGGAACTGTCTCTTTTTGCGTCTCCAAACAATCAGGTAGCGGTCGAAAAAGTGTATTTTACAGAAGCAAGACCGATTTCTAGCATAGGAGTGTCAGATACACCCATTGAAATCGTAGTATCTGGTTCGGGAGCAGAATACGTCGATTTAAAGAGAAGTAAATTGTACGTAAAAGCCCGAATTTTGAAAGCAGATGGAACGGCTCTGACCAGTGATGAAAAAACAGGCATTGTTAATTTGCCCCTTCAGAGTATGTTCTCCCAGATGGATGTCTATTTAAACAACAAACTAGTTTCTTTCAATACGAACAACTATCCGTGGAAGGCTTATTTCAAGACAATTTTGTTCAGTGGGAAAGATGAACTCAATTCACAGAAACAATCAGAATTGTTCTTTAAAGGAGAGGAAAATCTCGGTGATGCCAATGCATACAATGGAGGGAATACTGGACTGGTCCTGCGATATGGATACACACAGCAAAGTGCAGTCTTTGAGCTAGAGGGAAACCTGATGGAGGACATATTTGATATAGATAAATATCTGATAAACGGGGTAGACATTTACATCAAACTTTTTAGATCCAGTGCCCCGTTTTTCATCATGTCTGCTGAATCTTCACCGGCTTACAAATTAGAGTTGCTGGACGTCGTGTACAAAGTGGCCAAGGTGCGAGTAGATCCCGGTGTTCTGTTGAACCACAGTAAACAGATAGAAGCAACCTCTGTGAAGTATACCATTATGCGAAATGAATTGAAAATGAATACTATTCCTAAAGGATCCACAGAGTTTTACTGGGACAACATTTTTCCTCAGGCGGTCCCTGATCGCATCGTGGTAGCTTTGGTGGACCAGAAAGCCGTCAATGGGGATTACACGGCCAATCCTTTTAATTTTGAGCATATGGGGTTAACTGACGTTGGGGTATACATCAACGGGGAAAGCGTACCCGGTAGACCGCTGAAAACAGACTTTTCAACGGGACTGTATTCATCAGCTTACACCCGTTTGTTTAAAGCCTCTGGAAAATGGAACAATGACGCTGGACTAATAATCACTCGTGATGATTTTGGACACGGATATTCGCTATTTGTTTTTACCATAGATCCTTGTGGATTTGGAGAAGAGTATTTAAACCTGATTCGTCGGGGAAACACCAGATTTGAGCTGAAATTCAAACAAGCAACAACTAAAGCTACTAACGCCATTGTGTTTGCTACCTTTTCATCTCTACTGGAAGTCGACAAATCACGTGACATCAACTACATTCAGCCATGAATTCAACACAGCTGCTGAACATGGTGAAAATGGACCCCTGCTTAAGACGCTACGTAAAAGAGGTATTTGCTAGTAATACATTACCTCAAATCGTTACACATTATCCAAGTGCCTTCATCGTCAATACACAACCTTTACCTATGCCTAGAGAACATTGGGTGTCAATAATCATACGCAGCCCATCCCAAGCAGAGTTTTTTGACAGCCTTGGAAAATCACCAGCTGATTACAATCACGATATCCAAAACTTTTTGAAGAAAAACAGTGTAGAAATGCAACTTCAGCCTCGTAATTCCGACTTGTGTGGACTTTACGTTTTGGTATTTTTGATTGCAAGATTGTGTTTTAAGAACTCATTAAATCAAGTGTATGCTTTATTTTCAAAAGACATTCAATCTAATGATGTTTTTGTAAAACGTTTAATACATGAGTATTTTGTGTATCATTAAAATAATCATAAAAACATAAATACAGGAGTTATTTTTTTAAGCGACCATTGAATAAGAATGTTAGTATATATGTCCAAGAAACACTACGCTGAGCGTCAGTGTGAGGAAACTTGGCTACTGAGAAACATGGAAACAGAGAGCGTGAATGATTGGTGGAATACTCAATCCTTACTTCCGTTTTCGACACCAACTACCATTCTGATATGTGGTAGCACTCAAAGCGGTAAAACGCATTTTACGAAAAAACTTTTACAAAACGCCAATGGCATGTTTGCAATGCCTGTTGAAAGAATAATATATGCTTATTCTGAACATCAACCCATGTTCGAGGAAATGGAGAAGACAATACCAAACTTTTCATTACATCAAGGGTTGCCTACGAAAGAAGACATAGAACAGTACACAGAGGGTGTAAATCACACTATAGTGGTGTTGGATGATCTCATGTTACAAGTTGCGAGTTGCGCAATCTCAAGATTGTGTGCATTTGTTCACGTTGACATCTCATCATAGAAACGTGACCACCGTGATGCTGTCCCAGAACCTATATCCTCCAGGAAAATACGCGAGGACTATTTCCCTGAATTGTCTTAATGTCATTTTATTTAAGAATTACCGTGATTCTCGACAGATCATTACCTTTGGATCTCAGATCTTACCAGGACAAGTTTCGTTTTTCAAAGCAGACTATGAATCCGCGACTCGACCTAATTTCGGTTACTTACATGTTTGCCTGGAACCTACACAAAATAGAGAGTACCAGTTAAGAACTCACATTTTCCCTGGTGAAGAGATGATTATTTACCAACCGATATAAATACGCACGAATCGATGTATTCATCTCATTATTTAAAAATGAAGCCAACGGTGAAGAAACAGGTGGCTTTCTTAAATTTTCTCATCAGTGCAGACAGTGCCCAGCAAAAAGTAATTGTTAAAGCCTTGACCAGTGAACAATACGATGTACTTGGGGAAATAGCACTTAACATTTACACCGGAACTTATCCCCTGACGAAAAAGTATATAAATCAACTGAAACCTTACGAATCATACATTCGATCCTTCGGATCCAGAGAAGTCAGCAACAAGGCGAAACGTCGCATGCTATTGAAAAACATATCTTTAGTGCCCCTTCTTCTTAAACCTATTGTTAAACATCTAAAAGGGCAATGGCGAAGGAAATGATACTCGTACCAAAAGTGAAATATGAACATTTACTTCAAAAATTGGAACCTGTTGATACTTCATCACGAGAAAACGATCATCAAGTTCTAGGCAAACTCCAGAAAATCAAGTACAATCAGACAGTAACTTAATAAAAAAAAAACTAATTTGTTACAAGCTGCAACAGGTTATGTCACCAAGAAGAAGATGAAGGTTGGGAAACCTCCTGGAATTTCCAATAGTCGCCGGAAGAAGAAACTTGTTCCCTGGCTTACTTATTGACAATGTAATAACAACAAATACTAGTGTCTTGATCATTTTATTTGTGTGTGTATTCAATAAAACATTGACATATAAAACATTCTGGTTTTTCTTACATTCAGAATCCAAATGGCAACGTGTCTAAATTAGGAAGAATTCGCCGTTTGGTATAAACCGTTCTATAATTTTTAGTTTCAACCCTGTTTAGCAATTTTCTCTTTCTACTGTCTCGAGATATTTTACAAGGGTTGACAATTTCGATTTGTCGGTCATGTGAGGTACAGATCATCGACTTAATAGCATGGAAATTGATAAGTTTTGAGTTTGCCCAGTTCAGTGTAAAACCCCTAACTTTACATTCCTCTTTACCTGACAATGTACGGTAAGCGTAATTTTTAGGACCCCCCGAAACGAATTCGACAATGTACCCGTCTTCCGGGGAGATTTCATTGGTCAATTCTCCAAGGTAATTACCTATGGGGAGATAATTCAAGTCGTCCGACCTTTTTGTCTTGAAGATGACACTGTCTGTATCGAAATAGAGTACTTTCTCGTTTAATTTGTCGAGAACCCCATATAATTTCAGCCGAGCCCACATGGTCGTAAACGAGGCCAAGAAAATGTTGGTTTTGTTGTCAAATGACGCAAATAAGGGGTTGTTACTCCATTCTAATTGAAGTATGTTCGTCGAAACAATGTGAAAATTGTGAGGCACTTTAGTGGGATCTGAGAGCATTTGAAAAAAATTTTCGGCTTCTGATTCGTGAAAGAAAACAGACTGTTGCATGCCCAACCTCTGACCAAATTTCCCCCAAAAACTATTCAAGCAAAGTTTTGCAAAACATCGCAAACCGGGATTTTTTTTAATTTTATCATACTCTAATTGGATGCCCTCTTTTTCTTTGTATTCCCCAATGTATTTTCTTTTGCCCTCTTCCGTATCGCATCCTACCGGAAATCCAGAAGCCTCTTGTTTAATTTTTAAAAACATGTTCACATATTGAGCGAACAATCCCCCCCTCACACGACTCGACATCGTATTTGGAAGACTCTGCAAAATGATAAACTTCATAGATTTTTAAGATTTTGTATCCTTTGGACGTTGCCATTTGAATTTCGGGAGTACACCACGTGCCCGTGATAGCTGTTTTTTCTAAAGAACATGTACATTCGCTTTGATTTTCACTGTCCGCACATGTGCGACACAGTGGAAACTTTAATTTTCCATTCGAATTGTATGGAAGCACAGGATGATAAAGTTGTCTAGGGGGCAGAATTTTTATTTTAGCAAGTCCAAAATATTGCGACAAACCCTGAAAATCGTCCGTGATGATGGTCGGATGGCCAACGGGATAGCGACAGTATTTGTTGGTCCAGGGATAAAGACTGGTAAAATCGTAATACTGTATGGTTTCGTCTTCTGAGGCTTTGTAATGTAGTTTAATGGCATTGGTTCTGCCACCAAAAAAACTGTCACGTGGGTCGAGTCTGTCTTGAAGATCTAGGGTAGATACGAATTGTTGCAATGCTGCATTCTTCTCCAATTGAAATTTAAATTGATGCTCCCATACAATGACCAATTTGTATCCAAGCGCTTTCAGTTCCTTTTCTCTGTTTATTGTCATATCGTACAATTCTTTCATGGTCTGATTGGTAGATGGGTGTTCGATGGTATTCCTATCGTCCGGGAAACAGGTGGGACAACCGTTGAACACACAACCTGTACCAAAATAAAAACAATATAAATCCTCAACTCATCCGTAATTAAGTTCAGGTACGCCGCCGCCGCCCCCCCCCCCCTCCAGTTTAGGGGGAAGGGGCATGTGTTAGATAACAAGCTCTTACCGTAGATTTCATAAATGGTTCCCTTGCCGGTAGGAGTCTTGGCAAATCCGTCACATCTATAATTGGTCCCCGGCACCTGATATTCACCTCCATTGAGAGCGTGGGAAATGGCAATAGAGTTACCCCGCTGACGACTTTTTTCCATCAACCATTCCAGCCATTGGATAGAAATCTTGCTGTAATTGTCACGTTTCGTGTATCCCTGAGATGGTACGACTGCTATGGGGCTCTTGAAATGTCGTTTTCCTATCTGTACACTCTCGTCCTCACGTAAATCGACGAGAGACGTCCAAGAATCATCGAGGCGGATCCCTTCTAAATTGTTCTGAATAAAAATGTCGTACAAGTCGAATTTCCCATCTTTAGTAATTTCTATTTGTTTTTTTCCTTTCAAAAAGAGAGTCTTGAATATCCCCATGCAGACACTGGCAATGGTGACATAATCAAAGGGGTCGACTCCAATCGAGCTCGTTGTCTTGACGGTTCCGTTCGCTAAGACTGTGCTTTCCTTGATAGTTGTCACATTGATCATCAAATTTCTAAATTCTAAACATCCCCGCCGCAATATATCCACATCTGACCGACAGTATTGCAACATTTCTTCTCGAAAGTTAAAGGTTTCGTCTCGTTTCGTTGCATGCCATTCTGCAAGCTTTTTCCGATCCCCGGCCGACATGAAGTCGTATCCGTAATACTTTAATCCTGGATACGGTCCCACGTAGTTTTGGTTGGCTTTGGTATTAAACAAATGGGGAAAGTATCCCTTGCAGAGTTCCTGCAGACCGAAAACATCGGGTATTTTGGCTAGCTTCATGGGTAGGAAATTGAGGGAATCCACAAAAGTCAAATTTAATTTCTGGGCAATGTGCATATACATGATTTTTGAACCATTTTAAATAATATTGCTAGGTCGAATGGAGTGACGATCGATGAGCACTTCTAAAACGGGATATAAATCGAAACTTTTTGCATTATGAGCAATTAAGATTGAATCTTTACAGTGTTTGCTGGTGACAAAGTAACAAAAGCGTTCGGCAGCATCATCACCCGAAAACACAACTTCTCTTTTTCCACACGTATCGGGACAGGGAGGGTTCACGTATTCACCTTCATAGGTTCTGGAACATTTAAAACATCGTGTTCCACAGCAACTACAGGTGGCATCGTCCACTAGTTCCTCTTTTTCGCACATGTGACAGGAGGTCTGTAGCACAGCAAAGTTGACTTTATGCTGTTGTAGACCGCAGGACGGATCGCGACAATTCTTACAGAGTCTACAGTCTAGGCATTGGCGTTGTTTTTTGACACATTGCTCACATCTGATACGAGACGGTCGATATCCTTGCTCACACTGAAAGATGTCATCTTGACGCGTCTCAAAATCGTAGAAAATAAATTTCTTGTTTCTCTTTTCTAAATTAGACCCATATGCTTTTTGAAAACAATGATGTTCTCCAATTTGATACTCCAGACAGTTAGGGCACTGCCATTCTTGACAAACGTGTAAGTCTGGAGAGCGTTTGCAGCATTGTAGAACGACCCTGCATTTTTTACATTGATGAAACAAATCACAGGGAGGGGGGTAACTCTGTTTTTTGACGACTCTTTGTTTTCTATGTCTTTCAAAACATGCCTTTGAGCGACAGATCCGTCCACAAGTTCGACAACCGATTTGAAACTCCGTTTCTGGGCAGTGGTCATGCAAACAAATTTCACACGAGGTGGCACACGTGTGTTTGGATTTATCTTTGTAAGGTTTTAAACAAGTATGGCAAAAATACGAGATCTTAAAAAATCCCTGTATACTGGCAATCCCATGCCAGTGGTCCTCTGTCACCCTGACGAATTTGTTCCCTACTCTAGAGGACACAACGTTAATACAAACATCAAGTAAGGCTTCCAACGGTTCGATATCGTTCAAACCTAAGTATCTGTCATTGGGCACGCCAGCTCTTGCACATAGCCACATTGCCAATTCGGTTTGCTTTTTTTTTCTCTGTGTTTTTAAGATATTGTCATAGTAAGACTGAGTAACAGTGTGATGTTTGATGACATGGTCCAGCATAGTTCCGGAATCTTCCCTGACTAAATCGTTCCACATATCAGAATCTACTTTCTTGCATGTTTTTAAAAAACAGAGACCAATGGAAATGGCCATACATAGATTGTTATCATTCTCAACATGAAAAAGTGATCTCTTTCTCTGCAAGCTATTTTTGGGACCGAATAGAGACGTGATAGGTAATTTTCTAGGGTTACCTGGAGGGGTACAACGATCGGATTGTTTAAACTTGGATGACTCAGTACCACCCTTCCAAGATCAGCATCGTGACCCCTGGCCGCCGACAACAGGTCGTCGAACATCTCGTGCAAATTAGTTGGTATATCTAACAATTTATCTCCCCTCCACTGATCATTGAACTTGACCTTGAAGGTCGTGTCACGGGCTAGATTTTTCTTGAAGGTCCTGGTATCTCTCTTCCATATATAGTAAGGTTTTGTTAATGTGTTCTTAGAATCGGAACTTTCCCCACCGCCCCCCACCTGCCTACTTGTAGAAGGTTGATTGCCATCATTGAGAGAATGACACTTTTTTTTAGGAGGAGACTCAATATCAGAGAGAACCTCCTGACATAAATTGTCAATGTGCTTATCCCATTGGAGTTCCCTTAATCGGTTCTCGACCTCGGCATCACCGACTAAACCATTAGCTGTTGCAAATAACTGCACGGTGTCCGGATCCTCCAATGTGTCAAGGATTTCTTTCAGTAAACTGTCTTGTGCCATACCTTCAAATTACATTTTAAAAAAACATCAATTTCATGTTGTAGTAACCCCATCTTTTTGTCACATTAAAATATATATATTCATAAATAACAACAACAACATTCATAAGAACACTTGTTTTTAATTATAGTATTTAACAGCATGTAAACAAATAACAATGAAAAACTCACACTCTATCTGAGACATTTTCTTTAAAAAAAAATTTTACTGTCAAAAATATATAAAAACACCTTAAAACATTTTATTTAAAGAAAAATTATCAGCATGTAAGCAAATGACAATGAAAAAACTCACAATCTAAGACATTTTCTTTAAAAAAAAATTAACAAAAAAAATTAGTCAAAAATGTATTAAAACACCTTAAGACATTTTTATGAAAAAAAATAAACAGCATGTAAGCAAATGACAATGAAAAACTCACAATCTAACTAAGACATTTTCTTTAAAAAAAAAAATCAACAAAAAAAAAAATTAAAGTCAAAAATGTATTAAAACACCTTAAGACATTTTTATGAGAAAAAAAATTAACGGCATGTAAGCAAATGACAATGAAAAAACTCACAATCTAACTAAGACATTTTCTTTCAACAAAAAAATTAGTCAAAACTACAAAAATACCTAAAGACATTTTTTGTAAAAAAAAAAAAAACAAAAAAAAAACAAAAACCCAAAAATCCTCAAAAATAGTATCAGACGGTTATTTAAAAACTGAATCTCAATGTTGTAAATAGATGATTACATAATCTCAATGTTGTAAAATGTCAAATATTAAAAACACAACTGAAATTTTAATGAATCAAAGGGTTATTTAAAAAACTGACTTTCAATGTTGTAAAAAGATTATTAAAAACCGAATCTCAATGTAAAAATCAAACATAAAAACCATTATCATTTACATGTAAAGTTTTGCTTTCGTTAACAAGACCTAAAATTTCAGTTGTCGCTTTGACCGTGTGTTTCTAGCTACGCATTCTTCCTCAACATCTGGGGAGGTGGTGACGGAGGACAGAGGTGTGATGAGGGGTCTTCGGCTTTCGTTAACATTCGGGGACGAAGGGGTACTTGTTCTAGGAGGCGGGTTGGTGTCATCATCATCATTAATAATGGTGGTGGGTGAAGCCTGATCATTTTTATCATCATCATCATCATGAATGGTAGTGGGGGTGGAGGGAACAACATGAATGGTGGATAGGTTAGGATCATCGGATGTGGAGGGGGAAGAGGGATCATCAACGGATTGGGGGGGGGGGGTGTAGACACATAATCATCTTTCACGAGGTTCTCGCATTTTTTCTTTAGCCATTTTTTCAATAACAGCATTGCTACTGTTAAGGTAGTTGCTACTGCCCATGCTAAAAACCCTATAAAAAATCAACTGAAGTATAATTATTAATATTCTTATTAATTTTTAAGTAGTCATTACATTATATCCTCTTCTTCATTTTCCAAATCAAACTGGAAAGTTTGCCTATAATTATTTGGCTTATAAATATGATTCACTTTTTTATTAGACTTCTTACGGTTAAAATGACATTGTTTTCTATTGAATAACAGAATACAAATTAATATCAAAATACAAACACCCAATGTAATACAATTGACCACATTATTACCAAGACTTCCGCCATCCTCCAATGGTTTATTCAAACTTTCCAAGATGTTCGGGTTCGTTATCGGGTTCGGTGTAAATTGAATAAACGGGTAAAATATGTAGTCAGTAATGATATCGTGCATTACTTGTACCATTCCTTTTATTGTTTTTAACAAACAAATAAGTTCTGTAAAAAAGTGTCAAACATTGTGTTGTAAATTTAATCGACAGTGGAAAAGGAAGACCAAATATTGTATACCACCAACGCCAAGTAATGCCCGAGTGTGTTTTAAAATTTGTAAGATCAAGGTATCCAAACCCACACAGTGTTTCTTACCTTGGACACAAGCGAAAAAATTTCAACACACCTTCTACACGTGTTCTTGTTATTTCATTCAGTAATGCGGTAGCTTTTAACGCAGAACATCACTTCAGAGTCATAAATCTGTATTGTAACCTTTTGTTGACAGCAGATCCTGATAAAAAATTTCTCCCATGGGAGGAAAACTGGGGATTTAAGAACTTCGATAGTTTACATTAATTTTTCACTTCCATTGCTTACAGATATGCTTTACATGTAATATTGGTTACTTTTGATCTAAAGAAAAATAAGAATTAAGTATCATCAAAGATTTACTACCACGCGGTGATGTTGAACGTTGTCAAGAATGTGTTATTTCAAATACATTTTAATCTTAAGTATAAGGACTTTCCGAATATACAACCCCGCCCCGCTGCAACATCACCGCCTGACAGTAAAGGTGAAACCTACATTGACCTTGGAATTGTGTCCAGCAGTCATCAGCCAACACTAGTTTGATGTAAAACAAAATCTGAAAGGTCAAAACCACGTGAACGTTATTTACATCGCTTAAAACAATTTGTGAAACGTTTACATAAATATCGTTTACAATGTGTTGTTACAAAAGGAAATAATTTAAATTCATATATAATTTTTCACACGAAACTGGTTTGGAACTACCTATCTGCAGGTACAATTCACTCATGCGGCAATAAAGTATTCATGTTATGTTAAAACATGAATTACACAGTAACAGCATGTCAAAAAAATTACAACAGCGGGGCAAGGGAATCTCCACTGACGACGCGCTGCTACTTTGAAATCATCTTTGGGCGTTGGCCTCCTCTTCAAACAAAAACTCGTTAATGTGTCCCACAAAACTGTCCCTTTCAGATGATGGTTTTTTTTCACCTCTGGGTGGTTACTAGAACTCTACATAGTTCTGAGCAATATATCTCCTCTCTGCGTCTAGCATTTTCTTTCCTTTGGACCCACCGCCAAACCAGTTGTACTGATGTTTCTCATAGGAGTCAAAGAGTTCCGAGAACATCTTAAGGAGTTGGCACGCGAGATGTTTTAGGTTCTTGGATCTGGCCTTCATTCGCTGTAGTTCGACTTCCGGAATTCGCAAGTCTAAAGGCATTCGTTCCTGTCAGTTTGGAGCTCGGGTCATTTCTGATGATGGGGGGGGCTGGGTCAGGGTTCTCTTCTGGCTTTAGTTTCTTTTCTGCCGCTTCCAAGCCTGATTCGTCTATTCGAAGCATCAAGCTTTATATTCATAATGGCCAGCGATGTTTCATAATGTTCACTGATGTCTGCAAGCCCTTGAGGTGTAAAGTTATCGTCCGATAAAATGCAACTGGTTCATTCTTCATGGTTGTCAGTTTTTTGATGACCAGCAAATATTGTTGAGATGGTAGAGGCAGGAGTAAACGGCGTGCATGGCGTAACATATGTAAAAGATGCGGTAGAACTTTCATACTGAAAGTATAGCGCACACGTTTTCGCTCTTGTGTTTTGTTGGTTGTTTTTAACAACCAGTTTGTGGAGTGCCCATGATAAACACCTCCTTCTCAATTTTGGTCATTTCTCTCATATTAGAGGTATGTTTCTTACTCTCATTGTTTGAAATGCCCTAAAGCAGTTCTTTGTGTATATACATCTATTCATAAACCAACCATCACTTTCAGAAGCAACATTCAATGGATCCACAGATTTGTCTGTTTCTGCAGCTGAAATATGTTCATTCTTTGTTTCAATAAGATTGGACATTCGGAAAACAATCGTAGCGGTATGGTCACAATCTTCATTGTCACTGTCAATTTTTTATTTCGTATTCGCCAAGAAGGCATCCAATGTCTTGCTAAGTCTTTACTTATTTGCTTAGTAGCGGTACTGACATTATCAGTGTTAACTACTGCAATCAAGCCAACTAGAATGAGTAACTATACTCCCGGTCCACACATCTTGTAATGTGCACTGATTATAAATCTCTTCTAGCTCAAAGTGGTCCTGGGGTGTGTTGTCTTTCGAATAATATACTACCAAACGCCGTAGAAGGTGTCCTCCTCTTCCTCTGAAATTACTTGGACTTCTCTGAAGACCTATTTGTGGTGCTGCACGACTTTGACCCAGGTTGGCCATCAGTGATCACTATACTTGTTAAATGCTGAACTCAGTGGAAACAGCTGAAATACAAAGTATAAAAACATTTGACGTCAAAGATCAGATCAACAAAAAAAAACACCTAGAAAATAAGACATTATGCAAGCGATGGTCAAAAGCCAGTTCATGAAGGAAAGGAATTGGCAAGCAATGAAATTTAGGGCCTGGTCTTTGTTCCAACAAGGAAGAAAAAGAGAGAAACTTGGTCAGCGGTATATTAAAGTGAAGCAATGAATCAACAGCATTCAAAATTAAAGCTGCTTGGTCCGATTTTATATCAAATTTTATGCACGCTCTTTAAACGATGGCTATGCTTAGTATATGTATAATAATAGACATTGCAGTAGTTTTACCCGTCAATTATGCCAAATTTCAATGAAGAAAAATACGTACAAAATTTGCTAACAAAACAAACGACATTAAAAGGTACCGCGTTATTTCGCCTCATGTTAAATTTCACCCCTGACGACGAAACGGGAATGGTTGTATTACGAATTTGACATCGCTTTAAATAAAGGTCGAAATGATCAAACAAATTACAAATAAACATGTGTACGTTCTGTTAGCCAATTTTTCTAGAGTCTGCTTTCTTTACAATCGATGCATAGCATGCGGGTTGAATAACCCCAATCATTCGGGGGGCGAAACCATTCAGTTTCCTTTTCTAAACATTCCCGTGATGCATTTTGGTTTGTTTTTTCGTTTGCCCAAAGAGAAATTATTTTTATTTACTTTGAATATTTCTAACTTTGAAAGGAGACTGATTCTGCTGGTGTAAATAGGAGAAAGTCCATAACTTTCTAAGATATATGATTTGTATGAAAAAAAATTTGATACTGTAATTACAAAAAAATCGGACCAAGCAGCTTTAAGGTTGTACTTACAAGGTAGTCAAAAGTTTGAGGATAATGTTATTTGGAATTCTCCTCCAGTTAGATGAAAGTTGAAAATATTTTAGCTACAAATGAAATCCTATAACTACTGGTATTTTTCCCCCACTGACCCCTACTTTTAATTGCTGCAAATTAATTGTTAGGTTATGAAATGGGTAAGCACTCTTTTCTTCTCAATAATGTACATGTATCAGTGGAAGTTAAGAAAGTTCAAATAGAATGAATCATCAATTTTTAGCTCAATAGGCCTTAACGGTCACCTGAGTAGCATATAACCCATACACGAACTTGTTAAGAAGTCTCAGATATTCATTTCATTAGGTTTCATTCTGGAAAAGAAAAATTATAAATTTGTAATGACAACCATCTCCCTGCTTGAAATCTTTAAAAAAGAACTATGAAACATATAATTTTGGTGAACAACTTAACGATCTGGTCTACAAAATCATACATTCAGTTTTTCCTTTAAGTGTGTCGGAATAAAGAGGATAATTTTTAAACATATTGTGCATTTACACCTATACATCCCTTTTGACCCTGCCCTAGAGTCAAAACCCATTACGTCTTGTGACCAATCGAACGCAAAAGCATATACACCGCTTGTTCCAGGTGTCGAAAACAAAAAATACAATTTGTTTACTTTATAATTATTGCAACTTGCAAAAATATCACACGTGGAAGGCCCATAAACAGTATTTGAAAGAAAAGAAAAAAAAAACATGGTTGCTTACAGCCCAATCGTCAAAGTCGAAAACTTTCCTCACCAAATCCACTTCTACATTCCGGTCTTATGGAACTAAAGCTACAGAAAAATCTATATTCCTACTCAAACAAATAATGTATATGGAATAAGCAAGGGTTTGTAATTCCGGCTTCATACTGCCTATTTGCGTTTTACAAATTTATTTTCTAATATATAGCCAAAAGTTTTCATGAACATTATAACTGTTTTTAGCTTTCTGAAAATTGAACTCTGAACTCTGTCCACCTAAGTTTTAGAATCGTTTGATCATGACGGTCTAGGGAATGCCATGTTGATCTAAGAACATCGACACTGAAGTCTATACACGCTAACTGGATAATTAACACTCATTTAAACATGTCAAAACGGCCCAAGCTGATAAAGAGCGGCTTCCAACAAGTGGGACTTTAATGAGTCTTAGTATTATACTACGAGTTGCTTAAACGCAGAACGGAAAGCAGAACGGAAGGGAAAACGGAAAATCTTATCTAATGATATTTACCTCATAGATTTGTTAATCATGCTAAAACGATATACTTTATGTACCTTTTTATTTGTATTAAAAGATTAGCAATATTAGATTATTTATTCAAGAATAGTTATTTCCTCAAAATTAACAGTACATGCATTGACCACTATATTCTGTCCCAAAATATCCTCGATTCACTTTTTGCTGTATATTTATATATACCTCAGGGTTCAAGCGATTCTCTTTTAGAAGCATGGAACATTCTCATTATTCTTTCCTTAAAACGTCCTCTCTAGCTTATCAGCTGGTATAAATACACGGCTAAAAATAAAGAAGTCTACGGGGTTTTACATTTCAACAGACCCGGATGATAGTGTTGAAAAATTGTGTAAGGTCTTCTGAGTGACTTCTAAATGGAGAAAAGATGTCAACATTTTCCAATGTGCTGCATGAATATTTTGGGATCGACAGACTATAGTCCCAATATATAATCGGAAAATCAAACCAGGCAACGTCTAGAGCTTTCTATTCGGATCATATGTATATAGCTGCTGGAATAAACAACTGCTTTGTAATGCAAACGTAAACAAAATTGCATTGCTAAAAATACTAGTTTCACAAATTACTAGTTTCACAAATTTCCGGGTATTTTAATGTTTACTTTATTTTAATTTTTAATGTCGTTAATGATAAAAGATCGTCTAGAACACCGAATATTCAATTTTGATGTAAGCATATACATGTACATCATATTTGAAATATAAAAATACTCAAAACACGCATAAAGCGCTTTCACTAACTGCATACGTTACGCTGATATGCCAGCAATACCATTTAAGAAAAATAAGTAAAAAGTTATAGCTAATTTGTTCGTTTAATCATGTTAATGTTTCACAATACGTATACATTTGATTTTTTCGTTTCGTACTCAACTAAAGCCGAATGAATACAATGACATAATTGATAGACATTCATATGAATATTAATAAGATAGCAATGTAGCAACCTCTAATGATACACCGTCCACAAATAATATGTTGCATTAGTTGTCAGAATTTTGACCACTAATGATATAATTTTATCATTAACGAACAACCTAACCGCCCGCTAATGAAATAATTTCAAATTTATATCATTGGCGGTCAAAAATCGTAACCTCTAATGATATAGGAAAATTTTTTGAAATAAGTACTACCTTGACCACTAATGATATACATTTGCACACATTTTCAATTGCATTAGTGGATGGATTTGTAACCTTTATAAATTTAATCGAATTTTAAAATCGTACTTGAGTATAACTGTGCTCTATACTTACATATACATATGGTGTTTTTGTCTCTCAGTTAATTCGCTACGCAAGGCATATTCTTCGTGAAAACAGTTTCTAAGGCGAGGCAAGCTACTGACAGACAAGTTGATATAAAGCAGGACTATCTCGTTTGAAGTCATCTTTACGTAAGTTCTATGGTTGTGCAACGACCTTGTCAGCAAATACAATTTTCCACTGGGTCGCATTCTGACTGACCTTTTTCATACTAATTGTTAGACCATTACTGATTAACTAATTGTCTAAGGACTTTTACGTTTTTTCCCGATTACGACAACGAGCACATGGCGGGTGTGACCGGTCAACGTTTTTTCATTACAATGGCTAAATATAAAGGAAAAAAGACGATATTTACATTTGCAAACAAAATCATAAGTGACGTCATATAGATGAACAGGGCATGTACAATTGTGACTAATGTTGAGTCATATATGTTAGACAACCTCTGTATAGTGTTGGATAAAGATTTCATTTTGATACGATACTACATAAGAATCGTTAAAATTATGTGTGTGTGGGGAGGGGGGGGGGCAGTTATTTGATCATAATATAGTCCTTTATTGTAATATACACCATTTTGACATTGCCCCTTACATTTTGCCGTTTTACTTGAAATGAGGTAGTCGAAAAAAAACCAAAATACATAAAATTTATGACATCGTCTGTTTACTTCAAAATCCAAATTATCATCATTAAACAAAAATGAGTTGTGCTAGATATTTTTAGTTTAAGGAAATTTGAAGAAAAGCAATTTTACGATATTAGAAAATCATCGTAAAACTTTTAGCAGGATTTCATTAAAGTTGGTTGAATGAAAACTTCTTAAACAATAGTGATCATGCCGGTGTAACAAAGAATATTGACCCGGGTTGAAAATTGACCCTTGTTTGATAAAATAATATCATTAGTGGTCAACATCCTGACCAGTCATGCAACACTATGTCATTATATATATAGTGGACGGTGTATCATTAGAGGTTGCTACAGTGCACAAGGAGTGAAGAGCCATAACACTTCTGTTCGAAGACAGTTCAAAACTCTGAAGTCGGAGTCAATTTTCAACAGGGTCAATTTTCAACGTGTCGATGTCGTAAGAGGTTTGAAAAATATTTTTGAGCTGTTGAAAAATGACCCCGGGTATAAATTTCACGACTTTTGGTCTCAATTTTCAACGTTGAAAATTTTTCAACCCGGGTCAATATTCTTCGTTACACCGCCCAATGCGTCATAAATGTCCAATACTCCCTAAACACACACACACGAAAAAGCTTCTGTGTAGTGTTTGTACCTGTAATGAACACATTCTTTTTTTCTGTCAAGTCGAGATCAGTAGCTAATTTAATATTCATCATTTAATAAAGTTAATCACTTCATTATCATGACTTCTCAAAATAAATTAAAGTTGTTGCGATTTGCCGGAAATATCACTTAAACAGCAGGTATTAGTTTGACTATCTTCGCAAACCACGGCCAACATGAACGATCGCGTTGGAGAGAGTTATATACTAGCATACGGACTCCGGACCGTGACTTGAGACGATGTTTTTTGACATATATTCTTTATAGCTGTATCTCCAAAGTTTAATAACAGGATACGGAGTTCTTAGTCTTGACAACAAACTGTTGTCGAAAAATTAAAAAAAAACAAAAAAACAACATATCGGCATGAATATCGGACAATATAAGGAATTGTGACACGACTTTGTAACTTTTACTACAGGATTTGTTTGTGCTGTATCTGTGATACAGAACACTTTTGATGGACGTTTCTTATGCAAATGAGGCAAAAGTGTTCTGTATCTGAGAAACATCACTGATAAAACATCGGTACTCTTTGGATTGCTGCCAACCTTGAGAAGAAAAAAAAAACATGAATAAATTGATCAAACCTTAATGTTGCTGTTTGGCAAAAACCAAAATCCTGAAAAAAAACATTTCATGCATTTTTTTATATTTAATTACCAATGCTGAAATTGAAGTTGCAATTGGCAAACACGGCTTTGTTTGAATTTGTAAGATCCTGCAAAATGTTTTCACATGGAATATTTACAGATTAATTTTTTTTTCTCGGGGGATCGGTATCACATGCTGGTTCGTTCATAGGTGGATCCAAGATCTTTGACACACCCATTTCGATTTGTTGACTGCTTTTCTTGTACTTTCTTACACTTTTCTCGCACCTATGACCAGTGCGTCGCATGATTTTCCTGCTCAGATACTCCATTCATATACAACTGTGTGGCACACGTACGTTTTCCACTATGATTAGTGAAGTTTCCTTTTAATCCACCCTTTTGAGTTATGGTTTTCATGAACGACTTCAGTTTATTTACTCCAACCACCTGCTGTCCGAAGCGAATCTGCTCTTCATCTGTAGGAGGCAATGGCCGTCTATAAAACGCATCGGTATTTCCTAATGATCCCAGATACAGCTCGAAGTAATCACCAAGCACCGGTCCCCTTCAATTAAAGAATAAACATGATTCGATTAACTGTAAACTCTAAAAATGTTATTTTCGGTTAAATAAGCTCTATATGCGCGGATTCAACAAATTTTCCAGGAAGGTCCAACGGTTATTCAAGTTTGACGGGGGTGGGGGGGGGATTGGGTTTCGATGCATATTTATGGTAGTTTTATAATAATAAAATTTTTAAGAAATTTGAATTTTGCAAGGGGGAGGGTTTCTGGACCCTTCAGACTCCTCCTCTAAATTCGCGCATGCTCTATATATTTCATTTTATCACCATTTAAAAGTGCATTTATTGGCTTACCTGGCGATGAATGATGTCTCAGGTTCTTTGACTGCACATTCAGATGCCCAAGGCCGCCATTGTAGGTCTTTGTGGCCCTTCCCGTGAACTGAATAAATCGCCCAGCGCTGTCCTCTCCGATCGTGAACTGCTCACACTGCAGGTCGTGGTGTTCGTCGTATCCTCTTAGTCCAAAGACTTTGCATGCGTTAAAGAAAACGGTGTGTTGCAACTGTTCGGCACTTTCCTTTCCAAACACGTGCTTTTGCCACAAAGTCTCTTCGTCTTTAGGCAGAATAGGGTCCGCTTGTTTTAAACTACACCCGAATCCCAGGGGTCGACACTAACTTTTTTATGCATTAGTCCTGCCGGACTAGTGTCTGTTAACTTTAACTAGTCCGCAGGCAATTTTATTAGTCCGTCAAAAATAAATGAAATGCATTACCGTATTTTGTCTAATAAAAAACACTGTTTTTATTAGAATTTGTAAGAAGGGGTGGGTATCATACATCACAAGGAATTTTTTGATGTTTTTTTCTTACAGGTTAATCACTGGCTTAGTTGTATTGTACTTTTCAGTACATAGCAAGAAGCTGGGTATTCACTATCTCCGTGTGCATGGTAGAAGCCGCCATTACAGATGTTAAAAATAGATCTGTGCAATAGATCAAGGCGTTGAGCTACCATGTTCTTTTTGTTATTTGAGTTCTTTAAAAATCAGATATAAATAATAAGCAATTTAAGACAAATGATTTAAACACAATTCATTTAAATTAAACAACAAGAAATTTCCTTTCACCTTTCAGTTTATTTTTTTTTAAACACCTAAGCGTCTCTATCGAAGCCAGGGTTGTTGTGAACATGTGTGCTCGTTACCTACCCTTAGGGCAAAAAAATTATCAAATCACCCATAACATCCTGCATACCTCTGTTGTTTTCACTCGGTAACTCTATAATCACCAAAATGTATCATATATCTATTTACTGTAAAAATAAACTCAGCGTTTTCCAGGAAGTTGTCAACAATTATGCCGTGGCTTTGCAACATCGATAGTTTACACATTTTTTTAAGCAGATTTTTTTATTAGTCCAACCGGACTGATTAGACAGAAATTTTGTTAGTCCGACTCAAAATCAATTAGTCTGTGACTAACGGACTAAGGTTAATGTCGAACCCTGTAATTTATCCTTTGTCAATTAAGGATTTCATTCTTGCATCAACCAATTTCCGGAAATCGGTAAATTCTCCGTTATTTTCGTCAAGGAAATTCTTATCATAGACACCATTGTCTTTCAAATATCGCAAAAATCCGCACAGTATGAGGTAGATAGATCTTGGCGGATATTCTGTTCCATCGTGCTTCCGCGCCTCCATTACGAACCGTCCAAGCCAAAAACTCATCTGCTCCGTGGTCATCAGCTTAAAATCGGGAATATTTTCCCGCCGGTTGGCCCGCCATTTTTCAAAGAGATTCATGGCCCACTTCGTGTTGTTTTTCGTATTAACGTTTTCTTGATCTTTTATAAGTTTAAAGATTTCATCATCACTTACAGGTTGACCAAAACGACTGTCGCTTGATGTAGATGCGCTGTCCTTACAATCTACGTCCATTGCTCCGGTTTTTATACCATCAACATCCATTGCTCCACAGCCTGCCGAGTCGGGAGTTAAAGATAGGTCCAACAGTCCCTCAAATGCGGCGTTTTCACATTCTAACGTCTCGCATACTTGCGATAGGGTAATGTCATCTATTTCGTTGACCAGAAATTCGTCAATCGGCGCCAGTTCGGCGAGCAAATCAAAATCAAACTTCAGATCAAATTCTCCATCCATCGTCTTCAAAGTTTCGGCGCATTATGTCAAAATTAGGGTTTAATAGCATGATCAGCTAAATAAAACATATTTCATTGGTCATTTGATTGCGTGATCTTGGAATGATAATTTATGATTGGTCATTTTATTAGGGAGAGTGTTATAACCTTTTTTTCCTATATTTGGGGTCGAGGCACAAGTCATTTAGAATACCCGTTTCCTATTTTATCAGAGATACAGGGCGGGCCCGGCTCGAGCTGTCGCTCTCGCCTTAAGCCACGCCCTGTATCTCTGATAAAATAGGAAACTCGTACTCTAAATATAACTTAATTTATTAATAGTCGGTGTTTAAGGATATTAGTATTTGAGTTAACTTACCAGAAAAAGAGCAATGTATGGTCCAACATTCAATTGAGTGTCGATATAAATATAGTCTGCTCTGGTCAATGTCCAGACAAAGATTGTCAAACTTGGCGGTAAAACAATAAAGCAAAATATACAAACCAACTAAATTCAACCTGACACAAACAACCAATAAAAACCAAGATCACAAATATTTACTGACCAACTCATGATCAAGCACTGCCCTAAGGGTATATGTACAGGTGTATAAATTAAAAGAAATGGTGGATCTAACTTTTTTTATATGTATACCGTTTAATCCAATAACATTCTTCTCAGTTAATTACAGCAGTCTCTTCCAACATAGAGAAGGTGAGGGGTTGGAACTTCTGCCTCTTTATAACTGATCAACCCATTTATCACTGGAATTCTTCTAAAGCATTTACCAGTTGTACGTACGGACTTTAGTACCTGACCTTATTCTCAACAAAAGTAGCCGACAGAGCTGTTTTTAAACTTTAACCTGCCATTTTCTTATAGGCTACTTTGTGAAATCAATTCTCAGAATGTTTCCAAGCATGGGGATTATGTTGTATTTCAATTATTCAATCCGCTGCATTACATTATGTACATACATTTGCATCAGCAAACGATACTTAGGTACAGGAAGCATAGGTGGGCATATTTTAATTTCTTAGTGACAATTTAAGTAAAGTTGCAACTGCAAGTGCAAATCATCGACATTCTTTCATACATGATTATGCCTCCTGTCAGTTTGTCGCTACATATTCAATTCTAACATTTGGTTTATACAGCGTAAGCATACTGCAATGTATGCCGAAATAGAGCACGGCAATGTTTTCAACGAAAACTTTGCAAGCGCCGACAGCTGGTTTCGAACTCTTGCCACTAAAAGCATTACGTCTTGAAGACATTTATAAAAATTTCTATTATAAAATGTATATACCTTGTACTTTCATAACATTCCCTTTTAATACAAATAACAAACACTGTCATAGGTTCTCAATGTAATTAACGACTTGGGGTATGGATTGGAAAGCCGCTTTTTCCGTGGGCCTTCCTTCTTCTCCTTGAACAAGGGAGGACGTCATACCTTGTAGGTTCTCGCCTTAGATAAGCCTGTATTTAAAAATTTAGGTGTATATTTTATTATTACATGATATGTATCTACATGTAAGAGTTTATGTGATGAATGTTAATTCATGTAGAAATGAATGAGGTTTACGGAAATAATGTTTCCGTGCATATTTTTCTATTATTAGGCAGCAAGCCAGCTATGTCACATGTTATTTGTAAAGCGCGATTTTTTAGTGCGCCAATTTTTTTTGAGCAACAAAGAGCAAGTTTGAGCTATTTTTCGCAAACCCACTTACCCACATCAGTTGTATTACTGCAGACATTCCTTGTATTTAGCAATTATGGGAGATTACTTTTTCACATGTACATGATGTATTACATGTATGTTGTTTGTGTTTAATTGCAAATTGTATATTGAGCATTGCAAAAAATAAAATTTTGTAGGCCCAGGATACTGTTGTTTATTTGAAGTAAACAATAAGTTTAACTACATGATTAAATTTTACAGGTGGCAACAATTACCTCTTTTCTCTTTCCTGACAGATGATGAAGTGGTTCCAGCACCATGTTCTGATGGTATTGTTTCAGACGTTGAAGTGCAGGGTATAGGATTACCGCAAGCTGAATTTTGGCATTCAGAACCGTCACTGTCATCTGAAATGACTAGCGTGTGCCGTCTCTTCCCAGATGTAATAGGCACTGAAAGGTAAATACAGATGTCATTTTATTTACATTACAATAAAAAGTATTTTATAGTACATATTGATGATTTAAATTTTTATAATTTGGTTGGGGTTCTGCGGCAGCTTTCGACTTTCGTTGGAATTCTGCGCAAGTTGACTTGGGTTGTGGTTCTGTGGCAGCTTTTGACTTTGCGGTTCTGCTTCAGCATATTTCTTATTGGGAACAGAAGTTAGAATATTATAATAAAATAACTGTAGTTTGCATGTATTCATTTATAAACTATTTTTTTACGTTAGTCATTACTTTCATTCTTGCAGACCTTCGCACTGCCACTCCCTTCAAGCTGGAATCCGATTCACTAACTTCTAAAAGTTAAATAAAGGTAAGTACATATGTATGAAATTTATATAAGGAATATCCGTAAAAAACTGTATAAATATTTGTTTATTTAATTTGTGTACCTGTGCTCTCTTTAGGTTTCAAATGCTGATGGGAAAAGGATGTGTCGCATGCGTGTACATCTGTTGTAAAAGGACATATTTATTTTATCAACATCTTATAATATCTTTTATTTGCTCACATCAATATCGTGATGTGCCTAACAAATTCTATTTATTATTCATTATTTTAAAAAAATCACCAGTAAGGGTGTTATCCGCTTCACTGGAATCATCTGAGCCTAAAAAATGGCATGCATCAGGGCATCAAAACTGTCTGACATCCTGGCCCGCCTCTCTTTCAATTCCATAGAGGACAACTCTCTGTTTGGTGGAATGGAGAGGATGCGGTGTCACTTATAATGACAGGACTGTCATGATCTTATCCGATATGGAAGACTATGTTTCCGCATCTGTGTTTTCTACAAAATGAAGTGGAAATGTGTCAATCAAACAGCCCGTTATGAAAAACCCATTTTTTGAAGGAATTTGGAAGCAGAACGTTGTAAGAAATATATAACCTGGCTATATGTCCCAATAACTAAGTTGGGAATCTAAAGCCTCTGGTAAACCTGTCCACGTATCGAAAAGGGGCGTTGTGTAATGGTACATAGGTTGGTCAGTCAATGTTTAGATGCTTCTAAGCTGGTTAAAGAAACATGTGTAAATGTTGGCCTTCACATCTGCCCTCGACATGATCTCTGCCAAATGACCCTCGAATTAAGTTAACTTTGTTCCGGCTATTTTCCTGATGTGATCATTAGCATGTTTCCACGCACCTTTTCCTTTGTATCCTTGTTTACATACGTTTTCTTGAATGAGTATTTGTGCAATACGGTAAAATGTTGATAGCCGAGATCATTTAGGGGGCAGTATGCAGACCAACCGTCACTGTAAACGGACGACCCCTTTTCAACGTGTCTCCCTATGATGGGAAGGAGTGTAGCCTCAGTTCGATCGGACACATGATATAAAAGAAGCCTATTCGATTCCTTTTCAACTAATCCAAAAATCCGTATCTAGAGAAAATGTTAATCCTTCGTTCATTAAACTTCAATGTAATTAGTATAGAATTCTTACAATAAATAAATTAAAGGAAAATATGTACATGTTAAGCAAATGGACTTCAAAAATCGCGATGCTAATAATTTCCAGTCGTTTTTCGGATGAACTAACCACTCTGTAATAATGACACCCCCCCCCCCAAACCAAGCCCCAGTTTCTTTTCTAATGGACCCCCCAAAGAAACCCTTTATAATGATTTGTGAATAATTTCCAGCCATTTAAAAGTGAATATAGACGGGCGAATCATTCTCGCTCTCTATATATACTCCTGTTATTAGTCCCCTACCGGTTTCACCGGAGGGGACTATAGCTTTCCTCTGCGTCCGTCCGTCCGTCTGTCTGTCTGTCTGTCCGTCCGTCTGTCTGTCTCACTTCAGTTTTCCATTGTTTTTTTCTGCATGCGTTTGACGAATGATGTGAAACATGCTGAGCAGCTTCAAAATATCAAACAGCAGACCAAGTTTATACTTTTGTAGCGTTTAGTCAACACAATTTTCAGATATTTAATTTTTTTTACTCCAAATGTTTTAATGATCGAGTTCGTTATCGGTCTCGGTGTGTACTAAATGAACGAGGACATTATGTGGTCAGTAAAATAATAAATAATATCGAGCATTATTTGTATTATTACATTTATCAATTTCTAATTACAAACAAATAAGTTCTGTAAAATGGTGTCAAGTATTGTGTAAATTTTAACGGCAGGGTTTTATCATTATTATTATTACAATCGGGTTCGTTATCGGGTTTTGGCTGTTGAATAATAGATATAGACTTCTGTGCTTCAAATATGTACTTTTTTAAATGGATTTCTGAGATTGTTTGCTGTTAATTATAATCATTTTTCATAATTTCATACATTACAATTACTACATTTATGATAGGGGATATTTAATATACAGGGTCTCAAACTTTTGTCATTCTCAATCAAAGGGGTTACCGGTAGGGGACGTGTATTGCTTATGCAATACCCTCAGAATGCTTGTTAGCATCGCGATGTCAGTAACAGGAGTACATGTATATATATCTATAAAGAGAGAGACGAAACATTCTCGCCAAAGTATGAATATATAGTGTATTTCCGATGAAGTTATGGAATACGCATAAGTGGTATTATGTTTTGTAATATTCTACACAGTTGCATCACCCTGGGGTTTTAAAAAGGTATAAAGAGTATTTATTGACAATTTCAACGCTTCTGACGTTACGTAAATAACGTCAAAAATTATCAGCATCGCGATGCAAATAACAGGATAATGCCAATTTTTTATTAGAGTGCTTGTATTTTGGTTACAAAGTAATAAAGGTTTATTTTTCTTTTCTTTTTTCTTTTCCTGAAGTAAACACTTACAAGATCACACAGTTTTGTTCCAATGAACATACGGACATTAGTCGGGACAAGAATTCCCCAAAATTTCACATCTCCAGGTTAAATTTCTACGACTCTCAATTCATGAGCATTCTAAATCGATTCTCCGGTGTTGAAGATTCGTCAAAAAACAATGGTGTCGAAACCTCTTGCGCTCTCGGGTGAAGTTGTCGTGTACCAGGTCCAGCACAATCTCTTTTTTAAGCTATATACCTTTATCTAGCTATATAGCTTGATCAAGCTATTAAGAATAGCTTGCTCAAGCTATTTGATGTGTGAAAATTTGAAATAAAAATACTAAAAATAAAAACGAGAGAGTCGCATTATGAGTACTTGTCAACAAGTTCATCCGTGCGTAAGAAATACTCACACACTGAAATAAAGGTATAAAAGCGACGCGTGTGGGGTGCTCAACTTATTGAAATTTTAAACAATATCCGGGGGAAGTGTAAAATATTCATAGATTGTAGAAAAACAAGAAGATCGCATAATGGTAAGTAGAAATATTTTTTTCTATATGACGTAACAGATTATTTAGCACCGATAATGAAAAGGTCCATCATTGCCTTCATAAATATTTCAGCCATTTATAAATGTATATATTGTACAAAACCATAAGAAAATGTCACCAAAACTAAGGGTTTAAATCTTCATAAAACTGCATGGCTTTCAAATAATTTCAAGAAAATTTGAAGAAAATGGTACAATATTATTCAGTTAATCCAAATTCAACTGTATCTTATATCAATAAGAATAATATGCCTGTAAAGGGTTTTAAAATAAGAACAAACCCAAAACGCTAAAAAGTTGCACTTTTTCTTAGGACCACCCCCTGTAACATTTTGACCCCCTAAATCTCATCACAGGGTTGAGCAATCATAAAAATTCAGCCAGTTACCCATTTTACACACATTAAAAATCTTTTCTGTTCCCATATTGTTCAACTTCAAGCCTAGTAAAAATTTGACATTTCCTTTAAGGTGGCAGGGGATAGTTTTTTTGGTCGAGGAAGTGTGCGGCAGATAGTGCTCAGATATGAGATTTAATTTTTCAGTGGATTTTTAATATTAAATTTGCTAAAATTGGTTTGCATTATACCTATCCCAAGTGTATACGTTCCTGCTCTAGTTCTTCTCAAGTATTGGGAAATGTAGTCATTATCATGAACCGAGAACAAAAACATATATACAAGGGTGGGGTGGGTGGGGTAAAATCACGGATAAGCTGAACCACCAATGCCATCTACCGTGCTCATCCTCAATATTCAGTATCATCGGTACAGCTCTGAGAAAGATGAGTCATCACTTTCGCGGTGACGTATTACACTTGTGATAAGATAATAGTAAATGGATATATATTTAAGAAATCCTAAAAATGTAAACCAGAGCATTTTGTTATGTAAGGGGATCAAGTGAATAATTTAGATGTAGGTGATTTTTTTTTCAATTTGTTTTCCCATATCTGCTCCAACAGATTAGAAAAACCTTATTCAATTTTAAGTCTAGAATTTGTAATTGTCTTGGTCACATTTTTCCCAATTATAATTCATTCAACTCTGTGAACAAGCTATAGCCAAAGAAATAAAAATATTCTATCAAAACATTATTTGACCTAAAACATCAAACATGTACTGTACATGTACAGAAAAAGTACATAAAATTTAGTAATATTAAAAAAAAGAATTAATCCTATCGGGGGGGGGGGGGGGGGGGGGGGAAGAGGAGGAATAGTCATGTAGATATTGCCTCATAAATACTTAGTATGATACATTTCTTGTAATATTTTGAAAACGTTTTCTTTCCTTTTTTGCCCCCTGCTTCAAAAAATCCCTGTGATTCAGTTCAGTTCGTTACGTTCAAGTTTTCTTTTTCTATATTTGAATTTAAATTAGTGTATCACCTTCCAACATAGTTTGGATCCAGCACCACCTCCCTTGTTGTTACATGCCTCAATAATTGTGAGTTAACATGAACAAAGTGATATTATTTTCTACAGAAGTTATCTCTCTTATCAGAGTAACATTCCACCTTAAGTGTCTTCATTCCTCCCAATACTCATTATCATAAAATGTTGAGTTACAAACAGTCTGTTCTAACATACTCCTGAACTTAAAGATAAAAAACACAAGTTATTCAAATGGTAATTATAAGTTTATTGTTTAAAAAACATTATATCTATTATTTTCAAATTTTAGATTTGACATTCTTTCAACTTATCACTGTTATAAGTTATACAGTTGTTACATATCCACAAAATGTTAGTCAACAACAAATTAACGGTCGCTGCTATAACAAAACAAATAGTCCTACAAAATCCTAATATGATGTAGATGACAATGAATCTACTGCAAATTCGAAAACAAAGGATCTTTCTTATTCCCTAGAATGTATCGACATTCTAAAGGCCTTATCGTTAATGAAAAGCTTTTTGAAAAATATTAAAATCCCCATATTGTTGGAACTGATCTTCCACAAAATCGCATTGACCTGCACTGTCTGCTAATCTACCTGCGATATAATCAGATTCCACTAAAGCTGGCAATCTACTATAATATTCTGCTGTTCCCTCTCCATGCCATCCCACATGGTTCATAATTTGTCCTACATTGGCAACCGAACCAGATAAAGCCAGAGTCACAGCACACCCGGCTCGAAAACTATGAGGAGTCTCACCCTCATATATTCCTAACAAAGTAAGATGCCGAATAAGTCTCTCATACATTACTGAATATGTAACTCTATCACCTATGACTCTACCATTCTCTAAAACAAGTCGAAAAAGAAAACCATTTGCAAGATCCACACCCATTATTTTACAACCTTGAACATATGTGTGCAAACAAATTACTGGACAAACAGTCTTGTCTCTGCATTTCTTAATAACAAAAACATTAGATTTATGTTTATTTCCTCTTAAAGTTATTTGTTAAACGGATTTGTAACTTCTTAGAATGAATCGCTTTCAAATGTGTGCAACAGTTATGCCTTTTACAAAGAAACCGCACAGGTTCTAAACTCGACGGGGTCTAAATTTCAACCGAATGTGCTCGGAACATTTTCTCTGTCGTTCTCCCAGGAACAGACGCACTTCGTCTTGTGTGTATTTATGCTTCTATGATAGACTGACAACCTACAACGTCTTTAATAAACTTGATATACAATGTACTTCAAACAAGTTAAAATTCAACGTATACTAAATCTTTTTTCCAAAGAAATATGCAATTTTTTTAATTATTTCACTTTTTCAGTTTAGTTTACAAGATTTTTAAGAACATAAAACAGCCATAATGTATCATATGCAAAGACTGATGATTCACTGATAAATTATGTCATTTCTTTAAAACATAAATTGAACAATGAAGAAATTAAGCGTCAAATTTAGGATCTAGTAATAACCATTTGATCATGATGTCTGAGACCTTCGTTGTTGTCAATGAATTTACATGTTTCTTAGAATTGAATAATAATGTAACTATGATATATCACATTTTTCTTTTTAAAAATTAAAGATGCCACATTTATATAGGTGTTTGCATGAATATTCATGAATGTTGATGAAGACTGTGTTTTAATATTAATATTTTAAGATGTATAATTTTTTTTTAAAAGATAATGTTCTGGCATGAGTTTTACTAAGCCTCTTAAGTTTAAGATTTCATCGTAACCGTAAGTTACGATGAATATCTGTTTTACCAAACTTCTTATCTTTAAGTTACGCCAAAAATATCGTCGTAACTTACGACAGCCTATGGGCTACTTTAAGTTAAGAATTTTTCGTATTTTTCTAAATAAATGAATAAAAATGGCCGCCTGCTTATTGTTTATTGAAGTTTTGAGAGAAAATGAAGACAAGGCTTTGCGTCGTGAACGCGTATCCAGAGACAGGAGTCAAGTTCTTGATATGTTGACCGACAGCGAGCTAATTGGGCGATATAGATTTCCAAGGCGAGTTATTCTGCAGCTGACAGACGATGTCAAAGACTTCATACAGCCACAAACTTTTAGGTCGCATGCCATTCCAGCCCACATCCAGGTATTTTTATGGATATAACTTAACAGAGGAAATACTAAATGAAGCTGGACTTATAAAGCTTCTTATCAATCAAATTCTTACAAAATATTAATATCATAATATATCACACTCATGATATTGAGTAAGAAAAAATACACTTACTATGTTGGTTATGTTCAAAGAATGATTCCGAATGATATCCTTGCAAACATTTCTATTTGTCCACTATTTTGAAAAAACTTGTTTAAAATATTCATCATCGAGAACTATATTATTTTATTTTATGAAAAATTGCATCAACATAAAAAGTTTGTATTACATGTGATTACAGTCTGGGTGTAGTGAGTTACCTTAGGTTAATATCAATGTGAAAATTCATAAATATATATAGAAAGCCAATTTACCACATTCTGTGGTATCAACTCCACCACTGATGCCTTCAATTGCAACATTTGATAAAGACTGTAGAACCTTTAAAAATAGCATACCTTTACTAAAGGAAATGATTTGTTCATGACAGACAGACAAATATTTTACTACTTATATTCATAAGAATTTACCAAATTTCCCAATTTTTGAACATGAAATTTGGGGCTGGTCCTCCTCCTGTCTGTTTCATTGATCTCCTCCTCTCTGCTTCCTTTTTCTTTGTCAGACTTTGCATGTTTGCCCATTTTTTCTTCATTTCCTCGGTTGTTCTGTTGACCATTGCAACAGCATTGACTCTATTAGAATATAAATATTTGCCTTAAGTACTTAAATATATGTTTTTAATATATCAAATTTGTGCAGTTGTAGAGTGTATCTGTGTACCAATATACATGTATTTGCACATTGTTTGTGCTTATAGCCTTATAGATAATGAATTTGTGAAAAAAATGACAAAATGTTTCAAATAAGTTTCAACTCATTTTTTTTAATATTTCAAAATCCTGAAACCATCTTAAAAAGTTATATTGCCAGTAAGGCAGTAATATTGACCCAACCCACAACAGCTGATTGAGTAACTCAGTCAATTTATGGGGCCAATATGTATAATATATATATGAGAGATATTGTTTATTATATACATCCGTATATATGAAAGATATATCATTATATTTAACATTCACATGAGAGAAAACAAATCTTGCAATTAAGCTACTGCACTGTTTCTGTATGATGTATTACTGATAAATGAGAGAGGTATTTTTAGGAGTTGATTTTTAATCAACTCTCCTATGCAGTCACTCGGACAAACCGAAAGTGAAACAGTGTTTGGACCTCAGCACAAATCATTGCTCCTGACAAGACTTAGTTCTTGAAAATAATTGATGAATTCGATGTAATGTATGCTAAAGCATTGTTTTTCAAGGAAACTTATTTACAAATACCTTAAAAATAGTCAGATTTTAAATGGTACGAACAATTTAAATATTTTTGTTGTAGGATGTATTCCTACGCCAGAGTTCAATACAGTCTCGTTCAACTCGACGCTCGGCTGTCTCCGTAAACCCTTGTCGGAGATTTACGGTGTCAGCCGAGCGTTTGGTTGAACGAGACTAGAGTTCAAAATTGCTTGGACCCATACAATTTTCGAGAAATATTTCTACCACTGATACATAGTTTGATTGAATTAATTGTATCTTTAAATATTATTTAACATGATTCATATGGAGGTTTATTGACATTCTAGTCGAAAAAGTTTAAAAATTCATATTATAAAAATATGCGTAATTCAAATTAGAAACTACGTATACATGTACTTGTCATGCAAAATAACATATCATTGATTTTAAAATAAATAAACATCGACAAAATCAACTCCCGCCAGTTCTTCAGTACTTTGATTAACATTGTTAAAGATTTATTATTAAGGACCAGGCAAAATTTATCACTATGATGGGACAGGTACACACAGGCATGGGACAATGACTTTTTTCATAAAAGAAAAGTATGGAACAAAACTTTTTTTAGCATTTGATAACAAATTTTACTGAATATCAAACCCATCCCAAAATGCATTAAGTAACAGATTTTCTCAATTTTGCGATTGAAATCTCCAAATGCACTTAAAATTTACTACTACATACTTGGGTGAAATGACTGCTTTTTGGTGGGTAAATTTACCTTAGGCCTAAAAAAAAAATAAAAGAGTAACATGACCTAACTAGATGTCTGTATTTATCCGATTGTGATTTTTACATTATTTTTATTCAATACCCTTTTTTAAATGTGACACAAACAAACATTCTTAGGATTCATGCAGAAAAAAGATGTTAAAAAAAATCCATATCTACCTAACCTAATTTTTTCATCAGCGTTACCCTAAATAGTCGATTAGTAGTAGATCTACATTCTGAACAAATGATGGTGAAGAAATTGATAATTATCTTTATTAATAAAAAGAGGATTTAACAACCGAGTGTGGTTAACCCTACATATAATCATCTTTATAAGATTTTGAGTGCCATTACAACTTTAAAGGTACAATCTATTCATGTAACTATTTGTGTTGAATGTATATACATGTAATTTGGGAATATCTTGCAAGTAGATAATAGTTACCTATATATACTGTTGGATACAGTTATCAATGAAGTGGTACGATAACATACCACTATTTTTTAAATGATATGGAGCTAAATATATATATATATATATATATATATATATATATATATATATATATATATATATATATATAGCATGCTCTAAAATTCAATAATTTTATGTTCAATGGAGAACACTACCTTCAAGTCAGTGGCACTGCTATGGGCACCAAAATGGCACCATCTTATGCCAATATATTCATGGGTAATCTAGAGCGTAACCTACTAACACAGTCACCCTTCAAACCTCTTAGTTGGTTGCGCTTCATAGACGACATCGAAATGAAGTGGGTTGACAACAGAAACAACCTCGATGATTTTATTACCTTTGTCAATTCTTTCCATCATTCTATCAAATTTACGACTGAAATTTCCTCATTCAACAACACGTTTCTTGACACTACTTCAACTTTAGTCGATGGTAAACTCGATTTCAATCTTCATACTAAACCTACAGATTCCCACCTCTATTTAATGACGTCTAGCTGCCACCCACCTCATACGTTTAGAGGCATACCAAAAGGCCTAGCCACCAGAGTCAGACGTATTTGTTCAACTCAAGAACTATACTCTGAGCAAAGTCAACTCCTAAAATCCCACTTATGTGCCAGGGGCTACAGCTCGCACTCTGTACAAAATGCAATTGATGATTTAGCTAAAGAGGATCGTTTATCCCTTCTGAAATATAAACCCAAAAACGAAGACAACAAGGTCCCATTTGTCACTACTTACCACCCTGTCCTTAGGGGCCTAAATGCAGTCTTAAAGAAGAACCTACCAATCCTTCACAGCAATGATAAAATGGTTGAGGTTTTCAAAAACCCCCCGATGGCAGCTTTCAAGCGCCCTAGAAACCTTAAGGACATGGTGGTAAGAACCAAACTAAAGAACCCTCTGCCTAATGGTGGCTTTAGAACTTGTTCTGACACCAGATGTCTGTTGTGCAAACACAGCTCTGATGCAGACGACTTCTCTAGCCCCATTACTGGCCGTACTTACAAAATTTTCGCAAATACTTTTTGTCGTACGGACAATTGTGTATATCTCATCAATTGTAAATTTTGTCAGAAACAATACGTAGGGGAAACAGGAGACCTCCGCAGGCGCATCAATAATCATCGTTCCACCATCAAAACTAAGAAAATTAAAGAACCCGTCGGGGAACATTTTAATTTAGATGATCACAAATGGGAGGACATGATGGTTTTGTTCATTGATCACAACCCTAACTGGACAGATGCGGAGAGAAAAAACAAAGAAAAATTTTGGATGCATAGATTGAAATTCATTCCGCCCTGACGGCATTAACAAATTAAGTGACTTCACCAAAATGAACATCAACTAAGTACTGATTTGTTTTCGTAGCAATATCACCATCTTCATCTTTTTCGGTCCATGTACAAACTATTAATCATGTTATTTATTCAAAGTATTAGCTATTTCCTTAATCGGTTTTGTTCTTTTGCTTTATTTCACTTCCATTAGTTTTTACATTCATGATTATTATGTGGTCTTTTACAGGGCCAATCTTCCCTACAAACTTTCACTACGAATTATCTTACTAGTACAACTTAATTAACAGCAACCCCCAATTAGCAAGTTAATTCGTTCGCGTTATCTTTCAGCACTTCTTCACAGACCGTCCGCTGCGTCGGACGGGATTTTTCTTTCTCGGGCCCGAATTCTTAAATATAAAGATGTAGCTGCCACGTTTTGATCCGGTGTTTAAACATTATCTAGTTTTTATATATCATTTAGTTTAGATTAGTGCTAGTTTTGTAGATGCTTATGTAGTTTTTATTTTGTTGTCCTGAAGAAGGGACGGGTTGTCCCGAAAATTTGACAATATTTTACTTTATTGTTCGTGTCGTTGGTTATTTTTAGTGCTTTTTTATATATATATATATTTATATATATATATATATATATATATATATATATATATATATATATAAATGACAGAATTTCGATAGTTAATTTTATAACAAATATGCTTAAACCATCATGTCGTTCTGTTTACATTTCTGAATCAACCTTTTAAATTAATGTAATCGTGTTAACAAACATGCTGTGTTTAATCCGTATATGTTGTATGTACTAGTAGCCTGGGTTTCCACCTTTCCTTGGCAAAGTATCTGTCGGTGACAATAATAATATACGGTACACCCCATTTCCTCGTGAATTTAAAATGCAACCAAACTGACTGCTGACCAATTCACATGGTTGCCAGGACCCATTATTGTTTACATTACGCGATCACACTAAATGACGAAACATAAGGAATGACAGGAAATAGATAGGGATGCACATCACATTTTTTCTTTTCTTATACCGGCATTTACAATCTTTACAGATTATCCTAAAACGATTTGTAAAAATATTAAAATTTTCATTCTTCTGCTTATGATTCTCCTGCATTATAGCTGTTTTATTGGGTTTCATCGGGTACTAGTAATACCCGTAAATACACAGTATGTCCAGACAATTTTACATCAAAGTTTAACAAATAGAAAAAATGCAAATTTTTCATCTATAAAAGGTAATCAGACATATACTGTATTCGATAAATTTCCTCCCCCCCCCCCCCCCCCAATTTTTATATACTTGACTTTGACCCGTGCCTACTCGGGTTGACATTGCATATGAAATCGGGCATTTATGAAATAGATACATCGAAACACCATATTGTTGACATTTACATAACCAAGCTTTAACCTTACAATAATGCTATTAATTTCACTACTCTCTGCTTTTAAATAAGAATAATCTGTGTCTTAAATGCCTCCCATATACCAGCTGTATACCCGTTTTGTAGCAGAAAATTGCAGAATCGCTCCATAACAATGTTGGGTTGAATTAATGAAGTCGCATTAAAAATAATGATTATTTATTCCTTAAGTGTACTCGGCTGCGATAAAACTATTTATTTTAACACATTTCTGCAAAGCCAGGAGATATAAGTTAATGCATGATTTTTTTTAGAAACAGAAAATGCATATAAAACATGAAATGCGAAATATCTGACACTAAGAAAAGAATAATACACTTTGATCACAAGTTTCAGATGTGCAATCTGATGTGATGAAATTGAAGGATTTATATATCTGTACATGTATTCTGTGATGGTGCCTATTCATGATTAAAATAATTCCAAACTCTTAATGGTTCCTGAACGCCTTTGCGAAAAGTTTTGCATACAAGCCTGACCTATTGTAATCCTAAGATATTGCTTTCTTGCACATTTATTTCAACTTAAAATGACATCTGCTAAGTTTTTCTGTTATTTTGTTTTTTGTTTGTTTGTTTTTTGTGGGTTTTTTTTTTGGGGGGGGGACATTTAATGCTATTCAAATGAACAATAATCGAACTTGGGACCTGCATTTCAGTTTACTGAAACAAACTGTACTAACGTCATTGCGATAGACATCCAAGTTTAGCTATATAAGCAGTTTACTATGTATACACAGGGTACAGATTGATTATGTCGAATTGGACTAATGATTCATTCCGATTGTAAACAAGTCGGCATGTCAGTGAATAAGGACCAAAGACATCGTTTACCAGAGTTTACTAGATATTTATTTTATGATAATATGTCGCAAATAATGATTAATCACCGAATATTACAGTTTTAATCCGACGACAAAGCACGTGCTATTTCTACACAATCCTACATGCATGGCTGATTCGGTGTTGATTACTAGAATATTGTGCAATAATACGAACATGACAAGTCAATGGCTACATATAAAATAGTCTCATTTAACATGTTATCTTACATAAATAATTTTTTTAGCCCAAATCCCCGCAAACTTTTCGTGTATTCACACAGACTCTTCTCGCACCTGTCATGTCTTCCTCCTTGGCCATGTGCCTTTTCCAAGCGCCGCGAGAACACGGATACGCAACCAAACGATACGAATAATCAGGGACGTATATACTTGTATATAAGTCCCTGGAATAATATATTAATATTTCGTTTAGATAATAAATTTTAGCAAAATATTGTTGAGAAAACGTATTATTTTTTAAGAAATATATAATACAATGGTTACTTTTGAATTTATTTCTTAAAAAAAACTATTTTGGAGATTTTAGAGATTGTCTCATTAATATTCATGAGATAGGCGGGGCTATGTGACATTAGGCGCGTGCTCATTTTCCTTGTGCTGCCTTAACGTAGCTGAGCAATCCATGCTTAGATCACATGGAAACTCGAAGATGAAATCAAATCTTTATATGAGAACAAAGCCATCTGTTATTTCTGAGGAACAGCATTTAGCACGTGTAGCAGCACCCAAACAAGTTAATTACATGATTGATAACAAAATCAGAAAAGAAAAATCGCCAAGTAGTTCACCCAGAGACAGGCAGCAAATTTATAATGTCAAAAAGAAAGGAACTGTTGCATTTAAGGCAAGAAATACTGGAAAGGTACCTATCCCTGATTTTTCAAAGCTTGTGGCAGCCATGGATAATGAGGGATTTGTAAAGAATGTGGATTTTGTTAGCCGAGAAAAATGCAAAAGAATTTATCCAAACACATTTGCAGCTTTAGAAAATATGATAACATGGATTAAAACATTTTGTAATCCAGATGCTGAATGTAAAGCACAGCTTGGGATAGACATGACCTACAAAGTTGGACCTTTTTTACAACCTGTCTTAGTTTTCCCCACCCTATGTTTGTCCAGGGGAGATTCACAAAAACATCCAACCATTTTTGCGGGAATGGCTACACGTACTGGAAGACAAAAGGAAGATTACATGTATTTAGCCAGTCAACTTAAGTCAAATGGGATAGAGAAATTGATATATGGTACAGATGGGGAACTACCTTTGGAGTTGGGATTTGAGGCAGTGTTTCCAATTGAAGATGTTCCTCTTTCTATCAGAAGTATAAAACTGAGATGTTTTAATCATGTTAAAGAAGATATGCCAAAAGAACTAAAGAGACATCCCAGTCTTGATAAAACTGCAGTCATCAAATCAATTTTGGGAAGTGAGATCAATGGTAAGAGGGAACTTGGTTTAGTTGACTCAAAGAACTTTGAGGAGGATTATAAACAGTTGTCAGCTCAGTGGCCACCTGACTTTAAACGACACATTGAGTCAAAGCAACTGAATGTCCGTTCCCTTAAAGAAACTTTTTTAAAAAACATGGGACGAGAAATAAGGGTGGCTGCTGGTCTTGGTAACCCACCAAACAAGTTTGACAACCAACGTGCTGAACCCATGAACAATGTGCTGAAGGAATCTTTAGGGTCAAGATTTTTAGATCAGTCTTCTGTGCATGATTTTGTTTATGAAAATCTTGTAATTCCACAAGAAAGAGAATTAGTCAAAGCTATTTATGGCCATGGAGAATACAGATTGGCAACACCATTTAAAAACTTGGAAGTTCATCCATTAAAATGGGCTACAGTGACAGAGCAGCAAAAACAAAACCAAATAAATAGGGTGTTTTTGTGCAGAATGCATAGTCACTATGAAAAACCAATCTTAAAGAAATTATCTTTAGAACCTGAGGAATGTTTTTCGTTGCTCTCATCTCTTCCAAGAGCACTAATTAAGGAACTATGGAAGGCAGCAGAGATAACTATTTCATACCATAAAATAGATGAATTGCCAAACGGGCACTTTTGTATTGCAGAAGATGAGAAGGCATACATCTTACAAGAAACCTTAAAAGGATTTATTTGTCAGTGCTTTCAGTTCAAAAAGTTGGGCCTTTGTGGGCAAATACTTGTTCTTGCGGATGACAGGGGTAGACTTAGAGAGCTTCTTACCAACTTTAGTTACAATCAATCCTTAGCTATTCACAACAACAAACCCTCCTCTGCTGGTGAAAAAAGAGTTAAGAAACCAAGAAAAGGAAAACAGAATGTTAAAAAGCTACCAATTGAACTCGAGACAGAAAAGAATGATGACTTCATCATCGATCTCAATGTACATCGGCCATTCCAGTATTGTGAATCATGGCACAATGATGAACTATTTAAAATTGTGCCTGTTACCCCTATTAGCAAAGGAAAACAAACACAATTTTGTGCTACTTGCCATTCAGTAATTAGCATAATGAATGCAGTTCCGCCCTTTGATATTATTATTTCACACCAAGAAAGGTACAAATACCCTTGCCTAAACGAAGATGGAAGCACCGTGTGGAAGACCACAAGAATGAGGGCAAAATATTATTGCATTAAGCGAGAGTGTCTGCTGGGGCGTCACCCATATTTCTGGTGCGGCTTGATTGATTCAAGTGAAGTGTCACTCCATGAGTTGCATTTAAATCTGCGAAGAGAAAAATTGGGATATGACACAAGGTAGCTCGCGGGTTTAATGATGTCAAAGTATGATTCGATCATAGACACCAGCTCTTATGTATTTCTCATATAGCTTTTTGTTTAGGCAGTAGATGAAATTTTATGGTTGAATTTTATGTTACATATCCGGCGTCTGGACCTGGATAGATTTTAATTATCTATATACTTAGACAGGTTTAAGATTTTAACTCAAATAATATTATAGATTTGGAGCTGGTTATAAAATAACGTAAATTTTGCCCATCTCTTGTGTATGTTTACCTTGAGTAGTATTAGGTAAACAGTAGATATTTAATATTTTGTGGTAGGATAGGACAGTTATTTCACGAATGAAGCAGGTTTTTTTTTATTATGAGAAAATAATATAACGTCAGGTGCATAAGGATTCCACGTAGAAAGAATTTACCATATAAGCTAAATCATATGTGATGAATTACATTTCATATTTCGCAGAATAAAATGAAGCATTCAAAAGAGCCCAAATGTAGTCTATACAACTTTTTAATTAATAACTGATTAAATTTTAAGGACGGTGCATATTATAAGTCACTTTGTTCTATTGAGTTATATTGGTATACATTTGAACTGTTCTATATAAAATATGAACTTTATGGAGTGAAACTTGTGCATGCCTCCCTATCTTACAACTTAGAATTCTCAAAGATAGATTTACTGTCAGATTTAAGATGAAAATAATACAAAAATCTAACACAATATTATTATAAACTTATTCTGTCCATACTTTTGTGGCAATTCTGCAATAATTGAGTTTCGTGAAAAGTAAAGTTATTGTATTCTTGATAAGATATTTTTTCTATTCACAACATTATTGGACATCAACTTTAAGGTGGCTGAATAAAACTTGAAATAATTTCTCAAACTGGTAAAAAATTACTCGATTACGATAGATAGATGATGTACATGAAGCAGGAAGGCAAGGAGTAGGAAGAAACAACAAAAAATTAATTCTGAATTTCAAACATAATTTTTTAGTATTATGGACATTATATTCAAATTTGGTTCCTTTTCGTTGCACAAAGAACCATTATCCACACGAATATCGGTATTTTGCGGGACGGAACAGAATTTGAGATAACTGTTGAAAAAATGTATATTTATATTTGAAATATGTTTGAAAATGTTCTAGTTTCTTAGATGTTGTATCAGTAAATGAAAAATTATTCTTACAAGTGTAATTATTTTCATAAAATATTTAGAATGGTTGTAATCAGATATTTTTTTTTTATTTTTTATTTTTTTATTGTGGTGTTTACCTTGAAATGCATGATTTTGAAAAAATGGTAATCAATTTCGATGAATGGATGTTATTATCTTTTTTTTTTATTTTAATAAGCCATGATTGTAAAAATCCATTTATGAAAATATTATCAGTTCCCTAAAATAGACCTCATTCTCGTCTGTGTTGCTTTTTTTTTTTTAAAAACAAAGAGAAATAAATACAGTATAAAAAAGAGTATTTGTAACATTACTCATATTTCAATAAGTTTGAAAGATTCCGTTCCGTTAAATACCAATATCCACACGGGTAATGGTATTTTGCGGAACGGAACCGGAAGAAAAATTTTCAGAAGTAAGGTAAATAATGAATTAATATTTAACTTTTTCCCTGCGAATGTCCTTAGTATATTTTAGAATTCATCTTAATGTAGAAATAGGCATTGTGTTTTTGCTTGCTTGAGTAACAAACTTGTAAACTCACCCGTATTAATAACATATGATGGATTAAAGAATGAAATAAAAGTTGACGTTTTACACAACACAAGCACACAAACGCTAGAATGATATGCACATACGCAAGATGTATGAATGGATGAAATGGTTTGTTAGTTTGCTTCATTTATTTCGAAAGAATATAGAAACGGCGAGAAGTTGTTATGATATGTTTCATATTTTTGTAAGTTTGAAAGATTCCGTTCCGTTAAATACCAATATCCACACGGGTAATGGTATTTTGCGGAACGAAACGGAACCGGAAGAAAATTTTTCAGAAGTAAGGTAAATAATGAATTAATATTTAACGTTTTCCTTGCGAATGTCCTTGGTATATTTTAGAATTCATCTTAATGTAGAAATAGGCATTGCATTGCGTTTTTTGCTTGCTTGAGCAACAAACTTGTAAACTCACCCGTGTAAATAACATAAAATGGATTAAAGAATGAAATAAAAGTTGACGTTTTACACAACACAAGCACACAAACGCTGGAATGATATGCACATACGCAAGATGTATGAATGGATGAAATGGTTTGTTAGTTTGCTTCATTTATTTCGAAAGAATATAGAAACGGCGAGAAGTTGTTATGATATGTTTCATATTTTTGTAAGTTTGAAAGATTCCGTTCCGTTAAATACCAATATCCACACGGGTAATGGTATTTTGCGGAACGAAACGGAACCGGAAGAAAATTTTTCAGAAGTAAGGTAAATAATGAATTAATATTTAACGTTTTCCTTGCGAATGTTCTTGGTATATTTTAAAATTCATCTTAATGTAGAAATAGGCATTGCATTGCGTTTTTTGCTTGCTTGAGCAACAAACTTGTAAACTCACCCGTGTAAATAACATAAAATGGATTAAAGAATGAAATAAAAGTTGACGTTTACACAACACAAGCACACAAACGCTGGAATGATATGCACATACACAAGATGTGTGAATGGATGAAATGGTTTGTAAGTTTGCTTCATTTATTTCGAAAGAATATAGAAACGGCGAGAAGTTGTTATGATATGTTTCATATTTTAGTAAGTTTGAAAGATTCCGTTCCGTTCCGTTAAATACCAATATCCACACGGGTAATGGTATTTTGCGGAACGAAACGGAACCGGAAGAAAATTATTGAGAATAGAGATTACTTCATTATTTTTAATCGATGTTGCGCATAGATCCATTGAGTTTGGTTTAAATCTCAAATTTATATGTTCATTGTCAATCTTGCATCTGAAAAAAACCAGTGCGTTTTGAGTTTATTTAGGGAAAGAAACGTGTAATGACTTATAGGGCAATGCGTGGCATATATCATGTAATACACATGCGGTGCTTTAAAACATCAAAATTTGAGAGAAAAAAACCTTCCATATAAGACGGGTTTAATTGAAATAATGGCGTTTTTTTTTTAAATTTCAGTTTCCCCGTTAGGGGCCTCTTAACTGGTTCCGCTCCGCAAAGTACCAATAGCCCTCATCAGTTCCTTCCTAGCTTTATTCAGTACATCACGAACAACTGCAAGCTTTTGGGGGGGGGGGGGGGGGGGGGAGTAAAAGAAAAACCCCTTTAAACAAAACTGCCCCCTAATGTTACAATACAAGTGACTCTGTATTCCTAAGTGCTATCAGATCAGATATGAGAGGACGCATCGTATTTTAACCTGATAAGATTTGGATTGAGTAGTTTGTGGGAAATTGATTTGGTTTGAGTAACTACCGAATTGGTAAATAATTTATAGCTTGTAAATCTTTATTCTAATATAAAACGAAACATCGATAAAACACATTTAATTTTTAATATTTCGTGGAAATTTACGATAAGATAAATTGATCACGATAATTTTGACTAAAGTCGTTGTGAAGCAACGAAAATGTTTTCAGCTGCAGATGAGAGTCGAAAAAACAAGTTGTAATGAATAATTAACATATGTGTTTTTTACTTTTACAATAAATAAACCAAGCTTATATTAAATAGCAGTATGCCTTACGTCAACTACAACAGCGCACGATATTAAATTGACCTTTAATCCCTAACAATTGCAGAAGATGTGAATAAAATGGGGACATAATTATCTAAACAATTTCTAAAAAGATAATAAAAGGTAAATATAATGGTAAATCGGTTGCACACCAGTCCTCCTTAATTTGTCGTTTTGATGAATTATAAAAAGGCTTTGTACGATCTGTCTATGCTTTGCTTCCAAGTGCGCTGTTACGATACGTTTATACAAAACAAAACCATAAATAACTGATGACCTCAAAGAGTATTTGTTCAAAAATTTCAACTACTTGTTCGCATTCACATGAAATGCTTTCATGAAATTCAAATATCAGGTTTACTCAACTTTGACGAGGTCAAGTGTGATACATGTACGTAATGAAATATATATATTTTTTTTCCCTAGTGTCCAGTTTCCTTAGCTGTGATATAGCAAGTGCCGCACACAAGTCACTAGAAATCAGGGAGCTGATGTTTAATACCTTAACATGTAGCTTACTTGTTGAACTTCTAATAACAAATATGATGTTGCATCACTAAGTTCTACATATAATGAAGTTATTTTCTTTATATAGAGATACAAATAAATATGTAATGAGAAAATAACTTCAGAGTATTCGATTATAGGTTATTAATTGTCCTTCAAGAGGCTTTCTTTTACACAAGCAAATGTGTATTGATTAAAATTATTGAAAATGTATCTCTCCCATTTATTTGATAACATTATTTACTTATCAAATATTCGTTTTAATGATCCAATGGATATTAATTACCCATTAGGAAATAAATTGAAAATGTGAATTACAAGATCCAGTAAAAAAGACAAGCAAATACGGTTCACATTATTAATTTTGAGTGCACAATTCAAGTTGTTCAAGGAAAAAGAAAAAGGTTTTCGTGATTTTTTTTTTCTATAGAACAATATAATGCCTGTAAATAAATATTAAAATATTTAAAAAATAATAAAAATACGATTTATGTAATGTTCAAGGTTTAAAATATTTGACTTATATAACAATATTCTAGCTTTCGGTCTTTACATTTAAAGAAACACCAGGTACACATGCCTGACTGATAGAAAGCTAAATTGCACAAAAACAAATACATTTTAAAAAAGAAATTACTTTCAAATAAAGAAAATATATTGTAACTCGATTTCACAATGTATTTTTGCATTAAGTAAATGAAGGGCATGTTATATACTTTTGATTGAAGAAACTACTGAAAATACCATAACACAGAATTATGCCGATATTTCGTGTATTTAAAGAAAAATAAAAATAAATACTTTACAAAGTATTTCGTACCTTATAATAAATCACACCGTTACAATGAGAGAGAGAGAGAAAGAGAGAATAAAATGTCACATGAACTGCAGAATATTATATTAGGGAATTAATATTTTTTCAAGATTTAATGTTTAACCTTAGCAAAGGTAAATCGATTAAAATTGATGAACGCGACAAAATTGCTTCTTTTCTAAAATTCTTGATTACCGATTAATTATTCATTTTAACATTTAAGTGCTTATTGATTGCAGATTATTCAATAGATCAAAACTTTAAAATACAAACTCAATATAAAATACAAACTCAAACGGTATTAGAATGTTTTACTCTGAACTGCGCATTCGCACTGTTCAGTGTACAAATAAACCGTAGATTTCTACAGTACAATGTTGCTATTCCAAATCATCTCATGTCCATGGTTTTTGATAAGTTTCCTCGTGCCGTGTTATGGCAGCCTGCAACTCGGCTTTTCTAAACTTCAGCGAGGACACAGACTGGACAGGAAACTGATCCAATCCTTCCCAGAACTCAGTTTCTTGGACTGTGTAATAGAATGTCTAGTAACACCACGATGTAAATCTGTCAACTATTTCAAAGGGGCTAATTTCTGTGAAATCAATTACGAAAATAAGACGACAGCAGAGACTAGGTACATGGAGAGTGCTGGATGGGTGTACAGTGAAAAGGAGCATTGGCCTAAGGTAAATGTGTTAGAATCTATATTAACTAATATCTACACTGTATACTCTATCCCAAGACAAAATATATATACAGCACAATTTTAAATGGCTATTTACTATTTATATTGTCTGCGACAATACTATGGAATCATTTTTATGTAATTTGAATTTTACGACAATTATTGTGATATGTACTTTTTCTTGATAAAATATATATATTGTGAGCATAGTGATTTAATTTAAAAATCAGGAATATACTTTTAAGTTTTAAATAGGCTGGGTCTGATCGGTACTGCATGGTAACGTTAAGTTAGAATTATTGATTGACGAGTTACCTTTTTAATGACTACAAAATGGAGGATAACTGTTTATATTTCTGTTTTATCGAAAGAAATAAAAGTGAAAAATACGGCGAGTGTTCGGCTAGTTCCCGAGTTATCGCCGATAAGAAAGTGCCCAATTCGGCGCAAACCCGGTGATTTTATCGTATTGGGCTTCGAATGCGCTGTTTTAGCTATAAAGTGTATTAAATAGCCAATTTTCTAAACCAATGATTTAATTAGAATATATTTAAATTTTGTTGTGTTGCGCGTAATAGCCGCATGCGTTGTTAAAACAAACGCGTCGCTCTATGACGTCAACGTACTAACTAATGTACCAAGTCAAACTATCAGTACATGTGAACATTATTATACACGTTCAGTTAGTCCATCCATATCTATCATATTTCATATCTAATAAATTGCACGTTTGATCATTAAAAATTTACTGTGATTTTAAGGGGTTTATTTAATAATAAAGATTCACCTTTAACATTTAGGAGCTGGCTGGAGCTTGTTCGAACTCAACCTGTGGAATCAACCAGACATGTAAACACAAGAAATATTCCGAGGATAAATTCTTTGAATGTGTTTTGTCAGGTAAAATCATCCGGTACTTTGCTTTAATGCAAATATATACCATTAATAATATACAAGTGTTACATGTAGATAATTGGTTTTCCTTATGCATATTGGACAAAAACTCAAGTATCAAGGAGAGCTCCTTTTTTTAAATAAAAATAACTCATCTAAACAAAACTTTTAAAAACCCGTTTGTCGACAAGTATTATGTTTAAATTGAACACATTATACTATTATACTTTCAGGAATTAACATTGTTCGATTTAGATAATTATTAATCTAACTGTCAGTTGAAGAAAATATCATAATAGACTAGAGAAATTGAAAACATTGTCATACCTTTTTGTAAAGGTAAAATTTAGCCTCTTATCCTAGGTATTAATTTTAGTGTATGTACCTTTATTTATAAGATTGTGGAATACCCGATCAAAATGAAATAGATCTGAATACAACACGACGTGAGGACGCAATTGGTATACACAGGAGGATACACGCCTCGTGTGCTGACGGATACTCCCAGTCTGGTTCAGGATGGCTGATCTGTCAGTCAAACGGGGAGTGGAAATACGACATTGTCTGTACAGGTGAATATGGGCGCGCTTGATTAAGCTTCACTTCGTGTACAACGGTATACACCGGTGTAAAAATGTTGTATTGTATATCAAATCCACTTCAATGGTGTAGTGTACATGTTGTAGGGAAGTTAAGAATGAAAATGACGGAAAAGGGCGCAGTTTTAACAAAGAATCTGCTGTTGTGTAACAATTAATAGTTTTTTTGTAATATAAATGCAATAAAATAAATACACATTTCAAATTTAATGGCTTTCATACAAACGACAACTTATATGCGACGTCTAATTCGTTACATTTCTTAAAATCATTTTCCAAGTTTCCATCATAACATTCGTCCGCCATATTGGTTTCAGTGCTACACCCAACAACACATGCCCCTGACTCGGTGTAGAAAAGTGTATACCCGGTGTACACCTAAACGCTACACCTTTGCACTTGATTTACAAAAGTGTACACTGTGTACACCTTTTAGTAAAATCATGCGCGCCCATATATGCTAATATGATATGTGAGCAGGTAAATTATTCATGCAAATATGCTAATATGATGTGTGAGCAGGTAAATTATTCATGCTTTAGTTTTGAAAAACAGATGGTGTATGAAATGCGTGTAAAATGAAACCAAGATTTCCAATAATGCAGCAAGTAAAATAAAACTGGTTTATTAATATTTTTCGATACCACGAGTACTGAGCCACATTCAGTGCACCAGCAAAGCCAACAGTTAAGAATAACGCAGTGAAAGCGTTATAAAACACAATGTTTGTAAATAGTTATATTTAGCAAATAAAATGATTGACAATTGAAATGTTCCAATGAACATGAAATAAAACACGTACAACTGTGCAAACAACATAACCCACTAAAGCGTGTGTAGCATTTTTAAAGGGCTATTTTTTTGTTAATAATGATATACGTAAACCATTGAAAAAATCAATATCTTCATATTAATCATATATTTCAACATTTTTATTTTCTGTACTTTTTTACAATTTCTTTTCTTTGTTTTCCCAAGATGTTTAGTTCTGCATTAAAATCATTATCAAACCTTCTCCGGTCTGCATTTAACTTGAAAACTTTATGAACAAAGAAAAAATCACCAAGCACACGTTAGTTCATTTTAACATTGAGTCTCCCATTGTCGTCGTTTTTTTTTTAAATTCAAATAATCGAAAGTACCTAATATTTTCTATTAAAAACGGAAGATGATTAGCCTCTGTCTGAATTTGCTTATGCGTCATTTAAAATACAAATGTCTTCTGTAAATGTTTGATAATTATTTTTTTTTCCATAACAAAAAATTATGAAATCTGTACATTTTACTATGTTTTGATTAAGAAAAGAAAAAAAACCGCAGATTATTTTCTACTCAATTTTAAACTGTAAATCAATTATGACCGAATATAAAAATGTCGATAATATACAAAAAGGGTCTTTTCTGTAAAAAAAAAAAGAAAGAAAAAGAAAAAACGGAGGGCTGTTAATGTGGTAGTAATATTCAATATCTTTTTTTTTGCAAAGTTATTTACTGATAAAGTTTTTACTACAAAAATGTTAACATGCACTCGTAGACTTTC